>NC_091326.1:6960695-7178195 GCF_038502225.1 Cherax quadricarinatus | reverse complement strand
TCTAACATTTACCTTGTAATCTCAAATTTATATTTGGATTTAAATATCCTTTCAAACTAAACTTTTTTTTTGCAATGCAATGAACTCTTGAGTGTAATTTAAAAAAAAAAAATATAATATGTTGATTAGAATAGTAATTAAAAGCTCATAGTATGTATAATATTATTATTATTTTCATGGAGAAATGATTAATCCAAGCATGTTGTACATGTCTAAATGGAGAGGAGGGAGATGATTAAGTTTGGTTCAAGGAAGGATAAAGATCAAGTGCCCTTTTTGAAGGGCCCCATAATGCAATAAGAAGCCTTCCCACATGGCCCCACACTGCAAAGGAAAATAAAATGACAATAAAAGCAACTAAAATGCCACCGAATAACTGTCAAACGCAAAGAAAGTATGCCAGAAAAATCTGAGCTATCAGACAGGGATAAGAAAAGATTTCAGACTTTAAAGTCAAGAATCAAAGTGGCTTATGGCTCAAGTAACTACACCTTTGACTCACAAATGAGAGATCTGGGATGGATCCTGACAAAAGTGGAAAAGCTGGGCATGTATCTTTACACCTGCTGCCCTTGTTCACCTAGTACAAGTCCGCCATCACAATTATAATCAAAGAAAGCACTAAACTGACAAGGGTCATACAGCGCTGCAGGGCAGAAAATAGTGTGGAGGCTATAAACAGCTAGGTGGAGGGAAGAAAAGGACTGGAAGGGACACTAAGAGCTATGTGTCAAAGTTCGTACAGTACGGCAGTTTCTGACAAAAAGTCAAAAAGTGATTGCAAGTCATAGGAAGGGCCATCTACAAGTAGAGAAGATAAAGTAAGAGTGGTAGGTTGGCGGTGGCGTTGGAGGTAAATCCTGTGAGCTCGTTGGTAAACCGGGCAATCAACAAAAAAGTGAAGAACCGAAATAGGGACCCGACAAACCTCGCAGAGAGGAATAGGGTGTCTTTCCGTGAGATACCCATGGGTGAGGCGCGTATGACCAATGTGGAGCTGGGAGAGTGCAGTTTCCTGAGAACGGCAACAGTGGTAAGAAGATGGCCACAAACCTAAAAACAGCTTAATAGAGCGCAATTTGTTAAAGTGCATGCCCGACCACCGTTGTTGCCAACGGCTGCAGAGACGGGCCGAAATGACCAGAAAATAGTCCCTGAACGGAATACCTCTATAGGAATCTGGAAGATCATGTACCGCTGACCACGCAGCAGGATCTGCTAGTTCATTACCCTGCACACCAACATGTCCAGGGACCCAACAGAAAATGATGTCTTTGTTTTTGCTAGCCACACGGCACAACCATAGTTGAAAACGAAGGACTAATGAATGAGGGGAATCAAATTGCTTAATGAAATGATCACAAACATCGAAGGAGACATATATGAAATACAAAGAAGCGCTATGAGGATGGCATACAACTCGGCAGTAAAAATACTAGCCAAGTCTAACAAGTGGCCTCAGACATCATCATCAGGCAATACTACTGCGAACCCAACACCGTCAAAAGACTCTGAACCATCTGTATAAACAGCAATGGCATGAGCATGTGACCAAAGCACTCGAGAAAAAGAGAGCAAGTAGCAGAGCAGATGTAGGCAGGAAAGCTTTGGCGAACAGTAGTGGGGGAGAATAGACATGAACCATCAGAACTTCCCAAGCAGGATGGGAAAAGGCAGACACTAAATGAACATACAAAGGAGGCAACTGGAGAGAAGACCAGAGTGAATAAAGACGAAGAGAAAACAGTCGGAGTAGGCAGGGGCGCCGAACAAACAATGGGCTTCTACTATTGTCTGAGACTAACCTATACGTAGAAGGAACACGAAGATCATGAACGTGGACAAAGTAATGAAGACAATGAGCATCACGACGATCAGCCAAGGAAGGAACATTCACCTCTGCATAGAGGCTTTCAACAGGGTATGAACCTATGGCACCAAGGTAGAAACGGAGACCTTGATGATGAAGGGGATCTAACTTAAAAAGAGTTGTAGGAGAGGCTGTAGAATAGACTTGGTCACCATAATCCAGCTTGGACAAGACTAGGGTGGAATGCAAACGGAGGAGAGTTCGACAATCTGCTCCCCATGAACGATGCATGAAAATTTTAAGGAGATTCAGCTGACCATGGCAAATTGCCTTCAAAGAAGAAATGTGAGGTTTCCATGTCAACCGGCGATCCAAGAGAAGGCCAAGAAATTTGACTATCACATTCTGGAATACGTGAACTGTGTAAATACAACGGAGTATCTGAGATAAAGGGACATCTAGCGAAGTTAATGAAACGGGTTTTTGTACTAGAAAATTTAAAGCCATGAGAAGTGGTCCAATGGGAAACTCAGTCAATCACATCCTGCAGGGAGGCTGCTACTAGGCGACAGTCAGCGCCTGCATAAACTATAGTGAAGTCATCCACATAAAGTGACGACCAAATATGCGATGGAAGAATGGAAGGTAGATCATTTATAGCTAAGAGAAAAAGGGTAGTGCTAAGGACACAACCTTGTGGGACTCCCTCAGCTTATACGAAGTCTGAGGAAAGCGAGGCGCCAACACAGACCCGAAAATGTCTGTCAGATAAGAAAGCAGCAAGGAAGGTTGGTAGATTACTGTGAAGGCCTAAGGAGTGGGCTTGGACTAAAATGTTATACCTCCAAGTGGTGTCATATGCCTTCTCGAGATCAAAAAAGACTGCTAGGGCAGAGTGTTTGTTAGCAAAGGCATTTCAAATATACGTATCTAAATGGAGCAAGGGGTCCAAAGTAGAGCGGCCCTTGTGAAAGCCACATTGGCAAGGGAAAAGACTATTGTGAGTCTCCAAGAACCACATCAGATATCTACTCACCAATCGTTCCATCGCCTTGCAGACTACACTGGTCAAGGCAATGGGACGATAGTGGGAGGTATCAAGCCCTGAGTTGCCCGGTTTGTGGAACGGTAGTACCGTGGCAGCTTTCCACTGTTGAAGGAGAACCCCTCACTCCCAAATAAGATTGAAAAGACGTAAAAGGACTGGAAGGGCCGTGGAATGCAGATGTTGTAGCACACCGATAATCATCAGGTCCTGCTGCCGACGGCCAGCAAGCGGAAAGCGTGGAGTCTAATTCTAGGAGAGTAAAAGGTACGTTATATGGCTCCATTCCATTAGAGGAGAAATCCAAGGGCAATTGCTCCTTGGCAGACTTAGATGCAAGAAATGAGGGACAAAGATGAAGCCCTTGGGAGACATGGACAAGATAGTTCCCAATTTCCGTAGCAACTTCAAAAGGTTCTGCAATGTTAACTCAAGCAACCTGCAAAATGGGAGCTGTGTCCGGAGTGTACTTGCCACACAACTTCTGCACTTTCTTCCAAACCACACACATAGGGGAAGACGAGGTAATGGTAGACGTGTAGTCTTGCTAACAAGTGCGTTCAGCGCTGCACATGACGAGGTGAGCAACTGCCCTTGCCTGCTTAAAATCCAAAAGATGCTCTGAGGTCCGATTATATCAATAACTGCCCCATGCAGCACGTTTCAAACGCACTGCACGGGGACACACAAGAGACCACCAAAGCACGCATGTTTGAGAATGCCTGCCTGTGGTTTGAGGAATAGAACATGATGCCACAGTCAAAACTAAAGTTGAAAACTGGTGTACCAGGTCATCAATAGAGGACGAAAGGAGGTCCCCACAACAGGTGGTAAGATGAGAGTATAAGTCTCAATCCGCTTGTGCAAATTGCCAACGAGGGCTACGAAGCGGTCGGGAATGTGTAGTAGAAGTAAAAAGAATAGGAAAGTGATCACTGTCATGTAAATCTAGAAGAACAGACCAAGCATAATCAAGTGCAACTGATGAGGAACAGATAGAAAGATCAGTGCAGGAGAGAGACTGAGTGCGAGTCAAAATTGGTAGGAGTACCCATAATTAAAACATGAAGAGGATGAGAAGCGAGAAGTCTCTTCAACTCATCACCACAAGTCACAGTGGGACCCTCCCCACAGATGATGGTGAGCAATAAAATCACCTAACAATAAGATGGGTGGCGGTAGAGAAGAGATCAAAAATGCAATATCCGAGATACAGAATGCACAGGAGGGGGAAAGATATAGAGAGCATATTGTATACCATCTACATAAATAAATACGAGCTGCAGTATAATTCAGCAGAGAACAAACAAAAATTTGTTGATACGGTATATCAATGCGCACAAGAAGAGCGCTTTCATTAAATGATTCGTCAGTATTGGATCAGAAGAATGTAACAGCACACAGCCCAAAACGGGACGAATGACACCTGAACGAATTTTGGGCTCTTGTAACCCAACACATACTGGGGAAATCTGGGAGAGCAACAGTTGGAGTTCTCTCTGATTACCTCTGCGGCCACAAATATTCCACTGTAAATAAGACATTATTTACAGAAACAGGAATGTCAACAATAAGAAGCAATAAAATCTATGGGCTGTATTAGGATCAGTAAAGTCAACATGTGGGGGCAACAGTAAGCATGTAAGCAAGGAGGAATCAGAATACTGTGAAGGAAAAGACAGACTGTTACGAGGGTCGTGAAAAAGAAGGGGGTAGAAGGAGGCACGTTGGTGCCCATCTAGGGTGTCGTCTCCGCAATACAGCTGGAGATAGAATAAAGTGTCTCAGTGGATAAGGAAGATGTTGATACCATGATTTCAGAGACAGGAGAGGTAGAGCAAGTAGAGGTTGGAGTAACTATGGAGGTAACCAAAGAGGTCTGAGAGGAGTCGGGAGTATGAACCTGGAGATATGCGTTAGTGGGGGCACAAGAGTCCTGCAGTGTAACAGAAGAGGAAGGAGGTTGAAAGGTAACTGGGGAAGAAGATGGGGGAAGGGGGGCTGAACCTTCACTTTCGTGTGAGAGTTAGAAAGGGGGTGAGAACTAGGCCCCAAGGTAGAAGATAGATTCAACTTCACAGGTGATAGACGCGAAGAAGGTGTAGGCTTGTGAGATTTTGTAGACTGAGAAACCAGCGAGCGAGATGACGAAGTAGCAGTAGGAAGAGGTGTGGAAGTAGGAGTTTCAGAGGATAAAACTGCAAAAGAATTAGAAACGGGCGACCCCGGAAGACATGGTCAAAGAGGAGTTAGGAGGCGGGAGGACCATCAAGGCTGGAGGTCTTTGGGCTAGCCAAGAATAAGGAACATGAGGAAGTTTTACCTGAAGGCGGAGTTGAGAGACTGCCATCGTGTAAGGCCTTCACTCCCCTCAAGATAACGAATCTCTCGTTCATTACGATAGACTTGACGATGGCATGAAAAAGAAGGATGAAATTCTTTGCAATTGAGACAAGAGGGGATAAGACTGCAAGAATTATTGGTATGATCTGCAGCACTGCAGACCGGGCACTCTGCCACAGATCTGCAGTATTTAGCAGAGGGCCCGAAGCACCAGCAATTATGACACTCTAGGCAATGGCTTGCAATATAAATGAAGCATGGGAGTTCAGGGCAGTCGAAGGTTAAAGGAGCGATGTTATTGGAAAAGTACCTCTGCCCACAAGCGGGCAGGATGTATCCACTTTGAGAATAGGGAGGTCCTGAAGGGCTAATTGCTCTAAAATATCATCGCTGCAAGACAGAAAATCACTCTGTACAATGGTAAGCGGTAAAACCACAGTACCACTGCAAGAATTGAGAGTAGCGTGCTTATGAACTGTGACTGGAATGTTATCTAGGGAAGTTATATGAGAGAGAGCATGAGCTTGTTCTGAATTCTGAACTGTAATGACACGTGTGCCGTTTCGAAGAGTGTGAAAAGATATATTTTGGCCAATGTGTCATAAAAGAGCTTTACCAATACAGTGGACCCCCGGTTAACGATATTTTTTCATTCCAGAAGTATGTTCAGGTGCCAGTACTGACCGAATTTGTTCCCATAAGGAATATTGTGAAGTAGATTAGTCCATTTCAGACCCCCAAACATACATGTACAAACGCACTTACATAAATACACTTGCATAATTGGTCGCATTTTGAGGTGATCGTTAAGCGGGGGTCCACTGTACTATGATCAGAAAGATAATCAGTTGGAGACGTCAGTTGTAGGGAAAAGAATTTAGTCCATACTTGTAAACATAGTGTGCAAAGGGAGTGAGTGTCAAGTAGGTTTTTTTTTTGAGCAGACATAGAAGAATCGTTGTCAGTAGATTGTCTAGAATGTTTAGGAGTGGAACCGCGGGCAATCTGACCTGAGGGAGGTAGGCGATCCAAAATCTGTCGCACCAAATTCGGGAAGGCCAGACACATTGTTAAAGGCGTGCAAGAAGCAGCGGAATTAACAGAAATGGGTGGCACCTCAGCACCTGGAGCAGGTAATGGAGCGTCTCCAGCAGAAGGTACAGGGGTATGAGAAGAATTTAGAGAATGGTCCAATAATGAAGCCAAGTCAGAACAGGATGTGGGATCAGAAAGGGGCCTGGGAGGAGGAAGAATGACACTGACAGAAGACTCCATAATAGTGGTGCTTCTTCTATGTTATCTTCTTTCTTATTATTTTAAAGAAAAAAAGAAAGAAGGGGAAAAAAAAAAAAAGAGGGATAGCAGAGGGACAGTCACTAGAAGGCATGAAAGGGCCGTAAGTTCCTCCCCCCCATCTAAGGGGGCCTCAAGCCCACGAGCAGTGAAGATGCAGCGTGGAATCCCTGCCATACCCTACCCTTCACGCCAGTAAACCAGCGCTCCGGGATAGCAACCTAGCATTTACGGAGCCACCTCAGCGGACAAAAGAGAGGGCGGTGGGAAACCCACCACAAAGCATACCTCTTCGGCTGCCACATCCCAGAACCAACAGGCAGCTTCTGGAGATACACCCATCATCTGCAGGACACCCTACCCACTTCTCGGAAATCTGGGAAGGGAGCAGGGCACCTCCAGATAATTCAGATTTCACGGCAAACTACACCACCCCCAAGGGACCCCTCGGAGTGGGATGAACCCTAACACTCTTCCCCCTACTTAGAAACCGCAATGCCAGAGGGTAGGACCCCAGAGACTACAAATGGGATGGGGAAAGGGGGGGTGTTGGGAAGGAAAGGGGGAAAAATAAAAGAGGGGGATGGGGAGGATAGGATAGGGAAGAGAGGACTGGGGGGTAATTAAGTTTGGTCAGAGGAAGAAGACCAAGAGGTCCAATTCCTCAGACCGATAGCCTCTTTACAGCAACAAGGAGCCCCCCTTAAAGAGGCTGCCATCACAAATCTGGCATCATTGGGACCTGTAGTGTGCTGGATTACAGAGTGGTTAGGTTAGAATACACTTAATAAAGTTAACCAACTTGACTTACGCAAGAAAGTTCACTGAACATCAGAAAAATCGAACATTTCTGCTGCTTTGAGCTCAATTTCAAGGTACTTTTCATTGTGAAAGCAATCAAAATCATATCTATTTCTGTAATATATCTTCTATTCTATCAAATGAGACCAAAAAACGAGAATACAACCACAAAAACCATACAAAAATATACTGCTAAGGGGCAGCTAATGGCTGAGAAGTGAACTCCTTTATTTATGGTCCGATTTCTTTCACTTTTGGTGTAAGTTAAGAAGCATCTTTCCATCATAAATTCCCCAAGTTTCAATAAGATAGCTCAACAAACAACTGAGAAAAAAAATATTTACCAAAAATCATATATGGCAAGCCCAAGCCAGGTACTAGAAATAAGTCACTTTGTCTGATTTTTTTGGATTATCCTAGGTTCTCTACACATATGCTGCTATGCATGATAATACATAGCAGCATTATGGTGCATTTTGAATGTATATCACAGTTAGCACTGTGCTATACGCCGTTTTCTCTAATATAAGCCACCAAGACGGATATTCAGATGGTACTTGTATCCCATATCCTCTTCATACCTCCATTGAACTGCACAGTATTATGCTAAATATTATTCATTCTGGAGTATTTACAATATTTTTGTTATTTATATTGTTTATTATGTATATTAGATCAACTGTAATAGGTAAATAAGCTGTAGTGTTGATATTAGCGTAATAATAAAGCATATTCCCCTGCATCACAAGACTGAGCTCATGGCAACCGACAGTGGCTTCAAAGCCACCTTATCTTTTATGGACAATGTACTGTGTATGTGCTTTTCACAAGAAGCATTTCTTTTGTTTGTTGGAACCATGGCAAGGGCTAAAAGTAAGCAGGTTATAACAATGGTGAAAAAGAAATTGGAATGACTTATGCAGCAAGTAGCGCCACCAAACAGTAGTAGCAGGTTGGTGTGGTGTTGCGGCCCCCTACCAAACTAGTGGTTAAATAGTTAACCTGCCGGCCGGCAGTACCACTGGGTACGTCATCAAACCCATTGTGGGGACTGCTGAGCCGGCCTTAGATCATTAAGTACCTGAGCACCTCACGGTACGCATCTAAGCAGTAGGTACCTGAACACCTAATCGTACACATCTACTGGCTTTAGAAGCATTAAGTACCTGAACACCTCACGGTACGCATCTAAGCAGTAGGTACATGAACACCTAATGGTACACATCTACTGGCAGTAGAGTATTCTACTGGCTTCTACTGATTTTAGAAGAAGCGCTCACCGCAGCTCACTGAGTCTGTTGGCCTCAGTTATTTGACGGCCGCATTCAGTGAGCTTGCAACATAGTGTGTGCTGCATCGGACCACCTTGCGGTGTGTCAACTGGTCCTGAAGGCGGTAGATAGTACTCACCAGACCATCTTACGGTGTACTTCTACTGGCATTAGAGAGTATTTACAGGACTACCGGCGATGTCTGCAGACTCACCGCCTACGCTGGTCAACTGTGGGCCAGAGTCATCGGATGCTGTTTAGTGGGACATTACATGAAGAAAAGGTTGGAGTGTTACACTGAACTGGGCTAGGACCGTAGTGTGACACTTAAGCAAGTATGATGGAGTGGAACACTGAGATATGCTACAGGACCGTAGTGGAACACTGAGAAGAAAAGGGTGTCGTGTGACACTGAAGATGGCCTGGTTGTAGTGTACATTGAATAGTGTCATGTGACTGGCCTCGACAAAGACACTATGCGGGTAGTGTGACGCAGAGACAAGGGTGTCAAGTGTGACACGGTTGCGAAAGTGTGTGTATTACACGGAGAAAAGGGTGTCAAGTGACACGGTGGAGAAAGAGCGTCACAACTCGATAAGTGTCGTGAGAAACGCAGTTGATTGTAATTTATTATTTTAAATGTTACTTAATTTATTATTTTAGCATAGATATATATAGTGACACAGTAGTGTCAAGAGAGTTGTACCCTGTGTAGGGTCACGAATTATTATTTATTATTTTAGTTAGATGCTAATTATAATTTATTATTGTAACATGTATATATTATCAGATGTTTATTAGTTCAAATACCTCTAGACCAAAGATTGATTTTTATATTATATTAAAGATTAATTGATTTTAATGTTTGTGATGTTTGTAATGTTTGTGGAGATGTCATGTCTAAGGGCAATGTGTGGTGTAAATATTATGCAGAAAATTCGGAGTGTGGAAATTAGGAGAAGGTGTGGAGTTAATAAAAGCATTAGTCAGAGGGCAGAAGAGGGGTTGTTGAGGTGGTTTGGTCATTTAGAGAGAATGGATCAAAGTAGAATGACATGGAAAGCATATAAATCTATAGGGGAAGGAAAGAGGGATAGGGGTCGTCCTCGAAAGGGTTGGAAAGAGGGGGTAAAGGAGGTTTTGTGGGCGAGGGGCTTGGACTTCCAGCAAGCGTGCATGAGCGTGTTAGATAGGAGTGAATGGAGACGAATGATACTTGGGACCTGACGATCTGTTGGAGTGTGAGCAGGGTAATATTTAGTGAAGGGATTCAGGGAAACCGGTTATTTTCATATAGTCGGACTTGAGTCCTGGAAATGGGAAGTACAATGCCTGCACTTTAAAGGAGGGGTTTGGGATATTGGCAGTTTGGAGGGATGTGTTGTGTATCTTTATACGTATATGCTTCTAAACTGTTGTATTCTGAGCACCTCTGCAAAAGCAGTGATAATGTGTGAGTGTGGTGAAAGTGTTGAATGATGATGAAAGTATTTTCTTTTTGGGGATTTTCTTTCTTTTTTGGGTCACCCTGCCTCGGTGGGAGACGACCAACTTATTGAGAGGAAAAAAAAAAAAAAAAAAAAAAAAAAAAAAAAAAAAAAAAAAAAAAAAAAAAAAAATTATGTATCCCGAACTTTTATATTACTAACACTAATGTAAAACCCAATTAGTGTTTTTGTAATATGTGGCGACCATGGAAATTTGAAATTATGCTAGCTGAAATTAGTGCTGGATAAATGAAGGAACCAAATAACTCGCTACCAGATTTGCAATGGCGGACCTATAGTATGTACACCACCTGGGTGTTAACTAGTAGCTGTGGGTTGCATACCACAAGGAGTATTAGTATACTTTAGACAGGGCTGGGCTTTGAGAGTGAGATCTAAATGTAAATGGTGTAAGAAAAAAAAAGATAATTGCTAGCCATTTACAGCACATAGTGACTCGGGTGTAGTGTACCAAACCCCATTGTAAGGTGATAAATTAGAGACTTGTGCAATATATGGGTATCTTTATCCTGGTTACCTGAATGTTGCACAAGTCTTGGAAGATTTTTCTAGGAATTAGGATTATCTAAAGCAAATAAGACAGGAATAGACAAAGCAAAGTTTGAGAGTGGAGAGTTTGGTTTGCTTTATGTACAAAGCACTAACACCGTTTGGTTATTCAGTGCTTAAAACAAATTCTGTCAACAACATTATCATATTTACATTATGCTTAAAGCATATTCTGTCAATAACATTATCACATTTACACTATCACTATGAACTTGCCACTCTAATGACCAATTCACTCTCATATTACTGTACATAAGTCATAATCATCAGGCAAGTAAAACTATTCAAAGTGACACCTCCATTTAATGGACTAATCAAGTAATACTAGGTGTACATTAAATTCAGATGAAGAAATGCTGTTTCATGATAATTATAGCTTTAATAAACTTTGTTCATTAAATCCAAAATCAATTTACCCTGTGGACTATAATAAGAGAGAATTCTAAATTGAACAGATATTGTCCGTCGTTTGCCTGACGATGTATGGCCACAGATTTTGTTCATTCACTATGAAATTTGTTAAAATCTGGATCTGTTAAGCTAAACCTTTACAGTATAGTTTTCACATTCTGCAATCCATATCCATAATTCATTAAGTGTCATCAGCTGCATCAGCAAATTTATGCAAAAGGGGAAAATGACCCCACTGTTTAGGGTAATATAATCGGGCAAACATATAGCAAGAGTGGCACTACTCCCAAAGACAAGCTCCCCACCCCTATGCACACAACACTGCAACCACACCAATGCACTAAAATGACCCAGCATTGAGAGGACACTGAAGAGTGCATGATGAGATAATAAAAAAAAAACTGAAATTTCTTAAGGTAAGTGGCAATATGTGCAAATGGTGAAAAGTTAAGGGAGGGGCAAGCCTTTTTTTCAGTGATCAGGAAATTAGCCCCTTGACTGTTGCAACCCTCAATCCTGAGGTGTCTCCTGGTGTCACAAAATTTAAAAAAAAAAAAAAAAAAAAAAAAAAATTATTATGAAATGGTAGAGAATCTTTTCCCGATTGTAATGACACCAAAAAAAAAAAAACAAAATTTGATGGAAAACTGACGGAATTATGCTCTTGCGAAGTTAGCGACCTTGGTGATATTTACAAATTGGTGATTTCGCCCACTTTGAGCCCTATTTTCGGCTAATTCCATTATACCAGTCGACCAATCTCATAGCTATTTCTTTAGAACTCCATTTTTTCTATCGATTGAGTACAAGAAACTGCCCATTTATCAATTTCAACTACCCAATAATGTGGTCAGAAATTTGCAATTTGGCCAATTTCACAAAAATTACAAAATATGACAATTTCAAAATAAGGTCCAGAATGAACAATGCAGACATTCCTGGCTCTAAAATAACATTTTCTTTGTTCATCAGTCATGTCTCCAGGCCCCTCTGATATTACTCTTGTTTTCTATTTTGAATTTTTATTCAAACAAAAAATAGAAGACTTACTATTATGCAGACTACTGCAATACTGTAATAATTGTATAAATAACATCAACCCATTCATGACTGCATATTAGAATGGCTAGTTGGACATTTATTGGACAATAACATCATTTGTTTACTTTTGAACATTGGCAAAAATCAAACATTTCCCCTACTTTGAGCTCCATTTCCAGGTTCTTTTTATAGTAAAATCAATCAAAATCACCTCTATTTCTATAATATGTTTTCCATTCTATCAAATGAGACCAAGAAAACGAGAATACAACCATAAATACTATACGAAAATAGACCACAAAGTCGGCATTTTAATTAAAAAAAATGGTTGGAGTTTCTTTTTTCTCATTATGCACTGTGTGCTCCAGGATTTTTTTTATATGGTGCACACTGACCACACAGACCCATTCTCTCACATGTGGGCCTACCAGCTTTCTCCTGCTTGATTTGAAGCCGCGAATTTATGAGTATATATACGTCAAACACGGTATCTCGTAAGACGTATATGTACGGCCGCGACAGTCAAAGGGTTAAGATTGAAAAATTATGGAAAAAAATGTTTTCTTACTGAAAAATAGTGCAAAATTCTGGCAACATTTTGATGTAATCAGCTTGTTTCTATCATATTTCTAAGTATGTTTTTCATTAAATGTAAATTTTTTGTTCTTGCTGTCAGCAAAAATACATGTTGGCAATTAGCATCTTTGTAGGTAGTAGGTTGGTAGACAGCAGCCACCCAGGAAGGTACTACCGTCCTGCCAAGTGAGTGTAAAATGGAAACCTGTAATTGTTTTACATGATGGTAGGATTGCTGGTGTTTTTTTTCTGTCTCATAAACATGCAAGATTACAGGTACGTCTTGCTACTTCTACTTACACTTAGGTCACACTACACCTGCATGTACAAACATATATATACACACCCCTCTGGGTTTTCTTCTATTTTCTTTCTAGTTCTTGTTCTTGTTTATTTCCTCTTATCTCCATGGGGAAGTGGAACAGAATTCTTCCTCCGTAGGCCATGCGTGTTGTAAGAGGCAACTAAAATGCCGGGAGCAAGGGGCTAGTAACCCCTTCTCCTGTATATATTACTAAATTTGAAAGGAGAAACTTTGGTTTTTTCTTTTGGGTCACCCCGCCTCGGTGGGATACGGCCGGTGTGTTGAAAGAAGAAAGAAAGAAACATGCAAGATTTCAGGTACATCTTGCTACTTCTACTTACACTTAGGTCACACTACACATACATGTACAAGCATATATATACACACCCCTCTGGGTTTTCTTCTATTTTCTTTCTAGTTCTTGTTCTTGTTTATTTCCTCTTATCTCCATGGGGAAGTGGAACAGAATTCTTCCTCTGTAAGCCATGAGTGTTGTAAGAGGCGACTAAAATGCCGGGGGCAAGGGGCTAGTAACCCCTTCTCTTGTATAAATTACTAAATATAAAAAGAGAAACTTTCGTTTTTCTTTTTGGGCCACCTTGCCTTGGTGAGTATGGCCGGTTTGTTGAAAAAAAAAAAATTAGCATCTTTTTTTTTTCCTCCAAAAATTACGATTTTTATGATTATTTCATGGCAACTTCTGTGCTGGCTAGTGTGTGGAGCACAGTGAGTCTCTTAGCAGCCTGGAGGATGTAAAGAAGGTCGGAGGGATGTAGTACCCTGAGATTTGGCATGCCACTTCCGTAGAGTTTCACACCAAACAAAAATTAAAAAAAATCGGTAATGTTATTGACATTGTGATCCCTCTCCTGTGATAATTATTCATTGGATTGTCATGATTCTTGCACATGCTACTGAGGAATGCTGGCTCTACGAACACTCAGGGAGGATTTGCAATATTATTTACAGCTTTTTGTTAATGATGATTTTTCTCCCCCCCCCCCAAAAAAAAAAAAAAAAACTTTTTTTTTATGGAATCTACTGACATTATCACTGACACACTCTAAGCTGACAATAACCTAGCCTTTATCTTTCATCTGATGTTAACTAGAGTATTGTACATCTTCCCAATTTAGAAGAAAAGGGAAAGTTTTAGGACCCAAGAAATTGTGCATAATTTATTTTTTTCTACCTAACAGTCAAAACAAACACAGTCTATATGTTTTTTTATGCTACTTAATCCACTGTCAAAATCTCATTGAAACTGGGCCAAAAAAAAAAATAAATAAATAAATAAAAAAATTGGTGATTTCACTCTCCCCTCCCTTAATAATAAAAGATTTTTGAAAGATTTTGCTTGTAAATCCCATGTAGGAGCATCAAAGATTTTTTTTAGAGATTACTGAAATAGAATGAGTGTGCATGAGTCTTTATGAAAGAAATTACAGACAAATGTTAATAACAGCCACATAGGCATCCTGTAATCCTGTAGAGTGAAAGGAAATTATGACATCAGATACTGTAGTACTAACAGTACAGGAATGCAGATGCCCTAACAAAAATTTGGAAGGGGTTTGAAAGCTGTAGAAATTTATAGTAAGTGATGTATGTCAATGAAACATAACAGAATGAAGTACATTAAATAAAACATACTGTATATTGTGAAATGGGATTTCCTGAAAGAAAATTCTATACTAAAACAGATTATGAAAAACTGTAAATATAAATGAAAGCCATGTGATATATATAGCTTGAACCAAAGCAGGACATTTATAAAGCTTGAATCAAACTAGGACATTTATGCAGCTTGAACCATACCAGGACATTTTTGTAAAACACTGTGATCCTATATCAGTTGTATTTGTAACTGGCTCTTAAATATACCATATTCTAGTAAACTTTTATACCTTACATATATGAATTGTTAAGTGCATGTCACCTGCATTATTGGACTCTGAGTGTAGACAAAGTGTGGCAAGAGAATAACTAATGTACTTAGTACAATACGTATAGTTATAATGAGATATGCTTGACAGGGTACCCTTAAGTAACTGCCTGAATCTTATATTTTGCCAAGGTTTTCATTTATAACTTTAGAATACCTCATTAGAGTGGCTTCAAATTTTCAAAGATGGTGAACTAAAACTAGTGTTAGGTTCATGGAACTAATGGCATATGTAACAACCCTCTGATTAATTTTATAGACTGCTCCCAATTTTTGTTTTTATGTGATAACCTGGGAAAGTCTCTTCTGACCAGCTTCAAACTCTCAACAACAGTGAATTCATTAAAAAAAAAAAAAAAAAAAAAAAGGGGGGGGGGGGGAAAGGGGCTGGGATTGCTATAGTCTGTAGGTACCAATCTCCCAGTTTACAGATGCTCCTCACTTTACGATGGTTCAACTTACGATATTTCGACTCTACAATGGTGATAGCGATGTGCATTCAGTAGTCATCAAACTTTGATAAGATAAACTTGTATTCATTTATTATTCAATACTGGTATTTAATTATAGTAACTATTTGTTTATTTATTCAGTACAGTAGTTATTTATTTGCTTATTTATTTATATCATATTCATATTCAACTTACAATGTTGTCAACTTAAGATGGGTTCATCAGAATGTAATCCCATTATAAGTCAAGGAATACCTTGTGTTGGATTCTGTGCAGAAACTGGAGGATATATCTGGTGGGTTTCAAACTTCTACTGGTGCGTTTTTCACAAAGACGGTTCACACTAATTTTGGTTTAAAAGATTTCCATGCAATAACTGGCAAATGTTGGTTTCCATGCAACAACTGGAGAATGCCTCTTCTGAAAAGCTTCAAACATTAAATACAGGCACATTTTGGAGACAAATTTGGAATGGTTTGGGGTTATGTAGATGACAATTTTTCAGTTTTCTTGAAGATATTTTTGGGAAAATTTAAATACCGTACTGGCTACCAAGAGACACTAAATTTGTGAATGCCTCATCCAATCAACTTCAAATCTTCAATCCTGAGAATGCAGCTTCTGAGCAGCTTAAAGTGCTAGTGCATTTTGGCATACTGGTCTGTGCATAATAATTAGAAAATACCACTTCTAATTGGCTGCAAATTTTCAAAATGGGTTATTTCAGTGAAGATTAAATTCTTTTTTTATTCCTGTGTAGGTGTCAATTTGCCATTTTATTGAAGAAACTGGGATATTAGTTTCCATATAACTTGTGAATGCCTTTTCTGATTAGCTTTAAGCTTTCAGTGCTGATATTTAGCTGCACTGTCAACTTATGCTACAATCTGTACTATTCCATGTGTGTGCATTGAGGTAGAGGGAGCTGGGCTTTTGGGATACTGGGATACCTTTCATGGTTCACACAGAGACAAACACACACTTCTAGTTTAACCCTTTCAGGGTCCAGAGGCCAAATTTCAAAGGGTGCACCAGTGTCCAAGAATTTTCAAAAAAAAATTTTGTTATTTTTTCTTATAAAATGGTAGAGAATCTTTTTCTGAAGGTAATAAAACAAAAAGTACGAAATTTGATGGAAAATTGGCGAAATTATGCTCTCGCGAATTTTGGTGTGTAAGCGATATTTACGAATCGGTGATTTTGCCGACTTTGGCTCCAATTTTAGGCCAATTACATTATTCCAGTCGACCAAATTCTTAGCTATTTCACTAGTATTACTTCTATTTTATCGATTGAGCACAAGAAATTGCCCAGCCAACTGTTTCAACTACAAAATAAAGTGATTGGAAATTGGTAATTTGGCCAATTTAACACACAGTTCAAAATATTCCAATTTCAAAATAGGGTCCAGAATAAACAATGCAGGCATTCCTGGCACTAAACTAACATTTCCTCTGCTCATTAGTTATGTTTTCAGGCTTTACAAATGAATTCCAGTTTGATTTTTTATTCACATAATGAATTTTTATTCAAACCAAAAAATAGAACATTTACTGTTAGGCAATATTGTAATAATTGTATAAATATCATCATCACATTTGTGAATGTAAATCAGACCCACCAGCTGGAATGTATTAGATGTGTAAGGTTGTTTGTTTACTCTTGAACATCAACAAAAATTTAACATTTCTGCTACTTTGAGCTCAGTTTCAAGCCATTTCCAGTATTAAAACCAATCAAAACCATCTCTACTTCTGTAATATATCTTCCATTCTATCAAATGAGACCAAGAAATCTCAAATACAACTATAAAAAACATACAAAAAAAAAACACTGCAAAATCGCTACTTTAATCGAAAATCACAGTCTCAGTTTTTTCTCTCAATATACACTGTGTGCTGCAGGATTTGTTTTATGTGGTGCACACATACCACATAGATGTATTCTCTCATATCTAGGCCCAAATTTACCACTCACAGCTTATCAGAGTGAGCTGAGCTCATGGCGTAGATCTACGGTTTGGACCCTGAACGTAAAGCCGTAAATCTACGGGACAGACCCTGAAAGGGCTAAATATGAAGCTAAATGAAGAGTAATTATATGAGCCATTTACCACAAATGAACGTTTGTAATATTTTGAAGTTTTTCTCAAGGCCTTGAACACCAGTCTGTCTGGTGGAAATCCAACACACAAAACAAGCCATCCCACCCTAAGAAATTAGTTTCAGACCTGCTACCTACTGCAGTTTTGTAATGTGTATTGATCAACCATTAACTGCCCATTTTTACAGGCAAGTTCGATTGCGGGTGCGTTGCTGGCTTTAAAAATATAATTGGACTGCGGTTGGTGGTCACTTCAAATTTCGTATTTGTAGCAACAATAGGTAGTAGGTTTGAAACGAATTTTTTAGGACAGGATGGCCTGAAGCACAGCATGCTGAACTGTCACCTGACAAACCGGTTTTCAAGTCATGAAAAAATGCTTTCAACAGTAATTATACATTAAAAAAAAGTAACATAATTAAAAAAAATTCCATTAATGTGGAAATATAGCTAGAGTGTGACTGAAAAATGAACAATCATAACCTTTATATTATCTGATCAGATAATGTCTAGATAAAGGATGTTGAACCAACAGCTCGTAGGCTGCATCTGACACTACTACATGATCAGCTTATTGCAAAATTGATTATATAACCAAGTCAAAGACCTGTAAATGTTCTTTTTTTTTTTAATTTATAAGTTGTTAGCATGAATCTTTTGTGCATTTTAATTCAAGATTATTACTTCAAACCTTAATGAAAGATTTTAAGTACATATGTAAGCTTATTTATCATTTCTGTATTATAATTACAAATTAATGTTTGTACAAAAAAAAAAAAAAAAACACACACATACACACATGCAAAACTTTGTACCCATTTTGTTATGCTGCATGATGTGGTGGAAAGATCGTGCATTACCCAGCAAATACACAAAATTAATTTTATTATTATTCCCCATAAAAGATGGCAATTTTAGCAAATTAGTCTGCAGCCTTAAAGGTGGCATTACCTATTTAACATGAGCATCAGCTAGGAGGAGGAGGATAGTTGCTTTTCCTGGATGAGGCCTGTGTCAAGGAAAAACAACTATACTGATGGCATGCTCTGAGTCTGATAGTTCCTCTGCTCATTCCTCCATTTCCTGGAAACCCTTGCACTCCAATGGAAAAAATTCCAGTAGATACCCATGATTACCTATTACACTGAAACATGGAAAATGTTACATAGCATTCCAGTAATTAGATCTGAATCTGTCCTCCTGCAAATATGGCACCAATATCCTTAAATGACAAGAATTGCTAAATGAATTCCATGAGTGAAATTATAGCTGAAGAGAAAATAAAAAAATGTGAAAGCTGCCAAGAGTAGTATCGAAGTCGACATGAGCAAACACAAGCATGAAAAAATTTATTTATCTGAAGATGATCCAGCCTGGTTTGTTCTAAAGAAAATATAATTTCATAATACGTACAGACCCAGAATACATATAACATTATGTTAAACATATGAAACAAAACACCCTGCCCCCCAAAAATAAAATATTAAACAAAAAATTATTATTCAATTTAAAAGACTTTTGGAAGTCATTAAAACCTTATTTATCCATGCACTCTAAATAAAAATTTAACTGAAATAAAAGCTACATATACATACACCCTAATAAACCAACAAATTAATTAGCAAGAAAAGCGCACACACACACCTTGAGTAATGGAAGTGTGCAAGAGGCATGCTTATGGACATAAGTGGTGGCAGGTCATGCAGACTTCGTTCAGCTGGCCTGTAATGACACACACACACTCATGGATTATCAAAGGTTAAGTGTGCAACACCAACAGCCAACTTGAACAAAATGTTTAATGTCAACATGTACATGCTTTGCTATCATCACAAGTGCTCAGTTTAAAGAAATTCTGTGAAGACTATAAACATTGAAATTTAAATAAGGAAAATAATATTTTTTTTTTAAGTAATTGAAACAAAATAAGTCTAGTTAATTAGAGAGTGAAAATAAAACATAATAATGTGCTCATAAACTAAAGGATTAACATGAGGATTTAAATTTATGACATGCATACCCAAAGCATTAATAACTCTGCAGGAAAGTTCTAACTGAAATACAACATATTCAAATATACCTTTCCTGGATTTCAGACGAAATATAAAAAAAATTTCACACTCCGGCCACCTCCCATCAAGGTAGGATGACCCAACAAAGAAGAAAACATTTTCACTGTCACTCAATCAGTGTCTTGCCACAAGTGCTGACATTCCAGATGACTCTCCAAACTATAAGATCACCATCTCTCCTTCAGAGTGCAGCCACTATATTTCCCACCTCCAGGACTCAAGTCTGGCTAACTGGTTTCCCTGAATCCCTTCATATATGTTACCTTGCTCACACTCCAACAGCATGTCAAATCATAAAAACCACTTGTCTCTACTTACTCCTATCTAACATGCTCACAAAAGCCTGTTGAAGGTCAAAGCTACTAGTAATCAAAAACCTCCTTTAACTCCTTTCTCCAACCTTTCCTAGGATGACCCTTATCACTTCTTCCCTCTACCCCAGATTTATATGCCCTTCTAGTCATCCTATTTTTTCATCTGTCTCTAAATGTCCAAACACCTTAACAACCCCTCCTCAGACCTTTGAATAATACTTCTGGTAACCCCATACCACCACCTCGTCCCCAAATTCTCTGTATATTATTCACACCACACACTGCCCTCAAACACAACATTCCCACTGCCTCCAGTCTCCTCCTTGCTACAACATTCAAAACCTATGCTTCAAACCCATACAACAGTGTTATAAGAGTGTGGAGCATGGGTTTTGAAGGTACTCTGGTATATTCCCCTTATTGCCTTCATGGATAAAATTCTCTCTCTCCACAGATGCCTCAAGGAACCACGCCATTTTTCCCTTTGTCGGTTCTATGGTTTCCCCTTATCTCTTATAGAACCATCTGCTAACCAGTTCATTCCCAAATATCTGAACACATTTACTTCCACCATACTTCCTCCCTCCAATCTGACATTAAATCTGTCATTGTCTATATTTTTTTGATATTCTCATCACCTTGCTCTTTCCTATGTTCACTCTTAATTTCCCTTCTTTTACATACCCTTCCAATTTCATTTATCTACCTTTGCAACTTCAGAATCTCCCAAAGGAAGTGTCATGTGCAAAATGCAACTGTGACAACTTCTGCTCCTTACCAGATTCTCCATCTTTCAATTCCACACCTGCCCTAACACCTTTGAATTCACTTCTTCTGCACCTCCATCTATTAATATGTAAAACCATGGTGACATCACACATCCTTGTCTAAGGCCTACTTTTACCAGAAAATAATTTCCCTCCCTGCTACATATCTTAGTCTGAGCCTCGCTATCCACATAACAGCTCTTTACTGCTATAAGTACCCTACTACCTATTCCATACATCTACAGCAACTGCCACATTCCTCCCCAATCTACCCTATCATATGGATTTTCCAAATCCATAAATGCAATGAAAAGTTCTAACCTTTAAGTACAGTGGTACCTTGGGATACGAAATTAATTCGTTCCAGAAGGCTGTTCAAGTGCCGATACCAAACGAATTTGTTCCCATAAGGAATAATGTAAATTAGATTAATCCGTTTCAGACCCCCAAATATACACTTACAAAAGCACTTACAAAAAGACACTTACATAACTGTTCAAGTTGGGAGCTGTTCATATGCTGAGGTACCACTGTATTGTTCATTTATGCGTTTTAATGTAAACACTTGATCAGCACATCCCCTACTCTTCCTCAAACTACCTTGTTCGTCTGCTACCTTTCTCTTGTCTTACCCATAATACTGCTACCTACAACAGAAGCCACTGGCCTACTGCAGTTCTTATGTTCTTTTACCTCATGTGGTACCTATATATACCCTGCATCCTTGTACTGTTTGTAATGACTTGAAGATCCTGGAGAGCGAAACACTGCCATGATAAAGTGACACAATAATTGCATATGTATCTTTTAACGTAACATATTGTTAGTAATTCTACATATATTACTATTTTTTATTATACTGGATGAAATTTGCAGATCTTTCCTGATACAATACATTGGTTTTTAAAATATTTAAAAAATAAACACAAGGAAGTTAAGGTTGTTGTAAAAATGCAGAAGAATATACGTATGAAGTAAATCCCACAAGTAAAAATACTATGCCTAGGAAACATGCAAAATTAAATATAATTAGAGTGAAACCCCTTTTATCTAGACTAACTGATGTTCAAGGTCAAATTTTCTGAAACTTGTCGATCTAAGCAGAAAACTTTAAAGATCAAGCCACATATTAAAATGTTTCTAATGCCAGTCAAATAACTTTCACACATTTGTCATTTTCTAAACTATGGTTGGTGAGTTTCATCTTGTAAGACTGTGCCTGTGACCGATGATTTGTTTCAATATATGTGTATCCTACATTCAGTGCAGGTATGCCTTCTTACAAAATTATATATAAAAGAAACACTTACTGAATTAAATGGAAACAACATAAAAGGGAGAGTTTTGTTGCAGTTTGGCCTCTGTTGACAGATCAGTGATTTTGTGCATGTACAGTACTGTACTGTATTTCAAATACTTTTTGCATTCTTATTTTTATTTGTATTAATCTGCACAAAAACATTCAAATCATATAGTTCTTCCACTGCATTAGTACATTCCTGGCATGTTTCCATATCAGCCTCTAGAAGATGGTATACACAATTACTGATACCAGATGATGCAACTCACAGCTTACGTGGATTCTCTGCTTTGACCCAGAATCCCAAGACTTGCCAAATATGGATTGCCTTACCATACTAAATAATTGTTAGTAGCATCTGCAAGCAGTTACAGTATGGAAAACATTAAAAAAATAAGCCATAACATATTCGAAATCATGGGTGCATAACATAACTCGTGAATTTTATGGTCTGTCTGGACCAGACTTGTGATCAGGACCAGATTTATGGATGATCCAGTTAATGATACCAGGTTGAAGGGTTGATGCTAAATCCTTGATGCTTCACCAGTATTTTAAAAACAGTAAACTTGTAGTTTTTCCAAGGTTGTATTCTTTCACTGGCACATCTGTATCTGGTAGACATTGTTTATACCTGCCTGCTATATCCAAGACATTAGAGAATTTAATTTTGTAGTTTATTATTATTATTCTTATTATTATTTTTTAACACGTTGGCCATCTCCCACCAAGGCAGGGTCACCCATTATCATAATTATGTTAACAAGAAATTCCTAAATCTAGATGGGTTAGTGCCAACTGTAGTTTAAAAACTGCAAACCATTACAGCAAATTAGGTTAAATATTAAAAAGTCCACTGTAGTGGTAGTCATTCGGAAATTTATCTGTTTCTGAAAATCTGAGTTCATCTCTATATATAGCACTCTTGATGAGCCTATAGTGTACATATATTACAGTAACCATTAGGCTATTGGGTACAGTAACCATTAGACAGTTGGTTACGGAAATTATGACCAGCAGGACCTTTGATAGTATCAAATGGCTACAAACAAATTTTACGAATTTCTGGTAAAACCTGTATGAATACAAACTTTGCATCTGCACCACCATAATCAATTTATACCCTGGATGGTCTAGCAAGCATTAGGCTTATCATTATCACAAAAAAAGAAAAAAAAAAATTATAAGTTTTCATATTAACCACACTTACTATTTGCACTGTGCTTATTGAAGGTTTACAGTATGCATATAATTTTATTAAATATATTTTTTTTATTATTTTAACCCTTTGACTGTCGAAAGGCCCAATCCTGAAGTGTCTCCTGGTGTCGCAAAATATTCAAAAAAAAAAAAAAATTATTTTTTCTTATGAAAATGTTAAGATTATTTTTCTCATTGTTTTAGTCCAAAAAAAAAAAAATTTCTCATCAGTACTTACCGAGATACAGAGGCGTGAAGTTTGCTGAAAATGATCTGTAAACGGCAACAGCAGCGACTGCCGCTCACCCGGTAAACTTTGATTTACTTGTATTCGATGGTTTCTTGTTTTTTCACTATTTTATTTTTCACATAACTTTTGTGGCCTGTGAGACCAAATTATTGTGCAATATTCAAATATACACTCGTTGAATGTAACACAATTATAGCAAAAAAACTCGTATCATTATAATGTTGCTAAAACTTGTTTACACAAACAAACAATATAAAAAATTGTTTATTACGATTGTTCTATAATATATATACCTATATACAATCACTGGACACTTTTCTAGAACTGCTGCAGCTTGTGGAATTCTTTGAAACATGAGTATAAGCACAATGGTGTTTTACACTCCTCACACATAAAACGAGTGTCTCTGCATTTTTGTGGGCGTTTTGTGGTATGTCCACAGACAAAACACCTCTTCTGAGCATTTTTCTTGAGAGCAGTAGCAGGCAGTGGTATGGGGTAGTGATCACCAGGCCTCAGACGAGAGGACGTGTGTTGATAATTTCGTGGGGGCTGGTCTATTGCAGGTGTTGTTCCTTGGTACTTGAATATTATTTGTCTGATGACTGACAAACAAAATTCACCATATTTGGGTTTGTTCTTGGTCTTCAACTTATACATAATATAAGCATTCAGCATGGAAATGTCAAGAAGATGGAAAAACAGTTTTATGTACCACTTATAACTCTTGCGAACACAGTCAGCAAACCCAATCTGCATGTCACATTTGTCCACTAAGCGCATATTGAGGTTGTAATCCATCACAGCTGCAGGTTTTACAATTGGTTCATTGGTCTCTCTATTCTGTTTGCCAGTGTCTACCATTTTGTGTCAGTGAACTGATGTCAGCAGTGTGACATCACGTTTGTCATGCCACCGAAATGCCATGATGTCATTGGCAGCAAACACCTGCACTTCACCTCTACGACTGCCAGCATCGAACCTAGGCATATGTTTACGATTTCCACGCACTGTGCCACACACATCTGTCATGTTCACTCGCAAGAAATCACTGGGTATAGGGCTTGTGTACCAGTTGTCAGTATATAAAATATGCCCCTTACCAAGATATGGCTCCATCATTGTTCTAACCACATCACCAGAGATACCCAGTAACTTTCTGGTATCTTCCAATGTTTTACCACCAGTGTACACAATTATATCCAAAACCAGACCAGTTTTGCAATCACACAGAACAAATAACTTTATACCAAAGCATTTCCTCTTGCTTGGTATATACTGTTTGAATGAGAGTCTTCCTTTGAACAAAATCAAAGACTCATCAATAACAAGCTTCCTGAAGGGATAAAAATACATACAGCACTTTTGTTTCAGGTACATAAACACACGTCTGATCTTATATAACCTGTCGCTTCTGTCAGGCCTTGTTTTGTCTGAAAAAGTGTAACATACGTAACAGTAACACAAATCTATTCACTGGTATAATGTCACTGAAAGCAGGGGGTTGAAATCAGGCGGTCTGTATGTGTTGACACTGTGCTTATACACATGTGGCATAAGCATTATTGTGGCAAAGAACAGATACATCTCTGCCACAGTTGTGTCCTTCCACTGGTGTAGGCGTGATCTTGGTGAAAGAATAGTGTTTGCCATGGTGTACTCAAAGTATGTATTGCTTTCCCTGACAATAATGTCCATCAGGGGTTCATCGAAGAACAAATGAAAGCATTCCAGTTCAGTGGCATTGTTCCCAAGTGTACATGATGGCCGTATTCCACTTTGTCCTCCATCAAAGTCATGGGGACTGGGAACAAACTTGTCATCTTGCTGCCAATCCCAGATGCGGTCAGCTGGTGGGTTCTGGATATTGTAATGTGGTTGTGCAGGTTGTGGTTGTGGTTGTTGTGGGAGTGTGAGGTCAGGTGAGGCTGGTTGTAGTTGTGCAGAGTCAGCAGCGTGGGTAGTAGCGTGGCCCGCTGCTGGTGTCACATGACTCATGCCACCATCACTATCATTACCACCGCCTGCTGCCTCACTTGCATCATTGATACCCATCATAACAATATCGTCATCTTCACTATCAGGTCGTGGTGTAGGGCCACGGGATGTGCTCCGAGATGTACTCCTACCTCTTGGAAGAGCATATGGCACACTACCAGACCGCATGCGACGTCGTATATACTGCCACTTCACTGGGGAATATTCACCCTCACTGTCACAACTAGAACTGCTTTCAATAACCTTGAAATCACTATCACTTACACTGCTCACATCTGGCAAATAGTTTCCTCTTTCGTCCTGGTACAGGTGAACATGAACAAGCCGGCCCAGCACCAGAGGTGGAAGGTTGTGGGTCATCTGGGTTTTCATCACTAATTACGTTATCCTGGGCACTTTTTTCGGTCACACCCGCTTCAAAACCAGGGAATTCATTTTCACTGACACTTTCATTGCTGTTTGAGCTATCACTTGGGAACAAAAGACCTCCAATCCGCCGAGGAGTGAGGAACTTCTTACCGTGAGGCATGGTGAAAATGGACTACCAAGATGGCGTTCCCACAATGCACCGCTGAGTCCCAGATTTTTTTCACAAGGTGCACACCCACCACTGAGACCCATTCTCTCTCATGTAGGCCTACCAGCCCTCTCCCACTTGATTTGAAGCCGTTAGAACTTATGTGTATAGATACGTCAAACACGGTATCTCCCATGACGTATATATACGACCGCGACAGTCAAGGGGTTAAACCAGTTATCAATGAAACATTATAAAATATTTAATTGGATTTTAGGATTTTTCTTCAAGAATAATTTTTTTTTATACCAGCAGAAAGTCTATTTTTATGGGATCTACCACTTCCTTAAATAAATTATCATTTAGGGACAAAAATATACAATAGCCACTCTGAAAAGCAATTAAACTATTAAAAATTAATTACAGTTTTCACTTTGTAATATTTCATCAGCAGAGGAACTTAGGGAGAGAACACTGGAGTCATGAGAAAACAGATTAGTGAAGTGCCTTTTTTTTCTTTATATCACAGAGAAAATTTCCATAGCTTTCCATTCTAAAGGACAGTTTACTAATTACCCAATACCATAGCTTGAAGGTGTCAAGTACAATCAGTCGGTGCCTTTAGGCAGCAGCATGGACATCTACAGTTAAAACTATTATTATAGCACAACTGAAAAAGTACATTGTCAATCAATATGTTTGAAGTGGGAAGCTCGCCTAGGCAAAGAAATTATTATTGGTTGTCTTTATCTCAGTCACATTTTGCCAGCCACAATAATGGAGACAGACAGAGCTGTAATATCTTTGCTGACCTGATCTCATAGGAAATATTCTTGAAAATGAGCCCTTACTGCCATTTCAAAAGCTTGAAGATTAGCTATAAGAATTATGGCCAAAGTATTTATATGGTGTACCCAGTAATCATTGCCCTCTACATTACAACAAATTCAGCAGCCTTTGCTATGATTTAAAGTGACACTCATTATGGCAGTGCTGTAATTAATTTACACCAAATAGTTACATACCATGCATCCACAATCATTTATGAATTCTTTAAGACGAAGACAATCCCATTGACTCAATGAACAAGGATGTCTACACAATCCTCAGAGCTGACCAAGGCTGCTTGTTTACAAGCATTCAAGTACCAAGTTTGTGATACACAATTAATTCCTTTGCTAGTCTTACACAGAATTCACTAATTATGGTGAATGTGTTTTCCTTAGGTCATCCTACTTTGGCAGGATCACCCAACCTAAAGTACTTATATGACTGACAGTACTTTTTTCATAGCTTCTCTTACCTTAACCTGTAAACGGTCCAAGCAGATCTACGTTCACATGTGTAGTGCTACAAAAGTAGATCTATGTTTTTTTTACATATTTTCAAATATAACAAAAAAAAAGTAGATCAAAGTTTTTTTACACATTTTCAAATATAAAAAAACAAAAAGAAGATCTACTTTTTTACATACTTTCAAATGTTGAAAAAACATACATATATATATATACGTTTGGACCGTTTACGGGTTAAATAATGTAAGTTAGAGAAATTTGTTTACCTATGTAGAAGAAAAATTTACATGCAAGATACTCCGCCAGTGGTAGAGGAACAAAATTTGACTGAGGGTAAATAATCATGCAATCTTCTCTTCTCTGTCCAATCCAGGCAAGCAATAACTATGCTTCAGTAGCCCATGTAAACAAATATCAACTATGGAGTCCAACAAACTTGGAGAACCTGGTTGATATCTGAATATCATCTGCATACAATCCTAATATAAAAAAGATTGCAGCAGATCCACATTTTAACCTACAATTGACAAGGTCACGAGTTAGGTAAATCAGCAGGAAGCTTCAGGACATTCTCAAAGATGTCTAGTTATTGGTGATTTGTGGCTGTCTAAAGTCCAGATAAATGGGGTTTCAGGGTACAAAACAGTCTACACTTAATACTAACAATTAATCAAGCTTAGGTTTGCAAACAATACACTTCACAAAGACTGAAACATATTTTCAATTCAGCAATTTATTCAAGTTCAATATTAGTAAATATGTTACTCACAAAAATTCACACAAGATGCAAATCTAGTGCACCAGTTTTATGCAAGAAGAGAAAAATAACAACTTACATAGCAAAATATACAGCATGTAGGAGTTCCTTAAGAAGCTCTGAGGTAACAGGTATCCTGGGTGTGGGCCTTGGATACAGGCCAAAGCTGCTTTCACTGCCATAAGATGAACGGTGGTGATGCCCTGGCCGGTTGAATCCCTGACACAGCATTCTATAAGATAAAATACAAAAATATCAATTTGTCTGCAATCCAATGTAAAAATGAAACATTATCAGTCAAAATATTAATATTTTGTTTTCTAAAAGAGGTTACCTAGAGAAACATTAAGATTAGAGAAAACGTTTGTGCTTTCATTTGTTTAAGTATAATAAACTTTTCATACTGCAAAGTACAATTCTGAAATTGGTTTTACAATGCCTCATAATGTATAAAATTCCACATGCATGGAAAGCATGAATGCAAATAAGTTGTATGTTTTTAAAAGTGTAAAGTTGACCCCAAAATTTGTTAGCTTCCCAATTCATAGGATTTGATTGTTTCAACTAATGGGCAAACTGTTAATACATTTAATTGTTCTTGGGTATTCCATTTCTGGGGGGCTTAGAAAAAAAAAATTATCCACCGAGGCAGGGTGACCCAAAAAAGAAAGAAAATCCCCAAAAAGAAAATACTTTCATCATCATTCAACACTTTCACCACACTCGCACATTATCACTGTTTTTGCAGAGGTGCTCAGAATACAACAGTCTAGAAGCATAAACATATAAAGATACACAACATATCCCTCCAAACTGCCAATATCCCAAACCCCTCCTTTAAAGTGCAGGCATTGTACTTCCCATTTCCAGGACTCAAGTCCGACTATATGAAAATAACCGGTTTCCCTGAATCCCTTCACTAAATATTACCCTGCTCACACTCCAACAGATCGTCAGGTCCCAAGTACCATTCGTCTCCATTCACTCCTATCTAACACGCTCACGCACGCTTGCTGGAAGTCCAAGCCCCTTACCCACAAAACCTCCTTTACCCCCTCTCTCCAACCCTTTCGAGGACGACCCCTACCCCGCCTTCCTTCCCCTATAGATTTATATGCTTTCCATGTCATTCTACTGTGATCCATTCTCTCTAAATGACCAAACCACCTCAACAACCCCTCTTCTGCCCTCTGACTAATACTTTTATTAACTCCACACCTTCTCCTAATTTCCACACTCCGAATTTTCTGCATAATATTTACACCACACATTGCCCTTAAACAGGACATCTCCGCTGCCTCCAACCGTCTCCTCGCTGCTGCATTTACCACCCAAGCTTCACACCCATATAAGAGTGTTGGTACTACTATACTTTCATACATTCCCTTCTTTGCCTCCATAGATAACGTTTTTTGACTCCACATATACCTCAACGCACCACTCACCTTTTTTCCCTCATCAATTCTATGATTAACCTCATCCTTCATAAATCCATCCGCCGACACGTCAACTCCCAAGTATCTGAAAACATTCACTTCTTCCATACTCCTCCTCCCCAATTTGATATCCAATTTTTCTTTATCTAAATCATTTGACACCCTCATCACCTTACTCTTTTCTATGTTCACTTTCAACTTTCTACCTTTACACACATTCCCAAACTCATCCACTAACCTTTGCAATTTTTCTTTAGAATCTCCCATAAGCACAGTATCATCAGCAAAAAGTAACTGTGTCAATTCCCATTTTGAATTTGATTCCCCATAATTTAATCCCACCCCTCTCCCAAACACCCTAGCATTTACTTCCTTTACAACCCCATCTATAAATATATTAAACAACCATGGTGACATTACACATCCCTGTCTAAGACCTACTTTTACCGGGAAGTAGTCTCCCTCTCTTCTACACACCCTAACCTGAGCCTCACTATCCTCATAAAAACTCTTTACAGCATTTAATAACTTACCACCTATTCCATATACTTGCAACATCTGCCACATTGCTCCTCTATCCACTCTATCATATGCCTTTTCTAAATCCATAAATGCAATAAAAACTTCCCTATCTTTATCTAAATACTGTTCACATATATGCTTCAATGTAAACACCTGATCTACACATCCCCTACCCACTCTAAAACCTCCTTGCTCATCCGCAATCCTACATTCTGTCTTACCTCTAATTCTTTCAATTATAACCCTACCGTACACTTTTCCTGGTATACTCAGTAAGCTTATTCCTCTATAATTTTTACAGTCTCTTTTGTCCCCTTTCCCTTTATATAAAGGGACTATACATGCTCTCTGCCAATCCCTAGGTACCTTCCCCTCTTTCATACATTTATTAAACAAAAGTACCAACCACTCCAACACTATATCCCCCCCTGCTTTTAACATTTCTGTCATGATCCCATCAGTTCCAGCTGCTTTACCCCCTTTCATTTTACGTAATGCCTCACGTACCTCCCCCACACTTACATTCTGCTCTTCTTCACTCCTAAAAGATGGTATACCTCCCTGACCAGTGCATGAAATTACTGCCTCTGTTTCTTCCTTAACATTTAAAAGTTCCTCAAAATATTCTCGCCATCTACCCAATACCTCCATCTCCCCATCTACTAACTCCCCTACTCTGTTTTTAACTGACAAATCCATATTTTCCCTAGGCTTTCTTAACTTGTTTAACTCACTCCAAAATTTTTTCTTATTTTCATTAAAATTTCTTGACAGTGCCTCTCCCACTCTATCATCTGCTCTCCTTTTGCACTCTCTCACCACTCTCTTTACCTTTCTTTTACTCTCCATATACTCTGCTCTTCTTATAACACTTCTGCTTTGTAAAAACCTCTCATAAGCTACCTTTTTCTCTTTTATCACACCCTTTACTTCATCATTCCACCAATCACTCCTCTTTCCTCCTGCCCCCACCCTCCTATAACCACAAACTTCTGCCCCACATTCTAATACTGCATTTTTAAAACTATTCCAACCCTCTTCAACCCCCCCACTACTCATCTTTGCACTAGCCCACCTTTCTGCCAATAGTCGCTTATATCTCACCCGAACTTCCTCCTCCCTTAGTTTATACACTTTCACTTCCCTCTTACTTGTTGTTGCCACCTTCCTCTTTTCCCATCTACCTCTTACTCTAACTGTAGCTACAACTAAATAATGATCCGATATATCAGTTGCCCCTCTATAAACATGTACATCCTGGAGCCTACCCATCAACCTTTTATCCACCAATACATAATCTAATAAACTACTTTCATTACGTGCTACATCATACCTTGTATATTTATTTATCCTCTTTTTCATAAAATATGTATTACTTATTACCAAATTTCTTTCTACACATAGCTCAATTAAAGGCTCCCCATTTACATTTACCCCTGGCACCCCAAATTTACCTACTACTCCCTCCATAACATTTTTACCCACTTAAGCATTAAAATCCCCAACCACCATTACTCTCACACTTGATTCAAAACTCCCCACGCATTCACTCAACATTTCCCAAAATCTCTCTCTCTCCTCTACACTTCTCTCTTCTCCAGGTGCATACACGCTTATTATAACCCACTTTTCACATCCAATCTTTATTTTACTCCACATAATCCTTGAATTAATACATTTATAGTCCCTCTTTTCCTGCCATAGCTTATCCTTCAACATTATTGCTACTCCTTCTTTAGCTCTAACTCTATTTGAAACCCCTGACCTAATCCCATTTATTCCTCTCCACTGAAACTCTCCCACCCCCTTCAGCTTTGTTTCACTTAAAATTATATTTCAATCAAAATGTGTTCACTGGTTTACCTATACCTGGAGAGGGTTCCAAGGGTCAACGCCCCCGTGGCCCGGTCTGTGACCAGGCTTTGCCCAAACCTATTTTCTTTCAAGTCATTCTTTCTTATAATGGCAATGTTAAGCAGATTAGAATGATATTTAAATTAATATGTTCTCTTCAACCCAAAATAAGCATAAATCTGAAAAACTATACTGACACAATTTTACATTATTTATGGAATCTAGATTCAAAGGGCCTCTATACTAAAGAAATGTTTAAGAAATACAAAAGATATAACCAGAGAGAGGGTGGGAAGGGCTAAGGTGGAAGGTAGAATGAGTAGGAACTGTTCCAGGAACAGATGGAGGAAAGGGATAAAAGAGACCCGAGTTTTAGAGGACTGAGCATCTAGCAGACTTGTGTTTTATATACGTAGTGCTGGAATGTGAGAATTTGTATTACCAACCTCAATTACATTAAATGCTCAATAGGAGGTTTAAGCACATAACCCTGGAGATTAACTAAGAAATCCCCATTTCAGTGTTATCTCTGAAAGACTTTGCACATATAAAATTTTCCCTTTAAACACAAACAAATATGCAATACAGTATGTATATTAATAATTACTTGGACACAGCTTTGCAGAGGTGCATGAGTGCTATCTTGGGTAACGATGCTAAGCGAGCATTAAAGGCAACCATGATGGCAGTGGCCAGGTGATGCCTCGTTGCTGCAGTAACTGAGGTCATTTGAGTTGGTGGGCCCCAACGTACTGTGTCTGTATCACCAGCCTCCAATCTTTGTAGGGAGTCCACAGTGAATGAAGCTGGAGCTAAACTAGCAGGCTGTAATATAAGACTTAAGTGGTATTGAACATTTTTTTTTTTTTTTGCATGTGACACCAGAAAAATTGCAAGGTACAAGACAAAATACAATAATACTAATACACCAATAGAAGTCTTACTTACATTTTTTTCATTCTCATTTTATCAAGAGGAAAAATATCAATTAAAAATGCAAGAAATAGCAAGCGTCACAAACCTCGTGAAAGACTGACTGCCTTGCTAGGGTAGGAAGGCGAAAAGGAGCAATCCTTGGTTGCCCTTGTTCATCTAAAACCTCCATATTGTACAGGGCCAGCAGAGCCACTTCAACACTTCCAACACCCTAAAATAGAAATGGTTTATTATAAACTGTAGAACATGACTTGATATAATAATAATAATAATAATAATAATAATAATAATAATAATAATAATTAAAAAATAATTTTTCTTTTTAGGTCACCCAGCCAAGGTGGGATATGGCCGGTTAAAAAAAAAAAATAGAACATTACACACACACACACTACTATACAATATTAAAATCTTGTAAATCTAAAAAAAAAAAAAAAAAAAAAACATCAAGCTTACTTATTTAACTCATCTGCAATTAACCCTTTCAGGGTCCAAGGCCCAAATCTGGAGTCACGCACCAGTGTCCAAGAATTTAAAAAAAAAAAATTTGTTATTTTTTTCTTATGAAATCGTAGAGAATCTTTTTGTGAAGGTAATAAAACAAAAAGTACGAAATTTGGTGGAAAATTGACGAAATTATGCTCTCGCGAATTTTGATGTGTCAGCGATATTTACGAATCGGCGATTTTGCCGACTTTGACTCCCATTTTAGGCCAATTACATTATTCCAATCAACCAAATTCTTAGCTATTTCACTAGTATTACTTCTATTCTATCGATTGAGCACAAGAAATCGCCAAGTCAACTGTTTCAACTACAAAATAAAGTGATCGGAAATTGTTAATTTGGCCAATTTAACACAAAGTTCAAAATATTCCAATTTCAAAATAGGGTCCAGAATAAACAATGTAGGTATTCCTGGCACTAAACTAACATTTCCTCTGTTCATTAGTTATGTTTTGAGGCTTTACAAATAAATTCTATTTTGATTTTTTATTCACATAATGAATTTTTATTCACACCAAAAAATAGAAGATTTACTGTTATGCAATACTGTAATAATTGTATAAATATCATCACCATATTTGTGAATGTATATTAGACCCACCAGCTGACGTGTATTAGACGTGTGAGGTCGTTTGTTTACTCTTGAATATCGGCAAAAATTTAACATTTCTGCTACTTTGAGCTCAGTTTCAAGCCATTTCCAGTGCTAAAACCAATCAAAACCATCTCTATTTCTGTAATATGTCTTCCATTCTATCAAATGAGACCAAGAAATCGCAAATACAACTATAAAAAACATACGAAAAAACACTGCAAAGTTGCTGTTTTAATCGAAAAATCATGATTTCAGTTTTTTTCTCTCATTATACACAGTGTGCTGCAGGATCTGTTTTATGTGGTGCACACATACCACATAGATGTATTCTCTCATATCTAGGCCCAAATGTACCACTCACAGTTTATCAGAGTGAGCTGAGCTCATGTCCATGTTTGGACACTCACCGTAAAGCCGTAGATCTACGGGACGGACCCTGAAAGGGTTAAATAATAAAGAAAAAGATTGATGAATTGCTTTCTTGACACTATGGACCATATTGTATGCAAGTTAAATAAATACAAATCATTTAAATACCTTTTTATCACCAAAGCTGATGGATGACAAATATATATAAAGGAGACTTGGAGCAAACAAGAGAACAAACTCCCGCAGTCTTTCATCTTTACTACGTGCTAGGGCAAACAACTGCTTCACTGTGCTCTCAAACAAGTCTGGACACCTGGACAAAACAAAATTATGACACAAGCTACAATGATAACTGTCTTAAAATACAGTGGACCCCCGCTTAACGATCACCTCCCAATGCGACCAATTATGTAAGTGTATTTATGTAAGTACGTTTGTATGTGTATGTTTGGGGGTCTGAAATGGACTAATCTACTTCACAATATTCCTTATGGGAACAAATTCGGTCAGTACTGGCACCTGAACATACTTCTGGAATGAAAAAATATCGTTAACCGGGGGTCCACTGTATTATTATTCTTAGCAAGTGTTGCATTTTCACGTTTGGTAAGATGTTGCCATAAGGCTGAATATGATGAACACATTCCTATAAGTAGCTACTGTACCTATTATATCTACCAATATTTTTTAAGATACTATGTACTGTATCACAATAATATAGAGCTATTTGTTCTGTATTCAAAATGTTATACAGACACCCAAAACAACTGTTTACAAATTTTAAAATTAATGACCAAAGCAACTCCCATTGCACTGGTTCCAGTACAGCCAAACCCCTAAGGCTGTGAATATCAGATTCCTTTAGGCCCTCACGAATTCAGAATTTGGGGTCGTGCATCAGGACCAAAGACAATTGGCCCCGCAAATAATTCGCAAATAAACCATACCCCCGGCCGGGATTGAACCCGCAGTCATAGAGTCTCAAAACTCCAGCCCGTCGCGTTAGCCACTAGACCAGCTAGCCACTATAAGATTCATCCAACTAGGTATATTTCTACACCATAGGAAGGTTAGCACAGGCACCACTGTGACCACAAATGCAAGTTTTTACAGACGAATCTCCAGCTAGCGTGGCCGTGACGAACTCTAGCTCAAGTCCCTTCACTGCCGTCAACATGACTCAAGAAATCATAATGACACGATTGCAATAACTACATATGTGTAACTAAAGATATTTGTGACAGGCTCTTCAGTAAAATTAATAAGAATACAATTTTTCTTTGTTCATACAACTGAATGTACAGGCCAGGAACTATTATTGTGCCTCAGCTCATTTCATAGTCCAGTCATATTTAAGTACAGTATACCCCACTCCCTTCTAGAATGCATCCCCCAAAACTGACTAACACCCAGGTATATACCTATACATTACTGCTAGGCAAACATGGGCAATACCTGTAATGAGACTAGCCCATAAGTCTCAACCTACCCAAGACTGAACCTGGGTCCTTTAGTTGTAAGGTGATAAAGCTACCACTTACTCATAAGCCACCTTTCAAATATGCAGCAAGACCTTACATAAAGAATTTGCTCCCACTTGACAACTGGGCAGAACTCAACATTTTTATCATACAGCATTAATCGTTTTATTTTTCTCCACCTTCTATGTTTATTTTAAACATACTCAAACGATATAAACACAAGTCAGCTAAATTTCTATGCATTTAGTTTTTTTTTTCTCTATTAAAACTGTTCATTCCACATGATAACTTTTTGGAATGCCTTTATGAAAAGCTAATTCCTGAAATTTTAATAGGTAATACTTTACTTGTACAGTAATACAGTATCTAACATATTTGGAAAGCTATTATTCTGAAATTTCCAAAATTCAACACAAATTCTGAATTTAGAATGATCAAGTTTCAGAAATTTTAAATATACTCATACTAATAGTATGTAAAAAAATACATAACATACAGATGTAAGTCCAGGGACACACTGTACCTTGACTTCTCATCAAAGAGTGTGTATATTGCATGAATGAGTCTTTCTTGGTCACACTGCAAACATTCATAAATCTGCCTGCAGTCACTGACACCATCACAGTCACTAAGCCAATCCTCCAAAACAACCACCAGGCCATCCATTGTATCATACAAAGATATTTCTGAAATAAAACACACAACCTATGATTTGAACCTGAGAGGAGAAACCTTTAAAAAAAGTTAATACGTATTGTATTCCACAACATGATTCTACCACACATTATCTAAAAATTTATTATACTGCACTGTATAAGTACTTTAGGACTACAAAATTTGGTCACCTTGCTTAACTAGACATCAGAACTGATGTTTTTACTTCATAGAAGGTAAGGGGGTCAAGTTATTTAATATTTCTGCATTTTTTTCAGTTTTCCTGCTACTCTCCACCTGTGTGCATGGTAAATGGGATAAAATTGTCTTGCAATTTTATCTTTGTACTGAAAGGTGCATCTCATTATTCGTTAAGATAGGTTGGCTTTTTATTGGTTTCAAATACTTTATGGGTTACATTCTGAACCAATAAAATATCATCTTTCATATACTACTGTACCAGTGCTCTACTAAACATTTATCTATTTTTTTTTTTTGGGGTATGCATACTCTATTTTCTAAAACCCTATTTCTACAAATTATGTACAGTACAAGTAATGAATAAAAATAAAAATTATATTTCAGGAATGCGTAGTTCCAAAAACTTGACATGTTGGGAAATGACCCACATCAGATTTAACAATTTTCAGGGTAATTCAGAGCATAAACAATTACGTATATGAAAATAAACAAATTTATTTTATTAATTACCTTGTAGTCAAACAATGTCATGACAACGGCAGAAATAAAATGGGGTGTTGTCTCTGAACTGTATTACAGGAAGTCTTCACATTACGCTCCTAGTCAGTTCCTGAAAAATTAAAGCAATTTTTGCTACAGACAAATGTGATAAATATGATATGCATTCAGGCAGACAACATTAAAAAAATTTACAAAGAAGAAATTAAACAATCCTTGTGAACAAGCAACAGGGCTAACAAGCAATAGGGCTAGCAAGCAATAGGGCTAGCAAGCAAGAAAGCAAAAGGGAATTTATAAGTAAAGCCTCTCCTCACTTAATGACCGAGTTCTGTTCCTAAGACCACATCGGTAAACGAATTCATCACAAGAGTGGAAACATTGGGTATGTTTCCTTACACCTGCTGTCCCGTTCACCTAGCAAGTAAGTAGGTACCTGGGTGTTAGTTGAATGGTGTGGGTTGCAAACTGGGGTACAAGATTGAGGACCACAATGGAAATGAGACAGATAGTCCCTTGATGATGCACTGTCTTTCTTAGGCTATCCTGGGTGGCAAATCCTCTGGGGTTAAAAATCTGAACAAAATCTTATCTCTCATGCAGATTTCCATATTATATTATATTATTAAATTTATGGAGAAGCACTAAACCAGTACTGATCAATGCAGCACCAGGGAAATGGTTAGTAATCGGGTATGATCAGAGAAAAAATGAGCATAGCTTTAATACCTTGAAACAAGAGCCTTTCACTGATATCAAGGCACTCTCCCGGAGTACACCTGGAGAGAGTTTTGGGGGTCAACGCCCCTGTGGCTCGGTCTGAGACCAGGCCTCGTGGTGGATCAAGGTCTGATCAACCAGGCTGTCACTGCTGGCCGCACGAAAAACTGACTTACGAAACACAGCCCGGCTGGTCAGGCACTGACTTTAGGTGCCTGTCCAGTGCCTTCTTGAAAACAGCCAGGGGTCTATTGTTAATCCCCCTTATGTATACTAGGAGGCAGTTGAACAGTCTTGGGCCCTGGACACTTATTGTGTTCTCTCTCAGTGTACTCGTGGCACTCCTGCTTTTCATTTTGCTTCCACAGGGAGTGACTTTCATGTGCAAGTTTGGTACTAATCCCACTAGGATTTTCCAAGTGTATACTATTATCATGTATCTCTTGCCTGCATTCCAGGGAATAAAAAATCAAGGGACTTCAACTGTTCCCAGTAATTTAGGTGCCTAATCATTTTGTGTGTGCCATGAAAGTTCTTTGTACACTCTCCAGGTCAGCAATTTTGCCTGCCTTGAAGGGGGCAGTTAGTGTACAGCAGTATTCCAGCTTTGAGAAAACAAGCGATTTGAAGGTTCTCATTATCCATCTTATCATTTTCCTAGCAGATACGGTCGATACATTGTTGTGGTCTTTGAAGGCGAGATCCTCTGACATTATCACTCTCAGGTCCTTCACATTACTTGTTTCTTTCTACTGTATGGTTAGAATTTGTCATATACCCTGATACAGTTTTAATTTCCTCTAGTTTCCCATATCTGAGTAGTTGAAATTTCTCTTTATTGAACTTCATATTGTTTTGAGCGGCCCATTTGAAGATTTGGTTGTTGTTCGCTTGGAGTCTTGCGGTGTCTTCAATGGAAGTCACTGTCATGGCAATTTGGGCGTCATCCACAAAGGAAGACACGGCTTACATCTCTGTCGATGTCAGATATGAGGATGAGGAATAGAAGGGAAGTGAGGACTGTGCCTTGATGAATACAGCTTTTCACCGTAGCTGCCTCAGACTTTACTCTGTTCACTATTACTCTTTGTGTTTTATTTGTTAGGAAGTTACAGATCCATCTACCAGCTTTTCCTGTCATTCCTTTATCATGCATTTTGTGCACTATTACACCATGGTCACACTTGTCGAAAGCTTTTGCAAAGTCTGTGTATACTACATCTGTATTTTGTTTATCCTCTACAGCATCCAGGACCTTGTCAGTGGTCCAGTAGCTGGGACAAGCAGAAGCGACCTGCTCTGAACTTGTGTTGCCCTGGGTTGTGTAATTGATGGGTATCTAGGTGGTTGGCAATCTTGCTTCTTAGAACCCTTTCAAAGATTTTTATGACACGGGATGTTAGTGCTATCAGTCTGTAGTTCTTTGCAATTGCTTTACTGCCACGTTTGTAGAGTGGGACTGTCTGTTGTTTTTAGTGAGTGTGGGATGACCCGTGTCCATGCTCCCTCTCCATAAATGCTGAAGGCACGCGACAGGGGCTTCTTGCAGTTCTTGATGAACATGGAGCTCCACGAGTCTGGACCTGGGGCAGAGTGCATGGCATGTCATTTATTGCTTTTTCAAAGTGTTAAGATAATATCCCAGATTTTTGAGATGACTAAATTTTGGGTCTCGTTCATAAAGAATTCATTTGGATTGTCGGCCCTTAGTCTGCATTGCGGTTCACTGAACACCGAGTCATATTGGGACTTTAGTATCTCACTCATTTCTTGGCTGTCATCTGTGTATGTCATATCTCGCCTAAGCAGGAGCCCAATACTGGATGTTGTTTTTCCCTTAGAATTGGCATAAGAGAAGTAGTATTTTGTTTTTGTTTTTAATTTCCTTTATGGCTTCTAGTTCTTCCTGCGATTTTTGTCTTTGTAGGATTCCTTCAGCTCAAGTTCGATATTTGCAATTTCACTGGCCAGTGCCTCCCTTCGTATTTCAGATATATTGGCCACTCTCAGCCGCTCTGTGGCTCTTCACTTTCGTCTGTATAGGGAGCATCTCTCTCTTTCTAGTTTACATCTTCTCTTTCTTTTCCTTAATGGAATGTGCCTTGAGCAGATCTCAAGAGCCACAGAGTTCATTTTTTCTAGGCAAAAGTTCGGATCCGTGTTGTTTAGGATCTCTTCCAGCTTGTTTCGTTTAGGACATGGGTGACTTGTTCCCACTGTATGTTTTTGTTATTGAAGTTGAATTTTGTGAAGACACCCTCATGACTGATCAATGGAAAATACATGGTCCCCAACGGAAAATACATGGTCCCCAACGGAAAATACATGGTCCCCAACGGAAAATACATGGTCCCCAACGGAAAATACATGGTCCCCAACGGAAAATACATGGTCCCCAATGGAAAATACATGGTCCCCAATGGAAAATACATGGTCCCCAACGGAAAATACATGGTCCCCAACGGAAAATACATGGTCCCCAATGGAAAATACATGGTCCCCAACGGAAAATACATGGTCCCCAACGGAAAATACATGGTCCCCAACGGAAAATACATGGTCCCCAACGGAAAATACATGGTCCCCAACGGAAAATACATGGTCCCCAATGGAAAATACATGGTCCCCAACGGAAAATACATGGTCCCCAACGGAAAATACATGGTCCCCAACGGAAAATACATGGTCCCCAACGGAAAATACATGGTCCCCAACGGAAAATACATGGTCCCCAACGGAAAATACATGGTCCCCAATGGAAAATACATGGTCCCCAACAGAAAATAGAAGGTCCCCAACAGAAAATATATGGTCCCCAATAGAAAATATATGGTCCCCAACAGAAAATATATGGTCCCCAACAGAAAATACATGGTCCCCAACAGAAAATATATGGTCCCCAATAGAAAATAAGTCACTGACTTTTTTTGGGGTTATCCTAGGTAATTTACTCATACGTTAAACCATGTATGATAATTATACCTATGTGTACCTGTATGTCAATAAACTTACTTGCTATCTAATTTTCAATGCGCTTTTTCAATCACATTTACGGAAAAATTGCAGTAAATAGAGGAACTGACTAATGATTACTATTGTTATAATTACGAGAAACTAAACCCGCAGGGGGCTATACAGTGCTCGGGGAATGGAAGATAGCCAGGGCAGCAGCTCCATATCCTTGGAACAAGAGTGACATGCAAATAGAAAACTGAAGCAAGAGTGAAAGTGACGAAGTGTAAAAAAAAAAAATACACTGTTATGAACATTCATTATACAAAACTAGCAGAAATCACCACAGTCTCAAAACCACGTTAAAATACACCCGAAAAAAAAAATATATATCCAATGACACCCAAAAAAAACAATACTTATTTCCCATAGTAATATAATACAGCAACACTCCCACCCAGACCTATACACCCTCAAAAAAACAGCAAAAAAGCCCCATAAATCCCCCCCACAGGCCCATGAAATAAACTTATGCCACTGTTAAACGGACAAGCGAGTGAATATTACCAGAGAGAAGACCTGACTCACCAGATAATGTCAATTTTGTGTCATTGAGTTGCACCCACGTCGTCTGCCATATTGACACTGCCAACCATGGTGCCTCTGCTGCCTTCACTCACTCACACACACCCACACACTGTATATATGTAATAATAATGTCTTTAATTCTACAAGTACATGTACATGGTATACATATCTGACATCAATGATGTGCTATTATAAAGCCCCTTAAAGGACCCCAATGGAAATAAGTCACTCTGACTTTTTTGGGTTATCCTAGGTTCTCTACACATATGTTGCTATGTATGATAATCTATGTAAGTGTATTTGTGTAGAAGTTTATTCAGATTATACATAGCAGCATATGTGTAGAGAACCTAGGATTATGTGTAGAGAACCTAGGATTGTGTAGAGAACCTAGGATTGTGTAGAGAACCTAGGATTGTGTAGAGAACCTAGGATTGTGTAGAGAACCTAGGATTACGTGTAGAGAACCTAGGATTATGTGTAGAGAACCTAGGATTGTGTAGAGAACCTAGGATTACGTGTAGAGAACCTAGGATTATGTGTAGAGAACCTAGGATTGTGTAGAGAACCTAGGATTGTGTAGAGAACCTAGGATTGTGTAGAGAACCTAGGATTACGTGTAGAGAACCTAGGATTGTGTAGAGAACCTAGGATTGTGTAGAGAACCTAGGATTACGTGTAGAGAACCTAGGATTGTGTAGAGAACCTAGGATTATGTGTAGAGAACCTAGGATTGTGTAGAGAACCTAGGATTACGTGTAGAGAACCTAGGATTGTGTAGAGAACCTAGGATTGTGTAGAGAACCTAGGATTGTGTAGAGAACGTGATTAAACTTACTTGACCATTTCGGGCAAATTAGGTCAATTTTGTCCCAGGATGCGACCCATACCCAGGTATCTATTTTACTGATGTGGTAAATATGGACAGCAGGTGTCTTGTGGGCACACGTCCTGATTATTATAATCATGGGGAAAGCGCTAAACCCGTAGGATTATACAGTGCCTGAGGGGGTGTGTGGAAGGTATTCAGGTTTACTTCAGGGAACTGGAGCACAGATCCAATTCCCCAGATCAAGAGCCCCTCACTAGCATCAAGGAACCTTCCTTGAGGGGACACGTCCTGATGTTTTCCAGCCGTATGGGGGGTCGATCCCTGGACCTCAGTATGTGAGCTGAGTGCACCAGCAGTCGAGCTGAGTTTATTCAAGTACAGGTGTACGTAAATAGTTACATAAATTGTTATACATGGCAGCTATGTGCAGGTTACCTAGGATAACGTAATTATGTGACTTATTTCCACTGGGGTCCTTGAAGAGGGGGAAAGAAGGTAGGAATGAAGGACGGAAGAGAGAAAAGAAAAAAAAAGGACAAATAGAATGAAAGAAGACAGGGAGGGGGGAAGAAAGGAAGGAATAAGTAAGTTTATTAAGGTATAGGTATACATAAGTACAATTATCATACATAATGTAAATTACCTAGGATAATGCGCCAAGAGTCAGTGACATATTTCCAGAAGGAAGGAAAGAAGGAAGGATGGGAAGAAGGAAAGAAGGGAAGAATAGTGAGACTAGCAACCATGGTGTCTCATGTATGGCTTCACTGAGGCTCCAGCAACACATCAGAACCAAATGTTTGGAATATTAACAATTACGGGTTTACGATTTTTACACAAGTTTGTGGATGATTTAGTCTTACAACAGTCCAATATCAAGCTGGTTTTGTCATGTACATACGTCTTATATTGTGGAAATGTAAGAAACGTAACCTAACTTAATGAACCAAACCTAAAATAATCTAACGCAACTTAATACCAACCTTGCACACGAAAATCACTCCTTATTAAAGCAAAAGACTCGGTAGACGATGCAACATCCCCCCAATGAAAAGTAGGGGTGTCACTAGAACGTTAAGAGACAACACAATAAGTGTCAGGGGCCCAAGACTGTTCAACTGCCTCCCAGCATACATAAGGGGGATTACCAATAGACCCCTGGCTGTCTTCAAGCTGGCACTGGACAAGCACCTAAAGTCGGTACCTGACCAGCCGGGCTGTGGCTCGTACGTTGGATTGCGTGCAGCCAGCAGTAACAGCCTGGTTGATCAGGCCCTGATCCACCATGATGCCTGGTCACAGACCGGGCCGCGGGGGCGTTGACCCCCGGAACTCTCTCCAGGTAGATATGGGACTGGAGTTGACCTGGAGTTTACCTGGAGAGAGTTCCGGGGGTCAACGCCCCCGCGGCCCGGTCTGTGACCAGGCCTCCTGGTGGATCAGAGCCTGATCAACCAGGCTGTTACTGCTGGCTGCACGCAAACCAACGTACGAGCCACAGCCCGGCTGGTCAGGAACCGACTTTAGGTGCTTGTCCAGTGCCAGCTTGAAGACTGCCAGGGGTCTGTTGGTAATCCCCCTTATGTATGCTGGGAGGCAGATGAACAGTCTCGGGCCCCTGACACTTATTGTATGGTCTCTTAACGTGCTAGTGACACCCCTGCTTTTCATTGGGGGGATGTTGCATCGTCTGCCAAGTCTTTTGCTTTCGTAGTGAGTGATTTTCGTGTGCAAGTTCGGTACTAGTCCGTCTAGGATTTTCCAGGTGTATATAATCATGTATCTCTCCCGCATGCGTTCCAGGGAATACAGGTTCAGGAACCTCAAGCGCTCCCAGTAATTGAGGTGTTTTTATCTCCGTTATGCGCGCCGTGAAGGTTCTCTGTACATTTTCTAGGTCAGCAATTTCACCTGCCTTGAAAGGTGCTGTTAGTGTGCAGCAATATTCCAGCCTAGATAGAACAAGTGACTTGAAGAGTGTCATCATGGGCTTGGCCTCCCTAGTTTTGAAGGTTCTCATTATCCATCCTGTCATTTTTCTAGCAGATGCGATTGATACAATGTTATGGTCCTTGAAGGTGAAATCCTCCGACATGATCACTCCCAGGTCTTTGACGTTGGTGTTTAGCTCTATTTGGTGGCCAGAATTTGTTTTGTACTCTGATGAAGATTTAATTTCCTCGTGTTTACCATATCTGAGTAATTGAAATTTCTCATCGTTGAACTTCATATTGTTTTCTGCAGCCCACTGAAAGATTTGGTTGATGTCCGCCTGGAGCCTTGCAGTGTCTGCAATGGAAGACACTGTCATGCAGATTCGGGTGTCATCTGCAAAGGAAGACACGGTGCTGTGGCTGACATCCTTGTCTATGTCGGATATGAGGATGAGGAACAAGATGGGAGCGAGTACTGTGCCTTGTGGAACAGAGCTTTTCACCGTAGCTGCCTCGGACTTTACTCTGTTGACGACTACTCTCTGTGTTCTGTTAGTGAGGAAATTATAGATCCATCGACCGACTTTTCCTGTTATTCCTTTAGCACGCATTTTGTGCGCTATTACGCCATGGTCACACTTGTCGAAGGCTTTTGCAAAGTCTGTATATATTACATCTGCATTCTTTTTGTCTTCTAGTGCATCTAGGACCTTGTCGTAGTGATCCAATAGTTGAGACAGACAGGAGCGACCTGTTTTAAACCCATGTTGCCCTGGGTTGTGTAACTGATGGGTTTCTAGATGGGTGGTGATCTTGCTTCTTAGGACCCTTTCAAAGATTTTTATGATATGGGATGTTAGTGCTATCGGTCTGTAGTTCTTTGCTGTTGCTTTACTGCCCCCTTTGTGGAGTGGGGCTATGTCTGTTGTTTTTAGTAACTGTGGGACGACCCCCGTGTCCATGCTCCCTCTCCATAGGATGGTAAAGGCTCGTGATAGGGGCTTCTTGCAGTTCTTGATGAACACGGAGTTCCATGAGTCTGGCCCTGGAGCAGAGTGCATGGGCATGTCATTTATCGCCTGTTCGAAGTCATTTGGCGTCAGGATAACATCGGATAGGCTTGTGTTAACCAAATTCTGCCTGAGGGCACTGTTACATCACTATAAGAATGATAGTCACCTCAATCATTACTCTTGCTTCATATAGCTAATGTACACGATACAATATGGAGTATAATCTGAAGGGAGAAAAATGGTATTTTATTACCACCTGGAGTTTACCTGGAGAGAGTTCCGGGGGTCAACGCTCCCGCGGCCCGGTCTGTGACCAGGCCTCCTGGTGAATCAGAGCCTGATCAACCAGGCTGTTACTGCTGGCTGCACGCAAACCAACGTACGAGCCACAGCCCGGCTGGTCAGAAAGACATTGGTCATACCTGGGTTGCAATTTCATCAATACAATCAATACATTCATCTATCCGACGCAAAATGTGGCTACAATCATAAGAATTCAGATATGCTATTATTAACCATGAAGTGTTTTGTCATTTCCTGTACAGTTTCCTTTGAGGTGCTTCTGAAAAAAATAAGAAAAATATTATTCATGCAACCACTTAAAAGTCCCTTTTGGGATACCTGGAATATGTTCCGGGGGTCACCGCCCCCGAGGACCAGTCCCTGACCAGGCCTCGTGGTGGATCAGGGCCTGATCAACCAGGCTGTTACTGTCGGTCGCACGCAGACCAACGTACAAGCATGCTATATTCAGATTTCAGACTATTAAAAGTAAAATAAGATAATGAGGAAAGGGAGTCAGTTACAGTTAACTGTCCAAGGTCGTAGTTTACACAAGCTTGAGAACAAGCATGACAACAAGCTTGACAACAAGCTTGACAACAAGCATGACAACAGCTCAGTTTGTAAGATGGAGGTCAGATAAGATTTCATTCGGATTTTTAACCCCGGAGGGATAGCCACCTAGGATAACCCAAGAAAGTCAGTGCGTCATCGAGGACTAACTTATTTCCACTGGGTCCTCAAATCTTGTCCCCCAGGATGCGACCCACACCAGTCGACTAACACCCAGGTACCTATTTGCTTCTAGGTGAACAGGACAACAGGTGTAAGGAAACGTGTCAAAATGTTTCCACCAGCCGGGAATCGAACCCGGACCTTCCGTGTGTGAAGCGGGAGCTTTTAGCCACCAGGCCACCAGTTATTAATTCTAATACACCTTTGTATTATAATACCATCAGGCTGGATTACGATAACAGCAGTTCCCTCTCTCCCACTGTCAGCGTTAAGGAGCCATCAGTATAGTCAGTCATTTTTTTCTGCAGGTCTTAAATTTATTCCACAGCACTGAGTTAAAAAGATGTCGAAGACGAGGATTTTGAATGATTAGTTACTTGGGAGGATAGGTGGACATAGTGATATCAAAAGCTGTTATCTGCCAGGGTGACGGGAAATGCTCTTGTTTCTTAACATGATACAGTTTATGTAGTCCACACATTCTTATCTGTGACTTTATTTCTACAAGTACATGCACAACGTATACCGACCTAGGTGACATCAAGGACATATAGAAAGCCCTTTCTTATGCAGAGCATTTCGGACAAATTAGGTTAATTTTATCCCCAGGATGTGACTCACATGAATCAACTAACACCCAGGTACCCATTTACTGCTTAGATGAACAGGAAAATCGAGCCATGGACCTCAATGAGTGAGCTGAGTGCGCTCCCAGCCGAGCTACGGGAACTAAATGATTTCGTAATTCTTTGGAGAACATTGTTCTCCAAAGAATTATTAGCAGTTTAAGTCCTACTATGACGCTGATTTCACATATTGTGTCAGCAGCACTTAGTTGTAGTTGTAGTTGTAGGACAGCCCAGAATAATGCTTCCGGGACTCCCGGAAGTCAGGGTTTTATAAGTTTTAAGTTTAATACCCTTATTGTACATCCATACCAATTCTGTGGACGGTAGTCGAAAGATTACAGAGGCACATAATGGGTCCAGGAACTGGACCGCAACGTTCTGATAACTGAACAAGTTACAGTGGTAAGGAACTATTTACTTGTTAATATCTGGTTACAGTCGTAATGAGTTAACATGAGTTATTTATGTAGATATGAATTAGGTTACACATACACGCCAAAAAAGAAGTGGTAATGCTTTATTTACAGTGAGCAAAGTCAGGGTATTTTTCCAGAATAGTTTGTAATATACCACTGTGGATAAAATGTTTTGACATTGGAGTGGAACCACAGTCGATGGCCTCCACTCCAAACCAACAGATACAGATACTAATGCCGGAAAAAAAATCCCCCCCCAGTACCAACAATACCACCAGTCCGATAACATTCTTCTTTGCAAATATACAGGGTCTAAAGCCAGCAACAAACAACAAAATACCTTTCATCCGTGGACTGCTTGCAGAGGCAAAGGCAATGTTCGCGGCTTTCACTGAGACCCACATAAAGGATCACTTGGACAACGAAATATGGATCCCAGGTTACAACCTATACAGATGTGACAGAGTGAACAGGCAAAAGGGGGGGGGGTTGGCCTGTACATTGCAGAGTCACTTGTTTGCACAGAACTGCTAAATGCCTCAAATGATGTAGTGGAAGTTTTAGCAGTAAAGGTCGAGAACCAAAACCTAGTCATTGTGATAGTCTACAAGCCTCCGGATGCAACATCCCAGCAATTCCAGGAACAGCTGTTAAAAATTGACCACTGTCTGGAAAACCTTCCAGCTCCTGCACCCAACATCTTGCTCCTGGGGGATTTCAACTTAAGGCACCTAAAATGGAGGAATATAGCAAATAATATTGTTGCAGTAATAACACCAGGAGGCAGCTCTGATGAAAACTCACACTCACGCGAGCTTTTAAATCTCTGCACAAAATTCAATTTAAACCAACAAATAATAGAGCCTACTAGACTGGAGAATACACTAGACCTCATCTTCACTAACAATGATGATCTGATAAGAAATATCACCATATCAAAAACAATATACTCAGATCACAACATAATTGAGGTTCAGTCATGTATGCGCGGAGCCCCAGACCGACATAATGAGATTAGTCACGAGGGAGCATTCACCAAATTCAACTTCAATAACAAAAACATAAAGTGGGACCAAGTAAACCAAGTCCTAACCGATATAAGCTGGGAAGATATACTAAGCAACACAGACCCCAACTTATGCCTAGAACAGATTAACTCGGTAGCACTCGATGTATGCACAAGGCTTATTCCTCTAAGAAAAAGGAGGAGTAGATGTAAAACAGAAAGAGACAGGCGCTCCCTTTACAGGCGACGGAAAAGAATAACAGAGCGGCTAAAAGAGGTCAATATATCTGAAATGCGTAGGGAGACACTGGTCAGAGAAATAGCAAGCATCGAACTTAAGCTAAAAGAATCCTTTAGGAGTCAGGAATCGCGGGAAGAACTAAAAGCTATAAATGAAATCGAAAGAAACCCAAAGTATTTCTTCTCCTATGCCAAATCAAAATCGAGAACAACGTCCAGTATTGGGCCCCTACTTAAACAAGATGGGTCCTACACAGATGACAACAAGGAAATGAGTGAGCTACTCAAGTCCCAATATGACTCAGTTTTTAGCAAGCCGCTAACCAGACTGAGAGTCGAAGATCAAAATGAATTTTTTATGAGAGAGCCACAAAATTTGATTAACACAAGCCTATCCGATGTTATCCTGACGCCAAATGACTTCGAACAGGCGATAAATGACATGCCCATGCACTCTGCCCCAGGGCCAGACTCATGGAACTCTGTGTTCATCAAGAACTGCAAGAAGCCCCTATCACGAGCCTTTTCCATCCTATGGAGAGGGAGCATGGACACGGGGGTCGTCCCACAGTTACTAAAAACAACAGACATAGCCCCACTCCACAAAGGGGGCAGTAAAGCAACAGCAAAGAACTACAGACCAATAGCACTAACATCCCATATCATAAAAATCTTTGAAAGGGTCCTAAGAAGCAAGATCACCACGCATCTAGAAACCCATCAGTTACACAACCCAGGGCAACATGGGTTTAGAACAGGTCGCTCCTGTCTGTCTCAACTATTGGACCACTACGACAAGGTCCTAAATGCACTAGAAGACAAAAAGAATGCAGATGTAATATATACAGACTTTGCAAAAGCCTTCGACAAGTGTGACCATGGCGTAATAGCGCACAAAATGCGTGCTAAAGGAATAACAGGAAAAGTCGGTCGATGGATCTATAATTTCCTCACTAACAGAACACAGAGAGTAGTCGTCAACAGAGTAAAGTCCGAGGCAGCTACGGTGAAAAGCTCTGTTCCACAAGGCACAGTACTCGCTCCCATCTTGTTCCTCATCCTTATATCCGACATAGACAAGGATGTCAGCCACAGCACCTTGTCTTCCTTTGCAGATGACACCCGAATCTGCATGACAGTGTCTTCCATTGCAGACACTGCAAAGCTCCAGGCAGACATCAACCAAATCTTTCAGTGGGCTGCAGAAAACAATATGAAGTTCAACGATGAGAAATTTCAATTACTCAGATATGGTAAACATGAGGAAATTAAATCTTCATCAGAGTACAAAACAAATTCTGGCCACAAAATAGAGCGAAACACCAACGTTAAAGACCTGGGAGTGATCATGTCGGAGGATCTCACCTTCAAGGACCATAACATTGTATCAATCGCATCTGCTAGAAAAATGACAGGATGGATAATGAGAACCTTCAAAACTAGGGAGGCCAAGCCCATGATGACACTCTTCAGGTCACTTGTTCTATCTAGGCTGGAATATTGCTGCACACTAACAGCACCTTTCAAGGCAGGTGAAATTGCCGACCTAGAAAATGTACAGAGAACTTTCACGGCGCGCATAACGGAGATAAAACACCTCAATTATTGGCAGCGCTTGAGGTTCCTAAACCTGTATTCCCTGGAACGCAGGAGGGAGAGATACATGATTATATACACCTGGAAAATCCTAGAGGGACTAGTACCGAACTTGCACACGAAAATCACCCACTACGAAAGCAAAAGACTTGGCAGACGATGCACCATCCCCCCAATGAAAAGCAGGGGTGTCACTAGCACGTTAAGAGACCATACAATAAGTGTCAGGGGCCCGAGACTGTTCAACTGCCTCCCAGCACACATAAGGGGGATTACCAACAGACCCCTGGCAGTCTTCAAGCTGGCACTGGACAAGCACCTAAAGTCAGTTCCGGATCAGCCGGGCTGTGGCTCGTATGTTGGTTTGCGTGCAGCCAGCAGCAACAGCCTGGTTGATCAGGCTCTGATCCACCAGGAGGCCTTGTCTCAGACCGGGCCGCGGGGGCGTTGACCCCCGGAACTCTCTCCAGGTAAACTCCAGGTAATTTCTTGAACATTTCTGAGTGAGTTGTCTCTGAATTCATTAATCTTATCGCATTCAAGTACGTAATGGCGCAAGGTGTGACAAGTGTCCATTTGGCAGAGTTTACATTTCGTTTGGTCTACATCTGGTGGTGGTGATTTAATCTCCCAAAGATATTTGTGACCCAGCCGGAGCCAGGTAGAAGTGACATCCAAGAGTCTGCTTATTTTGTTGGACGAACCACGGGCATGTGGCTCCTTCTATATCAGTTGAAGTTCTTTTCGTATGAATGTTCTCAAACTGCTAATTGACAGCCCAAGACTGTAATCTACTTCCTCTTTGAAGCTATATAACTTAGCTAATTCATCAATTCTGTCATGCATCTGAAGACCAACGTGAGACGGAATCCACAGGTGTACTCCGACTCCACTGTCCATAATCCTACCACAATCCCTAAGTTAAGTTTAATATGTTTATTATGCACCCCATACCCATCCTGTGGGCGGTAGTCAAAAGATTACAGAGGTACATAATTGGTCCAGGGACTGGGCCTCAAAGTTTTGATAGCTGAGCAAGTTACAGAGGTAATGAATTCACAATTTACAAAGGTAATGAACTCACAATTTACAAAGGTAATGAACTCCAGGTAGGTCTAGTCACAATCATGACAAGTTACAAAGGTATTTACAGATTACAGAGGTACACAATGGGTCCAGGGACCGGGCTCCAAAGTTTTGATGGCTGAACTAGGTACAAGGTAATGAACTCACAAGTTACAAAGGTAATGAACTCACAAGTTACAAAGGTAATGAACTCACAAGTTACAAACGTAATGAATACTGTAAGAATGGTTACTTACGTTTATACATGGCTGCAATCATGAACAAATTTTAGAGTAATGAGCAATTCACACTTCCACACCCGGTCACAACTGTAGTGAGTTATTGGTGCAAATGTTGATTGCTGAGTCTCTCTCTCTCTCACACACACACACACACACACATACAAATTCATACACACACACACATAAACACACACACACACACACACACACACACACACAAACTCATACACACACACGCACACACACTCATACACACACACACACACACTCATACACACACACACACACACTCATACACACACACACACTCATACTCACACACACACACACACACACACACACACACACACACACACACACACACTCACACTCACACACATACACACAAACACACACACACACACACACACACACACACACACACACACACACACACACACACACACACACACACACACACACACACACACACACACACACACACATGCACATATGTGGTAATGCTTTATTTACAGCTAGCAAAGTCAGGGTATTTCTCCAGAATGGTCTGTAATATACCACTGTGGATAAAATACTTAGCCATTTCTTGAACACTTCTGAGTGAGTTGTTTCTAAATTCATTAATTTTATCACACTCCAGTACAATCCCTAAGGCGTACGCTTTGGCAACCCTTATTGATCCCTACTAGATTTTTTTTTTAGATTTTGCCACCGAAGTGGCTAGTTTAAATATAAGTAAATATGCAAAAACAACCACGGGGAGAATTGAATGCATCTTGCATCGTTTGTTCGTGATTTTTTTTTTTTGCTTAAGAAAATATATAAAGAACAATCCGGCGTAAGGACTTCTGCGCCAGCCTTCGTCTAGTGTAGACGTTTCTCTCTCACCTGAGCATCAATGACAAATTTTCCCAGTTCTCTCTGGGACGCTTGTTTTCATCTTACTTTGCCTGCTGAGAATGTCACAAAGAGGGAAACCTGTCATCTGCTCAATTTTAGCCGGCTTCCATTTGTCTGATCTGAGGATAATTCTTTAACGGTTTTGATACGAAGCCGGTTGCTGAACTCTGATGAGGCTGTGGACGTCCCTCTCTTCTGGGGCTTGGTAAGGTCTATTTGGGAACTTGTAGTCTCTCTTTCTATATACAAAGGAACTCCTGTTCTATTTTCTGTCATCGTCCAGCTTTGGGCAATATTTCTTCTTAGTAAATCTCATAAGTAAGGTGACTCTAGACCTGCTAAAGGCATTCGATACAGTTAACCATAATATATTGTGTAAGGACCTCCAAGATATCAGCATAAGCTCTGTAAGCTAGTTTAAGTCTTACCTAAATAACAGGAAACAAATTGTCAAGATCAATAATATGTGGGTCCCCCAGGATAGTATTCTGGGTCCCTTACTAATTTTATGCTATATGAATTACATGTTCATCACTGTCAAATGTAAGCTTGTACTTTCACTGCAACTAGAATCCAGTAGTAAATGGTTAGGAGACAACCAGCTATCGCTACACTTTGGGAAAACAGTATAAGTATACTGAAAAGGGTAAATACTTTTAATGCCCAGTGTAATGGGGAACCCCATCTCTTCAGTGAAATATCTGGGAATTCCCTTTGACTCAAGCATGTCACGTAGATTATTCGTGTTGTTCATGATACTCTGCCTTTATTTATTTATGTCTTTGCAAATAGTACATTGGGATTTTGTATTTACAATAATGGGTTGCAATGCAAAGATAGTCTCTATTATGCTTAGACATTATGGGCCTTAACAAAAAAAATGAAATACAGACTACAAATCACCTAGAACAAACTAATGAGAATCATCCTGGACCTGAGTCCAAGAGGGCGTGTAAGCCGGGGTAAATTACAAGTGGATATGTCGAATGCTTATAAATTTGCTCACAAGCAGTGTCCAGAATATCTTGCTGCAAAGATTTGTCAAGGTTAGGAACCAAAACCAGTATGGTTAGTTTAATATCTTTATTATGCACCCCATACCCATCCTGTGGGCGGTAGTCAAAAAATTACAGATACATAATTGTTCCAGGGACTGGACTCCAAAGTTTTGATAGCTGAGCAAGTTACAAAGGTAATGAACTAGATCTGGTCACAATTATGACAAAGTTACAAAGGTAATGAGCTCCAAGTAGAGCTGGTCACACTCATGACTAATTACAAGGGTAATGAACTAGGTCAAAATCATGACAAGTTTCAAAGGTAATGAATCATAAACACGTTAATACATGGTTACAATCATGAACAAATTACAGAGTAATGAACAATTATAAAACATTCTAAGGAATGCATGCACTGCCCCAACATGTTGCTAGGTGCCTGTCCCTCCTCGGCAGGACAACCAGACAGCCATTGCAAACAGCAGCAGGTTGGGCCAGGATCTGCTGCTTGCAGGAGCACCATCGACCCTCCCCAAGAGGTCCAAGAAGCCAGCGACTCCCCTAGCAGCCCGAGGGAGAGCTGCCCTGGGGACGTGTCAACGTCCTGGTGGACGCCAATTTGATTGAAGATCCCAGGCCCTATGTAAAGGTGAAGTCACGGCAGCTGTCACCTCTGTCTCCTGGAGGGGCTGTTGGTTGTTTCCACCTGGAGCCCTCCGGGTGCCCAGACACCCACCGTGTGCACGGATGCTGAAGCTTGAGGAAATGAGTGCACACTGCCTATGGCGCATGTTGTGATAGAAACACAGGCCTTATCTCTAGGCTTTATTGAACATAGAATCTTCATAGTACTTCTGCAACAACAAAATATAATGACTAGTACATCTAATAATGGCTTCTACAGGGATGGTGATGTCTTGCATATGTCAAGAGAAAAGTTATAACTACAGGCCACATATTTAAACTCACCATGTAATCTGCATCACTAATATATATATAGATAGAGGAGGAGAGAATCACACACCATGTGTTGGTGCCCATGACACACACCAAACTGTTGTTGTTGTTAATGGCCCCAAGAGGTGGTGCAGTATTATCCTGCTGCTGCTCCCCACAGGACCAGTATCACTACAGCGCACCTGACAGCTGCCTCGCGGTCGAACTCCACGATGCTGTCTCTGCAGTGGAAATTCCCGTGACCCCGGCACACCATGTGCAATCGCTGACATCGTGGGTTGGGAGGGGAAAGTACCCTCTACAGTTGGGGTGGCGCTAGGAGGGTGAGGCGCAGGGGTGAGGGGTTATGAGAGGGTCACTACACACGGGGCACGGCCCGGGGCAGGGTGTCACCAACACATCCCGCCCCCTCCCCCCGGAGTGGGTGGGAGGCACTGACTGGTCCCGACTGAACCCTCACAAAACTGCACAATACTTCCACTATTTATGCTGAAACGATGCACTGGGATGTCCTCTCGCTGCTCTGGAATCTTCTCAAAGCATTCAGACTGAGTTAAGAAATCGTAATGACACGATTGCAAATAAACCATACCCCCGGCCGGGATTGAACCCGCGGTCATAGAGTCTCAAAACTCCAGCCCGTCGCGTTAGCCACTAGACCAGCTAAGTCTCAAAACTCCAGCCCGTTGCGTTAGCCACTAGACCAGCTAGTGGCTGGTCTAGTGGCTAACGCGACGGGCTGGAGTTTTGAGACTTAGCTGGTCTAGTGGGTAACGCGACGGGCTGGAGTTTTGAGACTCTATGACCGCGGGTTCAATCCCGGCCGGGGGTATGATTCAGACTGAGTCCTGTTCAGTCGTGACCTGGTCAGCCTCTTTGATCAGGAGCTATCCTTGAAAATCCCGCAGCTAGCCCGCCACACGCCCTGCCATGTTGGTGGAGTCTGCGACGATTCGAAAACTAGTATGGTACTAGAGAAAGTGAATACAGTTCTGCACTACCTACAACAGGTGGTCAGGCCTCAGTCATCTTTTTATTATACAACAGTAAAGCAGTGGAACCGATTATCTGAGCATGTCATGGCCTGAAACAGTTCAGGAAGCGAGTTAAAAGGTTCCTAATTACCTGGAGAGAGTTCCGGGGGTCAACGCTCCCGCGGCCCAGTCTGTGACCAGGCCTCATGGAAAAAAAATTATGCCAACAGCATTTGGTGTTCCCAGGCGGTCACCCATCCAAGTACTAACCAAACCCAATGTTGCTTAACTTCGCTGATCGGACGAGAAGCGGTGCGTTCAACGTGGTATGGCCGTTGACAGTATAATGAATGAAGCTACAAAACAAGAGGAAAGTGATTTCTTATACAGTTAACATTCGTGTACTTATTATTATAAGCTGATTTTCTCTATTTTATATTCTTGTAAATAACTCATTTCACTTTGTTCCTATTGCACCTCTTTTTATCGTAAACATTTTCACACAGTTGGAGTTACTTTGTTTTATTTTTTAGATTATAACCATGATTGATTTCTGCTGTATGTTGCAGCTGAACTTTAAATAATAAGATATTACAGGGATCCCAATGGAAATAATTCACTTCGTCTGACGTTTCTGCGTTATCCTAGGTAACTTACACACATGTCACTATGTATGATAACTGTAATCACCTAAATTTGTATAATTACTTAAGTTTACCTGTCCCGTGACTCGGTAGGTTACACATGCCGCACACTGAGTGTCCTTGGTTCAATTCCCGGCATGAGCGGAAACGTTGGAATATTTCCTTACACCTGCTCTTCCTATTTATTTAGCAAGTAAGTAGGTATCTGGGTGGGAGTCGACTGGTGTGGGTCGCATCCTGGGTGATAAAACTGAAGAACCACAATGGAAAAAGACACAGTCCTCAATGATGCAGTGACTTTCTTGTGTGGCTAACCCTTCCCCGGGTTAAAAATTCCAACAAATCTTATCTTACTTAATTGAGAAGGGCACCAATGAAAATAAATCACTCTGATTTTTTGGGGGGTTATCCTAGGTAATTCCCACTATGTATGATGACTGTACTTATGTGTACCTGTACCTAAATAAATTTACTAACTTAGGGCTCGATACGGCATAAGCTGTCAGTGGCTCTTACAAACCCAAGAAGACGAAGATACGATGCAAGTTGTTGTAGCCCTATAAAAAACAACACCAATAAAAAAGAGAAGGATGGCTGGAAGCTTCATAAATGGTATATAAGACTCTTATATTATAGTTGTTAGGAATGTTACACAACTAATATTTAAAGTTCGTCAAATACTAACATGTAGGTTTAGAAGCTCAGGTGATAAGAATGTGGAAATAGGTTATCCTTGGTTATTTTGTTGCTTTTTCATGTTTGTATGTATGAGACCATCCAAGGAAGGTTCCTTGATGCTGATGAGGGCCTCTTGATCCAAGGAATTGGATTAATCCTCCCCTTGGTAAGTTGTTGTTTAGTCTTTGAGTGATTACCATCCAGTATATTTTTTACAATGCACTTGAAGGCCAGGAGCTACAACTCGACCCCTGCAACCACAAATAGATAAGTACGTTATGGGCCCAGGAAGTACATTATGTAGATTTAACTTAGCATAACCCAGTAATCAAACAACGTGACTTATTTTAGTCGTTATTTACTTGTAAGTGAAGTTGGGGGATAATTTCTACTTTATGGTAGTATATAATATTAATACACAAGTAACCTGCACATAAGAGGCTTGAACTTAGTAAGTTTATTTAGGTACAGGTACACATAAATACATTTATATAAATTATCATCCATAAGTAACATATGTGTAAATTACCTAGAATGATCCAGAAAAGTCAGTTAGAATGATAACAAATTCTCACTACAGGCAGCACACTCCACCAATATTCAATACACTAAACCTACTCACCATACAAAACATCCATACTTACTACTGCACCTATTACATACATAGAACACTTAACTCTGATATTAACCCTCCCCTCAAACATCTCCTTGCCAACCTCAACAGAACACATGACCATAACACAAGGCACAGATCACTCTTTGATGTTCCTCGTGTTCATCTCACACTATGCAAAAACTCAATGCACATAAAAGGCCCTAAAATCTGGAATTCATTACCTGTAAATATAAAAGAAACACTACCTGTTTATAAATTCAAGTCTCTACTCAAAGATCACTTACTCACCCAAAACCAAATAAATACTGAATAACTGACCCTTATAAATTGTATATCTTAAATGTTTCTCACAATTATATCACATAAATGTTAAACCTAAAACCGAATCTAACTTTATTATTTTTTAAATACACTACCTAACAGAATCCTTCATATGACCTGTCTTTGTAATACTCACTTGTGCTTTATAGTAATCTGTTTACATTAATGTTTTATCACTGACTTCATCATTGCTTAGTTAATCTTAAGTTAATTTTAAGCCAGCCCGTAATGCTATGCATAGTATAAGTGGCTTTGGCATACTGCTCTTATCTGTATTTTTTTTGTACCTCTGTATGTGTGCTCAAATTTATAATAAATAAATAAAATAAATAAATAAATAAAGTGACTTATTTTCATTGGGGTCCTCGTAACAGTGTTTCAGTCTGATTTGGACCAATTAATGGTCCAAGTTGGAACAATGGTGCCCCTTGGCCTGGTGGCTAAAGCTATTGCTTCACATGGTGTGGGTCTGGGTTCGATTCCCAGCGAGGATAGAAACATTGGACGTATTTCCTTACACTGGTTGTCTATGTTCACCCATAAGTAAAATGGGTACCTGGGAGTTAGTCATTTGGTGTGGGTCGCATCCTTGCAAAACTTACACCTGTGGTTGCAGTGGTGCCTATGCTAACCTTCCTATGGTGTGTAAATATAACTAGTTGGACGAATCTTGTTGTAACCAGCTGACCCAGTGGCTAACGCATCGATCTGGAGTTCTATGACTCTTTGATTGCGGGTTCTAACCCCATCCATGGTATGTTTTTTTCTTTTAAATTTACTTAATTTACCTGAAATGCTCTGCATAACAAGTGGCTTTCTATATAGTAGTGTGTCATTGATGTCAGCTATGGTCTGTATACCTTGTACTTGTAGTAAATGAAGATACAGTGGAACCTCTGCTTACGAGTTTAATTCATTCCGTGACCTATCTCGTAACCCGATCTGCTCATATGCTGAGTCAATTTTCCTCGTTTAAATTAACTGAAATGTCATTAATCTGTTCCAGCAGAATTCCTGCTCTCAGGAGGCAGGACAAAATACTTCAATATAACATTAATAACAACTCTACGGCCTATTTATCTATCACAATTCATCTAATATGACATAATAAACGATATAAATAACATAGAAACCTGATATATACTCCAGAATGAATAAAATATATACTCCAGAATGAATAAACCGTATGGCAGGAGAGGTACAGCAGTCATAGGTGGTGTCACATTTGTTCAATGTGGAAGTAGGTCGTGCCCAAGAATTAGGCAAGCGAAGAATTCCTAAGTATTAAGATCCCAAGAAGTTGCAGTGAATTCTTCGCTTGCCTAATTCTTGGGCACGACCTACTTCCACATTGAACAAATGTGACACCACCTATGACTGCTGCACCTCTCCTGCCATACGGTTTATAAGCTGCTTCTCCGATCATATGCCGTATTCTATTCAAGATTGATGGACTGAACACATCGACTCAAGGTTGAGGGACTGATTACCTCATTCTTCTCCTGTTCTTCAAGTTTCTCCTACGTATGGACTGATGAAGCCACTGTGTGGTGAAACGTTTCCTCAATAAAGATACCCAAGAGTTGCACATGTGTCTAATTTATCAACTGCATATTAAAATGGCTACTTGGACATTTATTGGAAAATTACATTATTTGTTTACTTTTGAACATTGGCAAAGATCAAACATTTCCTCTACTTTGAGCTCTATTTCAAGGTTCTTTTCATAGTAAAACCAATCAAAATCACCTCTATTTCTATAATATGTTTTCCATTCTATCAAATGAGACCAAGAAAACGAGAATATGACCATAAATACTATACGAAAATAGACCACAAAGTCGGCATTTTAATTAAAAAAAATGGTCGGAGTTTTTTTTTCTCATTATGCACTGTGTGCTGCAGGATCGTTTTTATATGGTGCACACTGACCACACAGACCCATTTTCTCACATGTGGGCCTACCAGCTTTCTCCTGCTTGATTTGAAGCCACTAGAATTTATGAGTGTATATACATCAAACACAGTGGCTCGTAAGATGTATATATACAACCGAAACAGTCAAAGGGTTAAGATATCACATGTTTCTTGTTATCTTATTGCATAAAAATTAAAATAATCTGAAGGCCCATTAGATGCAAAGTACAGTATCTCTTTACTTTAGAAAGAGTATATTAAAGTAGTACTGCTTGGGCAGTAGATTTGCGGATGAGTGGAACAAACTTCCAGCTACTGTCATTGAAGTGATAACTTTTTATTTCTGAAAGCAAGTTGGATGGGTACCTGATTGGATGTGAGTTGGACCTGCCTTGCATGGGCCAGTAGGCCTACTTCAGTGTTGTTTCATTCTTGTGCTCTTATGTTACATTATACGTACTAAGTTAGTTTTGGTTAGGTTGTGTTTTAACCCAATCCAGCCCAGCTCAGTGTAATCCAAGGCAGTTCAGTCACACTTAACCCATATTTACCTAATGTAACCAAGCCTAAATATAACCTGACCTAGCCCAATGAATAATTATTCCATGGTGGTACTCACATTATTGATGCAGGCATTATTCCATACTGATCTTGTTCACAAGGAGATAATTTCTCCTATACTATGTGCTACTACTTTCTTCATTAGTCTTCTGTGTGGAACTCCAGCAGAGGTCTTATTGAAGTCTTTATACACAATATCGTTTTGTTTATCATGGTCTGCTGCTTCAAATATCTCAGTGAAAAAAGTTTAGTGAATTCGCAGAATAGGAACATCCTATTTTAAAACTCTACTGAGATTCATTGCAAATTAAATCATAAGTGGCTATGATATGCATATGCAATTACTGATGCCATCAATTTTCCCACAGTTGAGATTTGACTGATTGGGGTATAATTTTAAGGTGAGGACCTATCTCCTGCTTTGTGTATTGGTATCACATTGGAAATTTTCTATTTATCTGGTATGATACCTGTCTGTAGTGATATATTGAATTGCCTAGCTAGTGGTTCACCTCATGATAATTTCTCCACATGCTAAAAAACAAATATGAGATAGAGGGAGTTTAGAGTATAAGTAATGAATAGAGATACATATTCCATCTCAGCAGCCATGTGTCACTGGTGATGAGAGGCAAGTGCTCTACCATGGATACAATCTGTGCTCTTGAGATGAGGACCTATTTGTAAGCATTCACATTTCTGAAGTTGCTCTTAATAAGCCATGAGGCATCATCATGTGATTAAAACCTGCATCAGGTGGTTTTTACCAGACATATAGATTTAAAACAACAAATATGTAATCACTTTATGGTTTTCTTGGATTATGGTGGGTTAATATATGGTTAAGAAACTGGATAGTCTGCTTCATCCTGGCACAGGTGGAATTAAATAATTTTGAAGAATCACAGAGATATTCTAAGCTAGAGCTTCATAATATGTGTATATTCCATTTTACTGTAACTATGTCTATAATGACCGTATACAATACAAATTACTTATATGCACTGTACATAATACCTTCATATGTGGTTGTGTGGAAGATTTTATTCAGACTAACCTAATAAAGCTACTAAGTCTGGCTTATTTCCATTGAGGTCCTTTGATCCTCTTTCCCAGGATGTGACTCACAGCAGTCGGCTAACACCCAGGTGTAAAGAAACCTACTCAACATTTCCACTTGTTCCAAGATTGAACCTGGGTCTTTTAGATGTGAGATTATTGCTCTGCCACTTGAGCCATGAATCACCCATGCTTTTAGTTTCATTCTTTATATTTTGCTACATTCTCTGATTTTAATTCAAACTCCTATATTCCTCATCAATTAATCTACCATTTATTACTGTTAATAACTAGTAGTACTATATATTCAAGCAATAAACTTTTCTTATCCTCTTGCTCTCTTCAGCCAGATTTTGATCCTTTCCTCTAACTACATGCATTTGAACTTATAACCCCTCATTTTAAGCCATGTATTAATATGAAAGTAGCCAAAATTTTAAATTTGAGTACTATGTATTGCACAATATTATTTTTAATTCTTTTTATCTTCAAATTGTTACACATCAAAAACAATATTTAAAGACTACTAGAAATCTGAGAGGTGTCAACTTCTGTTAACATGGTGTCTTATCTCCACGTTTGTTTATTTGCAGGTGCTTTGAGAAACACTGCTGCAAGATGCTTCTCAACTACATCCTGCATGTTGGGGAAATTTCCCAAGAAGTAAGTTTAGAGTATTTATTGAGCAGTAGTTGCAATAAATAAGAAATTCAGTCTAACTGCATAAATATTGATAAATGTTATAAAACAATTGTATACATGTACTGTACAGGTCTACATCCCTTTATCTGAAACCCTTGGGGCCAGTAGTGTTCCAAATTTCAGAATGAAGGTGGGGTGGGGTCTAGGGCAGCACCAGATAATCAGACATTAACACTGCAGCAAAAACGTATGAATACTCGCACTAAACGGGATAATTAAAGACTACAAATATTACTACAGTTTATTTATAGAGTAATATATTGATAAATGAAATAATGGGATAATTATAGACCAAGAACATGATTCTCAAGACAATTGACCGACGGCATTTTTAAAGACTTCTTCAAGTGTCATCTGTCTTATTAACATAGGTTTCTGTCTAAGCAATCTCTCTTTAACTTACTGATAACTGCACGTTGTTCAAGGCTAGCAATTAACCCTTTGAGGGTTTCGGACGTACTAGTACGGCTTACGACCCAGGGTTTTTGACGTACTAGTACGCCTAAATTCTAGCGCCCTCAAATCTAGTGGGAGAAAGCTGGTAGGCCTTCATATGAAAGAATGGGTCTATGTGGTCAGTGTGCACAGTCTAAAAAAAATCCTGCAGCACACAGTGCATAATGAGAAAAAAAAAACTTTGACAATTTTTTTGGAATAAAACAGCAACTTTGCACTGTATTTTCGTATGGTATTTATTGTTGTATTCTAGTTTTCTTGGTCTCATTTTATAGAATGGAAGACATATTACAGAAATTGAGATGATTTTGACTGGTTTTACAATGAAAGGTACCTTGAAATTGAGCTCAAAGTAGCAGAAATGTTCGATTTTTACCAAATTTCAAAAGTAAACAAATCGTGCCAAGCGTGTAATACACGCCAACTGGTGAGTCTGATATTCTTTTACAAGTGCACCAATAATATTTATACCATTTTTTACACTAATACAGTAGTCTGCATAACAGTAAATCTTATATTTTTTGTGAGAATAAAAATTCAAAGTGGATAGCAAAAGAATATAAGAGGGGCCTTGAGACGTGACTAATGACCAGAGGAAATGTCATTTTAGTGCCAGGAATGTCTTTCTTGTTTATTCTGGACCCTATTCGGAAATTGGCATCTTTTGAAATTTGTGTGAAATTGGCAAAATTGCTAAATTCTGACCACTGTACTGGATAGTTGAATTTCATAAATGGGTGGTTTCTTGCACCCATTAGATAGAAAAAATGGAGTTCTAGTGAAATATCCATGTTTTTTGTCGACTAGTACAGTGGAATTGGCCGAAAATGGGGCTCAAAGTGGGCAAAATCGCCGATGCGTAAAAATCGCCGAGACCGCTAACTTTGCGAGAGCATAATTCAGTAAGTTTTCCATCAAATTTCAAACTTTTGGTGTCCTTATGATCGGGAAAAGATTCTCTATCTTTTCATAAGAGAAAAAAATTTTTTTTTTTTTAAATTTGGCCGACCCTGAGAACGAGTTTCGGAGAGGGCCTGTCGACCCTCAAAGGGTTAAATGACCACACATTTTCACCATATCGTCTATGGGGACTTTTTCACCTGTGTTCACAATGTCATTATCATCATCCCATTTTTTCATTAGTTTTTGGTCATCACTGTCGCTATAATACTTCAGTAAGTTGTCTTTCTGTTTCTTTAAATCATAAACAGTGGTAGTTCCAACATGGTGGCATTGGAGTTATGTAGAGATGACTGATGCTCCACACTACACGAAAAAACTTCGGTTTTTCAGAACTTTTTGAATTTCAGAATTTTGGATAAAGGTATGTGGACCTGTACTATTTTAAATGAAAGATCATGAAACAGTGACAAAAAGTTAGCAGTTACTTTATTATTATCTCATTCATGGATAAGTGCTAAATCATCAACAGCCATGTAGTGCTTGGGTAATGAGGGGAAATTAGGATTGATCTAGGAAAGAGAGGGGCAGCTCCAGTTCCTTGGATCAAGGAAGCAGTCACATGTGAACATACATATTATCATTACAAATAAATGGAAATTTTTGCATTTTTTATGTACTGTATTACCTGGAGTTTACCTGGAGAGAGTTCCGGGGGTCAACGCCCCCGCAGCCCGGTCTGTGACCAGGCCTCCTGGTGGATCAGAGCCTGATCAACCAGGCTGTTACTGCAGGCTGCACACAATCCAACGTACGAGCCACAGCGCGGCTGGTCAGGTACCGACTTTAGGTGCTTGTCCAGTGCCTGCTTGAAGACAGCCAGGGGTCTATTGGTAATCCCCCTTATGTATGCTGGGAGGCAGTTGAACAGTCTCGGGCCCCTGACACTTATTGTATTGTCTCTTAACGTGCTAATGACACCCCTGCTTCTCATTGGGGGGATGTTGCATCGTCTGCCGAGTCTTTTGCTTTCATTGTGAGTGATTTTCATGTGCACGTTCAGTACTATTCCTTCTAGGATTTTCCACGTGTATATAATCATGTATCTCTCCCATCTGCGTTCCAGGGAGTACAGGTTCAGGAACTTCAAGCGCTCCCAGTAATTGAGGTGTTTTATCTCCGTTATGCGTGCCGTGAAGGTTCTCTGTACATTTTCTACTGCCTTGAAAGGTGCTGTTCCAGCCTAGATAGAACAAGCGACCTGAAGAGTGTCATCATGGGCTTGGCATCCCTAGTTTTGAAGGTTCTCATTATCCATCCTGTCATTTTTTTAGCAGATGCGATTGATACAATGTTATGGTCCTTGAAGGTGAGATTCTCCGACATGATCACTCCCAGGTCTTTGACGTTGGTTTTTCGCTCTATTTTGTGGCCAGAATTTGTTTTGTACTCTGATGAAGTTTTAATTTCCTCATGTTTACCATATCGGAGTCCAGTGGAACCTCAAATATCGAACTTAATCCGTTCCAGGAGCTAGTTCTAAATTCGAAAAGTATGAAAATCGAAGCAGTATTTCCCATAAGAAATAATGGAAATAAAATTAATCGGTTCCAGAAACCTAAAAATACTCGCAAAAAAATACATTTTACAGAGATTAATTACAGTTTTACATACACAACAAATACTATAGTGTTCAATTATGTATATAAATATAAAATAACATTTTTACTTACATTTATTGAAGATTGGTGATGGCATCTGGAAGATAGAGAGGAGGAGAGAGGGAGTTGGGGTTAGTGTTTGGAAGGAGAATCCCCCTCCATGAGGACTTGAGGTAAAGCCCTCTCTGGGGTTACTTCCCTACTCTGTCTTTTAATGCCAATAGGACCAGCTTGAGAGTCACTGGACCCCTGTCTCACAAAATAACTGTCCACAGTCCTCTGTTTCTGAACTGGTTCCAGGAGTTTTCTGTACCAGATCAGCATGCAACTTCCTTGCCTTTTCGCAAATAATCGTCTCTGAAACACTATCACCAGCCATCTCTTTATCCTTGATCCACACCAGCAACAACTTCTCAACCTCTTCAACTATTCCTGGTCTTTTTTGGTTAGCATATTAACACCTTTCGCAACATCAGCTTCCTTGATCTTTCTTTGCCAGGATTGAACCGATGGTCGACTTGTTTTTCCCATACATCTTGGCAAGCTCAGCAAGTCTCACACCACTCTCATATTTCTGTATTATTTCCTTCTTCACATCTATGGTGTTTCTCACTTTCTTTACCACAGGGGTACCACTAGCAAGTTTCTTTTGGCCCATGGTAGCTTATTTCACAGTCCCATAAGCACTAAACACAATGAAATAATCATAAAATGTTTGAATGAGAGTGCAGGTTAGTGTTCACTCAAGCATCAACAAAGCCAGACTGGCTCACGGCGCCCGCGTGGGGATGCGGACAGAGCAGGCTGGCGGACAGGTCTGGTACCCAGCGGTCCGAAAATAAGGGCGCGTTCGATAATAGGGACAAAGCTGGTTCGAAAAAAAGGTTCTATTTTTGAAACGTTTGATAAGTGATACGTTCGAAATTTGAGGTTCCACTGTAATTGAAATTTCTCATCGTTGAACTTCATATTGTTTTCTGCAGCCCATTGAAGGATTTGGTTGATGTCCGCCTGGAGCCGTGCAGTGCCTGCATTGGAAGACACTGTCATGCAGATTCGGGTGTCATCTGCAAAGGAAGACACAGTGCTGTGGCTGACATCCTTGTCTATGTCAGATATGAGGATGAGAAACAAGATGGGAGTGAGTACTGTGCCTTGTGGAACAGAGCTTTTCACCGTAGCTGCCTCGGACTTTACTCTGTTGACTACTACTCTTTGTGTTCTGTTTGTGAGGAAATTATAGATCCATCGACCAACTTTTCCTGTTATTCCTTTATCACTCATTTTGTGCGCTATTGCGCCATGGTCACACTTGTCGAAGGCTTTTGCAAAGTCTGTATGTATTACATCTGTATTCTTTTTGTCTTCTAGTGCATCTAGGACCTTGTCATAGTGATCCAGTAGCTGAGACAGACAGGAGTGACCTGCTCTAAACCCATGTTGCCCTGGGTTGTGTAATTGATGGGTATCTAGATGGGTGGCGATCTTGCTTCTTAGGACCCTTTCAAAGATTTTTATGATATGGGAAGTTAGTGCTATCGGTCTGTAGTTCTTTGCTATTGCTTTACTGCCCCCTTTGTGAAGTGGGGCCATGTCTGTTTTTTTTAGTAACTATGGGATGACCCCTGTGTCCATGCTCCCTCTCCATAGGATGGTAAAAGCTCGTGATAGGGGCTTCTTGCAGTTCTTGATGAACACGGAGTTCCATGAGTCTGGCATGGGCATGGGCATGTCACATTGCCTGTTCGAAGTCATTTGGTGTCAGGATAATATCAGATAGGCTTGTGTTAACCAAATTTTGTGGCTCTCTCATAAAAAATTTATTTTGATCTTTGACTCTCAGTCTGGTTAGCAGCTTGCTAAAAACTGAGTCATATTGGGACTTGAGTAGCTCACTCATTTTCTTGCTGTCATCTGTGTACGACCCATCTTGTTTAAGTAGGGGCCCAATACTGGATGTTGTTTTCGACTTTGATTTGGCATAAGAAAAGAAATACTTTGGGTCTCTTTCGATTTCATTTATGGCTTTTAGTCCTTCCCGCGATTCCTGACTCCTATAAGAATTAAGTGGCTTTTAGTCCTTTATATTATTTTGTTGTTTTAGTTGTTTTTTCCCGCGATTCCTGACTCCTATAAGAATTCTTTTCCTTAAGTTTGATGTTTGCTGTTTGTCTGACCAGTGACTCCCTACGCATTTCAGATATATTGTCCTCTTTTAGCCACTCTGTTATTCTTTTCCGTCGCCTGTAAAGGGAGCGCCTGTCTCTTTCTATTTTACATCTACTCCTCCTTTTTCTTAAAGGAATAAACCTTGAGCATACATCGTGTGCCACCGAGTTAATCTGTTCTAGGCATAAGTTGGGGTCTGTGTTGCTTAGTCTATCTTCCCAGCTTATATCGTTTAGGACTTGATTTACTTGGTCCCACTTTATGTTCCTGTTATTGAAGTTGAATTTGGTGAAGGCTCCCTCGTGACTAATCTCATTTTGTCGGTCTGGAGCTCCGCGCATACATGTCTGAACCTCGATTATGTTGTGATCTGAGTATATTGTTTTTGATATGGTGACATTTTGTATCAGATCATCATTGTTAGTGAAGATGAGGTCTAGTGTATTCTCCAGTCTAGTAGGCTCTATTATTTGCTGGTCTAAGTTGAATTTTGTGCAGAGATTTAAAAGCTTGTGTGTGTGTGAGTTCTCGTCAGAGCTGCCTCCTGGTGTTATCACTGCAACAACATTATTTGCTATATTCCTCCTTTTTAGGTGCCTAAAGTTGAAATTCTCCAGGAACAAGATGTTGGGGGCAGGAGCTGGCAGATTTTCCAGACAGTGGTCAATTTTTGACAGCTGTTCCTGGAATTGCTGGGACGTTGCATCCGGAGGCTTGTAGACTTCCACAATGACTAGGTTTTGGTTCTCAATCGTTACTGCTAAAACTTCCACTGCATCATTTGAGGCATTAAGCAGTTCTGTGCAAACAAGTGACTCTGCAATATACAGGCCAACCCCCACCCTTTTGCCTGTTCACTCTGTCACATCTGTATGGATTGTAACCTGGGATCCATATTTCGTTGTCCAAGTGATCCTTTATATGGGTCTCTATGAAGGCCGCGAACATTGCATTTGCCTCTGCAAGCAGTCCACAGATGAAAGGTATTTTGTTGTTCGTTGCTGGCTTTAGACCCTGTATATTTGCAAAGAAGAATGTCATCGGACTGGTGATATTGGTGGTACTGGGGGGGCGCTTTTTTTTCCGGCACTAGTATCTGTATCTGTTGGTTTGGAGTGGAGGCCATCGACTGTGGTTCCACTCCAGAAATGACTGGATTTGGCGTACTATTTCCATCATTTCCTGCCAGTTTTTTTTCCTTCCTGGTACTAAAAAACCTCTCCCTTTTGAGTGGCTGTGGCTACCCAGGTTTTCCCATGGCCTGGATGTTTTGTATCTTTTTGTCCCCTTTAGATGGTGTGCCTGGCAATTTAAATTATAGCACAGTCTTTCCTGTACTGAAGAGGGACACATTTCAGGGTGAAAAAGCTTACAGGAAGTGAGTTTGCATTTTTCTGTTGTCATATGGGCACAGCATTTTCTAGGGTGGTCATAGTTGTACATCCCATCTGCTTTTCCAGATTTCCCATGCCTGCAGATACCAAGTACATAGTATGTGCACAGGCTTTTTTCCCATAAGGTATTGTGAAGTAGATTAGTCCATTTCAGACCCCCAAACATACACGTACAAACGCACTTACATAGATACACTTACATAATTGGTCGCATTTGGAGGTGATCGTTAAGCGGGGGTCCACTGTACATAGTATGTGCACAGGCTTGGTTTCCGTTTGCCTTGGGTTTCTATGACTGTATTCCCTGTTGATGCATGTTTACCTGTCTCATTCCTATCCTCACTAGTACTAACAATGGAGCTCTCACCAGTTGTTTCTGGTAATATATCCTCACTATTGCTAGTGACGTTCCCTTGTTTGCTATCTCCTGTGGTATTACTAGTTTGTAATATTGGTTTTATCTTGTCCTTGACTACACTTGTTTCCCCACTACAGCTCCTGTCTCCCTCGAGGTCATTTATATGAATTCCCTCATGCGTATATTTACTGACTACCTGGACAGCACCTCCATCCTCACCATTACTGTCTCCCAGGACAGCACCTCCATCCTCACCATTACTGTCTCCCAGAACAGCACCTCCAGCTTCACCATTACTGTCACCCAGGACAGCACCTCCAGCCTTACAGTTTCTGACTTCATGGCCAGCACCAAAGGCAATACCATCCAGCCCAGACTTTTTATTTTCCCATCTGTTGTAGAATGCTTCCAGGTTTTCTATGAAGGCTGCTTTTGATGTTATCCTCTTTTAATACCAATGTGATTTTAATCCACAGATTTATCTCATTTGGGCATACCCAAAAACACTTCCCTAATCTTGTAGATACAGTAGTTCTTGGATATCTGCACAAGGGGCGTGACACCAATTTTCACAAAAATGGCAAGTATTACCTATGTAATACATAAATAAAAAAAATGAAGTACAGTATCACTGTAATTATTTATTTTTTAGCTATATACATGTAAATGAAAGTTTAACTCTACATTTTTCAGCCTGTTATTTTTTTTACCAATTAACCAGTTTTGATACATCAATGGGAGCCTGTGGACCACTGGTAGATGGAGCTGACTACACTTTCCTTGATGGACGATCAACTCCACTTCGCGTTGGACAGAGAAGGAGAGCTCAAGAGCAACGGGAAGTTTCGGTTAGTAATGTGGTATTTTGCATTACAGAGTTAATACACATAATAGTATTTAAAATTTTTTATGGTACCCCGTGGCCTGATTGCTAAACCTCTCACTTCACATGGTGAGGGTCTGGGTTTTATTCCCAGCGTGGGTAGAAACATTGGGTATGTTTCTTTGCACTGGTTGTCTATAGTACCCCATCAGTAAAATGGGTACCTGGGAGTTAGTCGACTGGTGTGGGTCTCATCCTGGGACAAGGACCTAATTTGCCTGAAATGCTCTGCATAACAAGGGGCTTTCTATATAGTAGTATGTCATTGATGTCAGCTAGGCTGACATCATTGTACATTGTACATTTTTTTTTTTAACCCATAAACGGTCCAAGCAGAGTAACGTTCACATGTGTAGTGCTACAAAAGTAGATATACGTTTTTTTTACATATTTTCAAATATAACAAAAAAAAAAAGTAGATCAAAGTTTTTTACACATTTTCAAATGTAAAAAACAAAAAGAAGAGCTACTTTTTTTACATACTTTCAAATGTTGGAAAAACGTATATATACGTTTGGACCGTTTACGGGTTAACAAGTCGGCCGTCTCCCACCGAGGCAGGGTGACCCAAAAAAAGAAAGAAAATCCCCAAAAAGAAAATACTTTCATCATCATTCAACACTTTCACCACACTCACACATTATCACTGTTTTTGCAGAGGTGCTCAGAATACAACAGCTTAGAAGCATATACGTATAAAGATACACAACATATCCCTCCAAACTGCCAATATCCCAAACCCCTCCTTTAAAGTGCAGGCATTGTACTTCCCATTTCCAGGACTCAAGTCCGACTATATGAAAATAACCGGTTTCCCTGAATCCCTTCACTAAATATTACCCTGCTCACACTCCAACAGATCGTCAGGTCCCAAGTACCATTCGTCTCCATTCACTCCTATCTAACATGCTCACGCATGCTTGCTGGAAGTCCAAGCCCCTTGCCCACAAAACCTCCTTTACCCCCTCTCTCCAACCCTTTCGAGGACGACCCCTACCCTGCCTTTCTTCCCCTATAGATTTGTACACTTTCCATGTCATTCTACTTTGATCCATTCTCTCTAAATGACCAAACCACCTCAACAACCCCTCTTCAGCCCTCTGATTAATACTTTTATTAACTCCACACCTTCTCCTAATTTCCACACTCCGAATTTTCTGCATAATATTTACACCACACATTGCCATGTACATGTACACCTACCATCCGACTTACGACCGAGTTCGGTTCCGAGAAACCGGTCGTAAGTCGAAATGGTCATAAGTCGAACTTTACTACTGAATATCAACAAAACATTTTTGTAATGACTTTATTTTATTGTTTTATTTTGGTATTTCATGTTTTCCTTTACTTTTTATGCTGTTAGTACTGTATTTTATACTGTAAGGTTTAGGATAAACACTGTGTACAACACAAATAGTTATTTATTTCCCAGAAATTTGGCATAAAAAACACAATCGTAAGTCGAGTGGTCGTAAGTCGAGCAGGTCGTAAGTCGGATGGTAGGTGTACTTGTAGTAAATAAACATATAATTATTACAGGTCTGCCATCACTAATCCAGCTGTCAACATAGTTGCTGATCCCTGTGTTATATAGTATAGCATATAGTATCATCCATGTGCTTTAGATAGGAGATCCCTTTTAGGCCTGTGACTTTGTGTGACGTCACAGGATGCGCATGTGTACATTCATACCTCTGCCTCGGTCTCAGTCGGTGGTAGATCATCCGGCTAGAACACGGCAAGGCTGGGCTCCATCTCCCATCATCTCAGTCTGACAATATATATCGTTACCATCCAACAAGTGTGTCTACCTTCAACCCTCGATATCTTCATTTAAGAACCCCTACGATAAATGGTAGCAACAGAGGGCCTGTAATTCTGACAATTACAGCGATTTCTGGAGATAAATTTTGACCGAGCCTGCCATCTTGTGAGTAGGCCTACCGAGAAGGTTAACGCCAGCCAGCTACCTCAAGTCAGCTACTCTCTCAAGCTCCTACCAGCTTCTACACCATTCACTGGTCAGTCTCTTTGTATTAGTGTTTATCTGCTCATTTGCATCACTCCCGAGGGGTTGACCCGAGTTTGCAAAATAAGCCAGCTTCCAGTCTGTGGTGAGGGAGTCCAGTCTAGCCTAGTTTACTCCATCCAATTCTTTTGCCTGCCAAGCCAGCTTCCACCTCTGCTGTGCTCATCGTGTGAAGTTATCAAGCTATTCTGTGTGAAGGGTTAAGATAAGCCAGCTAGCAACTAACCCAGGTGTCTTACCCCAGTACTCAAGCAAGCCACGTGAGTAGTCTTCATCGCTTGTGATTCAAGCTCCAAGCCATCCTGAGTGCTCTTTTTCATCCTTGTGGTGTTGTGGTATTTCGTGGGTGTATTTTAAGCTAGCCAGCTTAGAATATCTTCGCGGCAGTGTGGCTGTCCTCAGTGAGGCTTACGCCGTTCAACCCATAGGCCCAACCACCCACTCACCACGTGTGTCTCACCATTGCTGGTCTTAGCCCTGTTTACCCACAAACCCAACCACTATCACTGTGTTGTGGTACTCACCCAACCTCTACCAGTGTTTTGGCGCACTACTAAGGGTTGTAGCACCATATTTTAAGGACCACATAGGGGGTCAAGAGCTAGAGTGTGTTTCGCGCCACCGTTGAAAGCCTCCTGTGTGTGTCTGTCGTCGATGTAAGCGCAATTCTACGATCACGTGTGCAGAGGACAGCAGCAAGACGACATAAACAATCCTCTACTCTCCACTACCATCTACCTCATTCTACACCAAGTCGTTACAGCGATAATTAATATTTTTTTTCTTAGAGACATTTGCGAGTGTTGAGACATTTCTTTTGTGTTCCAGTGATTTTCTTAGTGACATTCAGTGACTCTTGATTAGACTCAGTGTTTATCATATACTGATTGCAATAATTTGATAATATCCTTAATTCAGTGTTAATTTTCGTGCATTATCTTATGTCTGTTGTGTTGTGTGTCATTTTATACACTTGAAGTAAGTACCTAGTGTTTTTCCTTGTGTGTGCAACATATGAGCAGTATAGAACTTGTGTTTACACTTCAGAATCACCTTGTGTTCTCAGTGATTCAGTGGAGTAATTCAGTAATTTATTTAATTGTGTCCTGCATCACAACTCAGTGTTGTCCCAGTTATATATATTTCTTTCATCCCAGCATTTGTGTATTCTTTTTTTTTGTTCTCTGTGTGTTGAACATTCTTGTGTTCATATTCTTTTCATTTAGCCAGTGTCTAATTTGTCTTATTTCCACAGACAATAGTGCCATTATTTTGTGCAAGCAAGAAATCATTTTTACAAATTTTTTCACACATCAAGTTTCATTGCAAGAAAATTATAGTATTGTGTTTATGTTGATGTGTTGTGTTCTGCATCACTGTAAGTGTTGTGTTCTACATCACTGTAAGTGTTCAAACTTTTTTGTTCTGTGTTTTAGCACCTATTATTTTCCATGTTTCATTGAACAAATTCACTCTTAGTGCAGTTTTTAAGTTCTTCTTTTAGAGTAAATTGTTCTTTTGCTTAAGTGTTGCTTGAGTGCAGTTAAGAGTTAAAGTGTTCCCTCAGTTCATTCCTTGATATATTTCTTTTCTTGTGTGTGTAATAATTTTTTATGATTGCACATTGACTCATTTTGCAATAATTCTTGTGCACATATTGTGTTGCCATTAAAGTTTTTCTTGCAGAGATTTTATGCAGTGTTGTGCAATACTTTTTGATTAGCAATTGTCATTTGCAATATTGCTACAGTTTATTTCAGTGCAGTTTCTTATGCTCTGTTCTGTGCATAATATTTTATTCTGTCTGTGCCATTTTATTTTATTCCAGTGAATTGTGTCCCAGTTTGTTTTATTTTTGCACAAGCTTTATTGAGTCCATTTTATCATCTTATTGTGTGTTTCCCTATTGCATTGAAAGTAAAGACAACTCACTGTGCCATTTATTCAATTTAAAGTAAAGTTGAGCAAATCAGATTTGAGTAAAGTACAAGTTCTCTTGATTTTCAAAGTGTTTGTTAAGTTGAGTATTTTTCTTGTGTGAGTTCTTTGCTTACTGTGTGACCTGTCAATTTTTAATTACTTATGCAGAATAGTTATGCATTTTCTTCTCGTTTAAGCTTATTGTGTCATTCTCTCCATTTTTTCTTGTCTTTATGTCCTTCAGTAAGTTCACTGAGAAGATGTCCGAGTCACTTTTGAATGTTCACTTAGTGTATCATGCCAGTCAAAGTCAATATGAATCAGTCCACAGTACCAATATTCCCTTACTGACTGAAAGACAATACCTAGCCCTTGAGCAATGTGTTTGTTCTCACAGCTTGTATCTGAGATTTGTTAAAGTGCTGCGAAATGTGAAGTTCAGATTAAGTTCCTATAGATCCGTGAATTACTTATTAACGTAGCCGAGCGGTCAGGCACTAGTAACTCTGTCACTCCCATCTGTGTTCCACCTACACCTTCAGACTTGCAGGATAGTGTTCCGTTGCCTCGAGTGTCCGGGGACACTCAGACTGCATTGAGTGCACAGCCTATCCCTGCAATGACTGCTAGTTCGAGTAGTAGTTTCTCCACAGGGGATGCCTTGTCAGAAAACGATTACTTGAAACTAGTAATGCCATCTCTTGTTGATGTGACATGCTGTCTGCAGAAAGACGTCTCTGTTACAGGTAGTGTTCTCACTAGAGTGTCTGTTGTTGTTCCTAATGTTCCAGATGGTGATCCCATCCTAGTTGACAGTAATCAGTGCATTGTAAGAAGTTATTTCTCAAGTAACTTTCACATGTTGTTAACGTTTGTAAGTGAAGTTTCTTTATAGCTGATACCTCGTGTCACTGTGTGCGACTCAGATTGAATATCAGCATTGTTGACTGTGTTTGTTTATTTTCTCCTGTGCTTGCAGTTTGAGATAGTAGATTCGTTCTCCCTTGCTCATATTGCGTGTTATAGCGTTAATTTTTTTCAACCGGGGAGAGTCATCCACTCCACCGAGTTTGTGCATTCCTCCAGTAAGAAAGAACCGATCCCTTGTGTTCTGGTGATTCGATTCCTGCTCCAGGAAGATCTTATTCTTACTGTGAAGCCACCAGCACCCATTAGTGATTTTGTAATGAGCCAAGAATTACTGTATCGAACAGCCGAGTTGGGTACTCCAAGCAGAAGAGTGTACCAGTTAGTAATTCCACAGTCACTAGTGAACGTAGCTCTACAGCTAGTTCATGATGCACCAGGTGTTGCACACCCTGGTATGGATCGTTCTGTGAAACAAGCCAGAATGAAATACTTTTGGCCACATATGGCAACTGACATTTCCGAGTATGTTAAGAAATGTAGTGTTTGTATGCAACATAAAGGAAATGTCAATGGTCCTAATCCAATCCAAGTGTACCCAACCACTAGCGAACCGTGGGAAAGAGTTGCCCTTGACTTGTTAACCAATTTTAAATGTTCCCTCCAAGGCAACAAACATCTGTATGTTATGGTAGACCATTTCACCAGATATTGTGAGTTAGTTCCTATTGCAGATAAGACTGCAGAGACAATAGCTAAAGCGTTTAAAGAATGCATTATCTGCAGGCATACCACCCCTAAGTCCTTAGTAACAGATAATGGAGGTGAATTCTGTAATGAGATTCTTGAAAATTTGTGTACTTTATACAAGATCTCTAAATCCACCATTGTTCCTCATCATCCTGCCAGCAATGGGTTAGCCGAACGAACCAATAAGAAAGTACTTGATGTCCTGAGAGCCACTATCAACCCCAATAGTGAAACTTGGGATGAAGTCATACCAGATGTTCAATGTGCCATAAATTCTGCTTACAATGCTTCCATAGGTGATACTCCACATTATGCATTGTATGGTGTAGACAAGCGTTTACCCTATGAGTTATATTCCACTCCGAAACCTAATTACAACCCTGATGATTTCGTAGCAACTCGTACCAGCATGGCTCGAAGTGTTTTTAGAAGAATCCATGAAACACTTCATAAATCAACAGCAGAATTTACTAGAGTAACTAATAGCCGTGCTAAGCCATCAGAAGTCAAAGTAGGTTCGAGAGTAATGCTGACAAATTTCAACAAAACATCCGCAATGCCTAAGCTCGATCAAAAGTTTGTCGGACCTTATCGAGTTGTAGAACATATCTCTGGTAATAAGTATAAGGTTAGAGAAATTAGTACTGGTAAGTACAAAGAATCGCATTTAGATCATATGAAATTAGTATGCGATGTTGATGATATTGCTACCCAGACTAATGTGACAGATGCTGAAAATCCTCTTGACTCTGTACCCTCTACCTCAGATACTCAGTTAGATAACCAACCTGAATGTCGTTACTCCTTGCGTACTCGACAAGTAATGAGAAACCCACAAGTATCTTTTGTAGATACTCGTTCAAGTCTCCCTCAGTCAAGGCATGTGTTAGCCATTGCAGAGGAATTCGATCCTCCCAGAGATGATAACCATTCTGCATATGTAAACCTCACCCTCGCAGAATTGGGTTTAAATGTACATAGTCTGTATAACTAGATGTCCGAGATGAAGTAAATTGTCAACTGTTTGTTATTAACTGATTAGTTTTTTCAGAATTTTTTTTTTTCGTATTCACGTTCCCTCCGTATTCTGAGAATTTGACAGTAATGATCTGAGTGCGCACCAGATGCCTTTGCTGTTAATTTCACCTTGTATATATATATATTTATTCTTCCTCAGAATCCATAGAGTGCATGAATACAGATCGATCGATCAATTCCATCCATATTGTACAATGAATTGTTCTTATAGTTTGTAATGCATTACGTTAAAAGTGATTACGTTAACACCCATTACGTAAAATTCATTTTGTTAACATCCATTATGATACAATCCATTAATTCTAAGTTATATATGATTTTGTTATTGTATAAAATCAGCCCAGAACCACCTGCCTGTTCAGCCTATAGATAGTAGTGTATGTCGAGACGACATACGTAACATGACCGAGCTGTCAGCATAGTTGCTGATCCCTGTGTTATATAGCATAGCATATAGTATCATCCATGTGCTTTAGATAGGAGATCCCTTTTAGGCCTGTGACTTTGTGTGACGTCACGGGATGCGCATGTGTACGTTCGTACCTCTGCCTCGGTCTCAGTCGGCGGTTGATCATCCAGGCTAGAACACGGCAAGGCTGGGCTCCATCTCCCATCATCTCAGTCTGACAATATATATCGTTACCATCCAACAAGTGTGTCTACCTTCAACCCTCGATATCTCCATTTAAGAACCCCTACGATACAGCAATCAGTTATCCAGTTCCATCAGTAATCCAGCACTAATTTCAGCTAGCATAATTTCAAATTTCATTATTATACTGACTCAAATCATTATATTGATTCAAATTTCATCATTATACTGACTCAAAAATTGTTCAGATGGTTGTAAATCCACAGCAGCAAGCCAGTGGAGGAGAAAGCAGTGATGAAAATGAGGGAGATGTAGCAGAGTCTCTGTTGATAGGTTAATTAAGTGTATTCTAACCTAACCACTCTGTAATCCGGCAAACTCACTAATCCAGCACACTACAGGTCCCAGTGATGCCGGATTAGTGATGGCCAACCTGTATTATTATTATTATTACAGTTGTATTTATCATTTTTAGGTTTAATGAAGCATAGCTGATGTAAATAAGGTCACTAAATGTATATACAGATTTTTTTTAATTCACTAGTCTCATATAGTAATGCATGTTTATAACACATGTTTTCAGTAAAATACGAATGAAATATTGTTTCCAGTAAATTTTGGAAAAAATAAGCGTCAGTCCATGTTGCATGCCAAAACCCATTAGAACAAACCTTGAGATATTTTTTCTTCACACCACAGTTAGCCTGTGAGCAAGAAATTGTTTTAGGGAATAAACTTGGTGTCACTTCATGATGTAAACAACACCTAGACTCCATTTACCTTATGAATATAGACCATACCTCACTCAGTCATGTGTAATTAAAATGAGTTTGGATCTTTTCATCTCTCCCATTTCATCTCTGGTGATGCTGTAGGTGTCATGACAAAGAAGAAGTATAAAAGTATGAGCGTTTTGAAGAAAATAGTAGTGTTACGTATGCTTAAAGGTGGGTCACATATTGCAGATGGCCTGTGCCTGTAGTGTAAATGAAATAAGTCAAACAGAAAAAATGATTCCAGAGAAATGGCAAGACACTAATTGCAGACGAGTCTATTGACACAACATTCTGTAACAAATTGGTTTTATCAAGTACTGTGCATACAGTACAACAGAAAATCACATTTTATATAGTGCATCCAGACTGGTTAGTCAAATGTTGAGTGAGGTCCAAGTGGTAAAGTGTTGAATGGGTGAGATATGAGAAGCAGGGAAGTGCTGTAATAGGCCTACTGGCATGCACTAGGTTTGTTCCTTTGTTCTAACACAGTGTGAGCCATGAGTGTAGACAAAATAAGCATAGCACAATCTTGTTTGTGTTATTGCATTGAATGGAAGAGGATTCAGAATATCTGTGGAAAACTTGTCATTTTCATTAAGTAGTAAGGTTGCTTTATCCCATGCAATGAGGTGGGAAGGGTGTAACACTATTGGACACAAGAGTTCCTTAAGTTGTTGACTGTACAGGCAATGTAGTCACAGTTGGGACACTTTTGGCAGTTTTCCTCATTTAGAACTAATTACCCCCCCCCCCCACACACACATTGTATACTGTAAACTCCTGTGTCCATCAGTTCCACATTAGTCGTTTGAGTCTTTGTAAAGTCTCTAATGGTCTTGCTGGTGACTTTTGCCACATCTATGTGATTTTCAAGGGATGAAGGAAACCGTTGGTGGTGGTTCCAATGTGCATGATGTATCTACTATTTATGTTTTGAGGTAGCAGCCCTGTTGTGTTTTGTATCAACTTTCCACTTTCAGTGGAATACTGTATTATGTGGTGAGGATCCTTCAAACTGAGATAAGTATTTACTATGTAGTTTTCTATTTAAGAAGTTCTTCATTACTGCAAATTCCGAGCTCCTGCAAGAACTCAATCATTGTGCCTTTCTTGGTCTGCAGATTATGATGTGAATAATAGTGTCAGGCTGTCTTTATTGGTGGGCTTCCTGTACATTTTTTTTTTTTTTTCAACAAGTCGGTCGTCTGTATTAATTCCTCACCCTGTTTTTTGAGTCAAACATCAAGGAAAGGTAACTGCTTCCAAAATAAGCTGAACTGATGGATCAGTCCAGTTTTGCTGGTCTCTGAAATTTTGTAGGTTAAGAGTCTGGGAACAATGACAAGAATATCCTCAGTATATTTGGATATCAAATCCCAAAATGACAAAAGTTGGAAGGCCTTATTGTCTTATTGTACTTAATAACTAGGATGGACATTTAGCAACTTTAGGTAATTAGTATAGAACATTACCTCTATCAGAGGTCTGAGTGATATGTTGGGATTTTGTGTTTTGAGTAACCCATGTATATGTGCTTATCATTGATTTGCAGATAAAACAGATTTCCCTGTAAAGATCTGGCTAAAATTTCCCCGTTTTACATACGAACTTTTCATTTCTTTCTCTGTATTGTGTTGTGTGATGTACTCATAGGCTCTGGTATCCCTGTTACTGTTATAGTTGGAGCTATCCATCATTACTACTCTGCCTCCCTTGTCTGCTAAATACAGTAGGGCCCCGTTTTACTCCGTTTCGCCGTACAGCGTTCCGCTAATACGAACATTTTAAATTATGATCAAAACTTGCTATATGGCTCCCCCCACCTGACTTTCTAATACAGTCACCGTGCCCCACCCAGTTTCTTTACATTCTTCATGAGCACTGCCCCTCTCCATTATGTCTGGAAACTTCCAAAATTTCAAGTGTTTTCCAGTTATTCCATGTTTTTATATATTTTTTTAACAAGTCAGCCATCTCCCACCAAGGCAGGGTGACCCATAAAGAAAATCCCCCAAAATAAAATACTTTCATCATCATTCAACACTTTCACCTCACTCATACATAATCACTGTCTTTGCAGAGGCACTCAGATATGACAGTTTAGAAGTCCATCCAAACTATCAATATCCCAGACCCCTCCTTTAAAGTGCAGGGATTGTACTTCCCATTCCAGGACTCAAGTCTGGCTAAATCTATAATAATATCTATAGTAGTAGGTTGGTAGACAGCAACCATTTGGGGAGGTACTACCATCCTACCAGGTGAGTGTAAAAAGGAAGCCTATATTAGTTTTACATGATGGTAGGATTGCTGGTGTCTTTTTTCTGTCTCATAAACATGCAAGATTTCAGGTACGTCTTGCTACTTCTACTTACACTTAGGTCACATTACACATATATGTACACATTTATGTATTTGTAAATGAATGGTTCAGAGAACCGACATGTTGATAAATTAGACACATGTGCAACTCTTGGGTATCTTTATTGAGGAAACGTTTTGCCACACAGTGGCTTCATCAGTCCATACAAAGGAGAATCTTGAAGAACAGGAGGAGAATGAGGTAATCAGTCCCTCAACCTTGAGTCGATGTGGTCAGTCCATCAATCTTGAATAGAATACGGCATACGTGCGGAGAAGGAGCTTATAAACCGTTGGTAAGAGAGGTGCAGCGGTCATAGGTGGTGTCACATTTGTTCAATGTGGAAGTAGGTCGTGCCCAAGAATTAGGCAAGCGAAGAATTCCCAAGTATTAAGATCCCAAGAAGTTGCAGTGTCTGACAGGTTTGTAGATGACTGGTTCAGAGAACCGACATGTTGATAAATTAGACACATGTGCAACTCTTGGGTATCTTTATTGAGGAAACGTTTTGCCACACAGTGGCTTCATCAGTCCATACAAAGGAGAATCTTGAAGAACAGGAGGAGAATGAGGTAATCAGTCCCTCAACCTTGAGTCGATGTGGTCAGTCCATCAATCTTGAATAGAATACGACATACGTGCGGAGAAGGAGCTTATAAACTGTTGGTAGGAGAGGTGCAGCGGTCATAGGTGGTGTCACATTTGTTCAATGTGGGTAGGTCGTGCCCAAGAATTAGGCAAGTGAAGAATTCCCAAGTATTAAGATCCCAAGAAGTTGCAGTGTCTGACAGGTTTGTAGATGAATGGTTCAGAGAACAGACATGTTGATAAATTAGACACATGTGCAACTCTTGGGTATCTTTATTGAGGAAACGTTTCGCCACACAGTGGCTTCATCAGTCCATACAAAGGAGAATCTTGAAAAACAGGAGGAGAATGAGGTAATCAGTCCCTCAACCTTGAATCGATGTGGTCAGTCCATCAATCTTGAATAGAATACGGCATATGTGCGGAGAAGGAGCTTATAAACCGTGACACCACCTATGACTGCTGCACCTCTCCTACGAACGGTTTATAAGCTCCTTCTCCGCAAGTATGCCGTATTCTATTCAAGATTGATGGACTGACCACATCGACTCAAGGTTGAGGGACTGATTACCTCATTCTCCTCCTGTTCTTCAAGATTCTCCTTTGTATGGACTGATGAAGCCACTGTGTGGCGAAACATTTCCTCAATAAAGATACCCAAGAGTTGCACATGTGTCTAATTTATCAACATTTATGTATATACACTTATCTGAGTTTTCTTTGATTTTATCTTAATAGTTTTTGCTCTTAGTGCTTTTCATTTCATATCCATGGGGAAGTGGAATAAGAATCTTTCCTCCATAAGCCACGCATGTTGTAAAAGTCAACTAAAATGCCGGGAACAATGGGCTAGTAACCCTTTTTCCTGTATAGCTTACTAAAAAGAAAAAGATGTTTTATATATATTCTAATAATTACAGGTCTCCCTCCACATTCGCGAATTCCACTTTCGTGGGTATCGAGCATTCGCGAATGCCCAACCACCCAGTCATATATAAAATATGTCATTGCATATGTTAGGAATTGTGGCGGTGGCAGAGTTTGTTTGGAGATGGGACAAGATAGTCCTTCAATATGGCACTAATATCAACTCTGTGGCTCATTCATCTAATATGACATAATAAACAATATTAATAACATAGAAACATGACATATATTCTAGAATGAATAAAATTTGTCATTAAGTATGTCACGAGTGTTGTTGTTGTTGGGTGTATAAGGGCCACTGAGAGCATAAGCCTTACATAGTGGTGGAGGCAGCAGCAGATGTGGTAGAGATGGCAGTGTTGTCAGTCACCCTATATAACTCCAACATTGGAGGAGTTAGGTTTGTGCTGTCCTTTTTCTATCAATTAATCGATTAACTTACTTGCTACACTCTTAATGCTACACTTTATCGCTGGCTGGTGCTGTAGCCTTTATTGACTCGTGCTGCTTTAGTATCGTGTATATCGTAGAATCACTGAATCACCGAAGAGGGCACATTCTCCCCTCTCTCTTCCTCCTCCACTTTGGTACTCTGCTACGAGTTCTTTCTTGAATTCTATAGTCTTTCTCACCTTCTTTACCAAAGGGCTGGCACTGGAGGTTTACCTGGAGGGAATTCCGGGGGTCAGCGCCCCCGCGGCCCGGTCTGTAACCAGGCCTCATGGTGGCTCAGGGCCTGATCAACCAGGCTGTTACTGCTGGCTGTACGCAATCCAACGTACGAACCACAGCCCGGCTGGTCAGGTACCGACTTTAGGTGCTTGTCCAGTGCCTGCTTGAAGACAGCCAGGGGTCTATTGGTAATCCTCTTTATGTATGCTGGGAGGCAGTTGGGCCCCTGACACTTATTGTGGTTTCTCTTAACGTGCTAGCGGCACCCCTGCTATTCATTGGTGGGATGTTGCATCGTCTGCCAAGTCTTTTGCTTTCATAAGGAGTGATTTTCGTGTGCAAGTTTGGTACTAGTCCCTCTAGGATTTTCCAGGTGTATATAATCATGTATCTCTCCCGCCTGCATTCCAGGGAGTACAGGTTCAGGTACTTCAAGCGTTCACAGTAAATGAGGTGTTTTATCACAGTTATGCGCACCGTGAAGGTTCTCTGTACATTTTCTAGTTCAGCAATTTCACCTGCCTTGAAAGGTGCTGTTAGTGCACAGCAGTATTCCAGCCTAGATAGAATAAGCGACCTGACATGTCATCATGGGCTTGGCATCCCTAGTTTTGAAGATCTCAATATTTTACGATGTTTTCATGTGTTTTATGATTGTTCATGGTTCAATAGGTTAAGGAAGCAGTACTGTATTGTTAGGCTAAGTAAATGCTATTATTATATTTCCCTACAATATATTTGTGCACCAAACATTCGCGATTTTTCAACATTTGCGAGGTTCTTGATCCCCTAACCCTCGTGAATGTGGAGGGAGACCTGTATACTTATAAATAACAAAAAAAGGCACAATACCGTGACTGGAACGATACACAAATAACCCGCACATAAAAGAGAGAAGCTTATGACGACGTTTCGGTCCGACTTGGACCATTGTCAAAGTCACACTAACCAGAAGTGGAGCAGGACGGCTATATATAGGCAGGAAGAGGTGGTGGTAGTAGTAGTAGTAGTACAAGAATGGTATATAATACCGACAAGATGAAATTAAGACATATGCGCAACACCCGGGCATCCCTATCGTAGACGTTTCGCCACCACCTCTTCCTGCCTATATATAGCCGTCCTGCTCCACTTCTGGTTAGTGTGACTTTGTCAATGGTCCAAGTCGGACCGAAACGTCGTCGTAAGCTTGTCTCTTTTATGTGCGGGTTATTTGTGTACTGTATACTTATGTATACCTGTATCTAAATAAACTTAAACACTGTGCTGGCATGCAGGTACACATTAAAATCACTAAGAGTGTCTTATTAAGTCTTGAGGGTACCATATTAATAATAATAATACGCAATAATAATTACTCTGAGGTGCATTAAATGCTGTATATTACGTTAATATACGTAAACATTTTCATTAATCCATCTATGATATTTTTTTCAAAATTATATAATAAACATGCTACATAACATATAAACTGTATAGTATATATTTTAAATACAGCTGACATATACTGTGCTATAATTATTCTGGAAGCATTATTCTACACCTCTTCTTTCCTCAAGGAAGACTTCTTGAACCTGTTAAGAGGCTATTGATCTCAGGAATTATTATTAGTTAAGTGCTATACCTAAAAGGGTATTACAGCTTTCTAAGGAATTGAGCTTGTTCTCTTGAATCAAAGCTGCTTACCTCCCATTTCCCAGGTGCTTTATGACCCTAGCAATTCTCTGTAAATAAAATAATCTACACCTCTTCTGAGTAAATACACAGTATAGAAAAGTTACTATTAGGAATTATTATTATGATAGTGTACTTATCATTGCTTACTGGGATAAATTATGTTTTTCAATGCTTCTATTGTTTCTCTACTTAAGAAAAATTGTTTAACGAAAAAGGTCTTGGTCCCAGCAATTTTGGATTAGTGAGGTTTGACTATACTGTACATATATGCTAGTATGCAAAGGTATAAAATGGGAGAACAGATATTACATATGAAATTATTTTATTTTGCTATTAGTGTCCTAAATTTTAAACAGGATAGAATTAATCTATAACATATTTTTTTGTTACAGGCCAAAGTCATACAACTGCTGCAAGAAACAAAGTTTGCCACTGAACGCCATGCAAGACTTCAACTCGAAAAGCAGCAAAAAAGACAAGAAATTATTGAAAGTAAACTCAAAGCAAAGGGTCACAAGTTGCTAAATAAAGAAACTAGTAACTGAAAATGAACACTATTCTACTAATGTCCAGAGACATAGCGGATAATGATTTCTCTTAAAATGTTTATACAGATATTTAGAAAGTCAATTGAATATTGAACAAAAACATGTAAGATTCCTTTTTGGGGGGACATCTTCTCAAGAGTAAATGTCTCAAGTTATACTGTACAGTACTGAAAATGTATAATATTGCTGATAATGGAGTTTTTTCACATTAGACCCAAAGGGGTTCATCATCTTTTTGTGAATTAAATATACATGTATATTATTGTGGGTTCTTGGTGCCACTGTGAGGCTTGGTGGTTCAGCCTGACAGTTTAATATTTCAGTAAATGTCTGCTGTATGATCTATGGGTTTAACACTTTCCATGAATATTATACTATCAGGCATTTTCCATTAACCACGCACCTGCTATTTTGACTTGCAATAACTTACTGTTGCTTGTGAACCACTTTAATCTCTTAGCAATTATATCCTAAAAAAAAAAAGTGCATTAAAGAACAGAGTAAAGATAGTAAACTCACTTTGGGAAGTGCACTGAATATTTCCAGAATATAAATGAACTTGAGAAATAATAATTAATAAAACAAAATTAGTATACTTATTTTATTCAAGATATTTTACATACAGCTTATCAATGTCACACTGAATTTCTTGTAATTTCTTTCTCCATAAACTATACAATTCGGCATTAAATGTTACATCTCCCTTCCTAGCTAAAACATCATCCCTTTCATTCTTATACTTTTCATTGTTAACCTGAATGTCTTGTGGTCCACCCCTGACATTCTTAGGTCTAACTTTTGTTTGATTATATACCTCTGATGATCCTGACTTTCCAGGAACTGGTTCTATGATGTCTTCATATTTGTACTTCTTCTGTGATAGTACCTGAGCTTCATAGCCTTCAACAACATAACTGGTTGCCTCTTTCATCTTAGCCAGTAACTGATGGCGTAACTTTTCAACACTCGTGTGGTGGTCTTGTACATTTATGGTTGGGGGTTGGATGTTTGCATCATTAGGAAGTACTACCAAGAGAGAATGTACCACCAATAATGCTTGCTTTTCGTCCCTGTAAAAATGTCACAAAAATTGTAGTCGAATATAAAGACTTAATAATACAGAAATGTTAAAAGCAGGGGGGGATGTAGTGTTGGAGTGGTTGGTATTTTTAACCCTTAAACTGTCCAAACAGATCTACGTTTACACGTGTAGTGCTCCAAAAGTAGATCTACGTTTTTTAACATTTTTAAATATAACAAAAAAAAAAAATGAAGATCAAAGTTTTTTTACATACTTTCAAATGTTGAAAAAACGTAGATCTACGTTTGGACAGTTTAAGGGTTAATAAATGTATGAAAGAGGGGAATGTACCTAGGGAATGGCAGAGAGCATGTATAGTCCCTTTATATAAAGGGAAGGGGGACAAAAGAGATTGTAAAAATTAAGAGGAATAAGTTTACTGAGTATACCAGGAAAAGTGTACGGTAGGGTTATAACTGAAAGAATTAGAGGTAAGACAGAATGTAGGATTGCGGATGAGCAAGGTTGTTTTAGAGTGGGTAGGGGATGTGTAGATCAAGTGTTTACATTGAAGCATATATGTGAACAGTATTTAGATAAAAGTAGGGAAGTTTTTATTGCATTTATGAATTTAGAAAAGGCATATGATAGAGTAGATAGGGAAGCAATGTGGCAGACGTTGCAAGTATATAGAATAGGTGGTAAGTTACTAAATGCTGTAGAGAGTTTTTATGAGGATAGTGAGGCTCAGGTTAGGGTGTGTAGAAGAGAGGGAGACTACTTCTCGGTAAAAGTAGGTCTTGGACAGGGATGTGTAATGTCACCATGGTTGTTTAATATATTTATAGATGGGAGTTGTAAAAGAAGTAAATGCTAGGGTGTTCGGGAGAGGGGTGGGATTAAATTATGGGGAATCAAATATAAAATGAGAATTGACACAGTTGCTTTTTGCTGATGATACTGTACTTATGGGAGATTCTAAAGAAAAATTGCAAAGGTTAGTGGATGAGTTTAGGAATGTGTAAAGGTAGAAAGTTGAAAGTGAACATAGAAAAGAGTAAGGTGATGAGGGTATCAAATGATTTAGATAAAGAAAAATTGGATATCAAATTGGGGAGGAGTATGGAAGAAGTGAATGTTTTCAGATACTTGGGAGTTGATGTGTCAGTGGATGGATTTATGAAGGATGAGGTTAATCATAGAATTGACGAGGGAAAAAAGGCGAGTGATGTGTTGAGGTATATGTGGAGACAAAAAACGTTATCTATGGAGGCAAAGAAGGGAATGTGTGAAAGTATAGTAATACCAACACTCTTATATGGGTGTGAAGCTTGGGTTGTGAATGCAGCAGCGAGGAGGCAGTTGGAGGCAGTGGAGATGTCTTGTCTAAGGGCAATGTGTGGTGTAAATAAGCAGAAAATTCGAAGTGTGGAAATTAGGAGAAGGTGTGGAGTTAAAAGTATTAGTCAGAGGGCTGAAGAGGGGTGGTTGAGGTGGTTTGGTCATTTAGAGAGAATGGATCAAAGGAGAATGACATGGAGAGCATTTAAATCTGTAGGGAAAGGAAGGCGGGGTAGGGGTCGTCCTCGAAAAGATTGGAAAGGGGTAAGGGAGGTTTTGTTGGCGAGGGGACTTGGACTTCCAGCAGGTGTGCATGAGCATGTTCAATAGGAGTGAATGGAGACGAATGGTATTTGGGACCTGACGATCTGTTGGAGTGTGAGCAGGGTAATATTTAGTGAAGGGATTCACGGAAACCAGTTATTTTTACATAGCCGGACTTGAGTCCTGGAAATGGGAAGTACAATGTGTACACTCTAAAGGAGGGGTTTCGGGATAATAGCAGTTTGGAGGGATATGTTGTGTATCTTTATACGTATAGGCTTCTAAACTGTTGTGTTCTGAGCACCTCTGTAAAAACAGTGCTCATGTGTGAGTAAGATGAAAGTGTTGAATGATGAAAGTATTTTCTTTTTGGGGATTTTCTTTCTTTTTGGGTCACCCTGTCTGTGGGAGAGGGCCGACTTGTTAAAAAAAAAAAAAACTGCTTTTATGACATATTTGTGAATTAAAGAGAATATATATATGACCCATGAAGGAAGAGGGACTTTGGATCCAACAAATTTGAGCTGTCCTCTTCCTTGCCTCAAACCTAATTATGCCCCCTTCCCAGGCACTGTATGCTTCCCTATGGGGTTGGAATTTTCCCATAAATATAAAGTAAGCAACAAATAAATTTAATTTAAAATTTTTATACTAAAAAAGTAAGGTTTCTGAGTAAAGCAGATTACTTATACGTATTTTGTTACAATACAACCTGCTCACTTGGTAAAGAGTTTGAGTTGGAAATTGTGTGTGTCCACGGGATGGTAAGTGAAGGCTGCATGACAAAGTGGATGACATTCACTTGGGTAAAAGCAGTACAGATCACTTACACCATACACCTGAGAAGAATTGCAGTTTTAGTATTATATTAACCAATATATGTACTATATACAGTTTATTGTAACAGGAAATCCACATGCAGACAAAGCTGGGAGAATGGTCGATACATATGTTACTCTGTATTGTCAACTTTCCCTAACATTTTAAATACAATTTTTTAAAAATTATTTTATTTACACTTACACAATGCATGCTACTAATAATTTAGTTTTAATGATGTAATAGTAACTTTATATAATCCACCTCATTTTTCTACATCATTAATTAATTTTTTTTGTACTTATACAGTGGACCCCCGCATAGCGAACGCCTTGCATAGCGAACATTCCGCATAGCGAACGCTTTGTCCGCTAAAATTTTGCCCCGCATAGTAGACAAAAACCCGCTCAGCGAACTTCGTTCGAGACGCGTCCAATGTGGGCCCTCAGCCAGCCTCACATGTGCCGCCCGTCCCATTGTTTACCAGCTAGCCTCCGCGGTAACATTCAAGCATACACTCGGAATATTTCGTATTATTACAGTGTTTTCGGTGCTGTTTGTGGAAAATAAGTGACCATGGGCCCCAAGAAAGCTTCTAGTGCCAACCCTACACCTCAAAGGGTAAGAATACCCATTGAAATTAAGAAAGAAATCATTGATAAGTATGAAAGTGGAGTACGTATCACCGACCTGGTCAGGTTGTACAAGAAACCAAAATCAACCATCGCTTCTATTGTGGGCAAGAAAACGGCAATCAAGGAAGCTGTTGTTGCCAAAGGTTTAACTGTGTTTTCGAAACAAAGATCGCAAGTGATGGAAGATGTTGAGAGACTCTTATTGGTGTGGATAAATGAAAAACAGCTAGCAGGAGATAGCGTCTCTCAAGCGATCATATGTGAAAAGGCTAGGAAGTTGCATGACGATTTAATTAAAAAAATGCCTGCAACTAGTGATGATGTGAGTGAATTTAAGGCCAGCAAAGGTTGGTTTGAGAGATTTAAGAAGCGTAGTGGCATCCATAGTGTGATACGGCATGGTGAGGCTGCCAGTTCGGACCACAAAGCGGCTGAAAAATATGTGCATGAATTCAAGGAGTACATAGAAACTGAAGGACTGGAACCTGAACAAGTGTTTAATTGTGATGAAACAGGCCTGTTCTGGAAGAAAATGCCAAGCAGGACCTACATTACTCAGGAGGAAAAGGCACTCCCAGGACATAAGCCTATGAAAGACAGGCTTACTCTTCTCATGTGTGCCAATGCTACTGGTGATTGCAAAGTTAAGCCTTTATTAGTGTATCACTCTGAAACTCCCAGAGCGTTCAGGCAAAAGAATGTCCTCAAGGATAATTTGTGTGTGCTGTGGAGGGCAAACAGTAAGGCATGGGTCACTAGGGAATTTTTCTATAACTGGTTACACCATGCATTTGCCCCCAATGTGAAAGATTACCTAACTGAAAAGAAATTAGACCTTAAGTGCCTCCTGGTGTTAGACAATGCCCCTGGTCATCCTACAGACGTGGCAGAGCGACTTTATGGGGACATGAGCTTCATTAAGGTGAAGTTTTTGCCTCCTAATACCACTCCTCTCCTGCAGCCCATGGACCAGCAGGTCATTTCCAACTTCAAGAAACTGTACACAAAAGCTCTGTTTCAAAAGTGCTTTGAAGTGACCACAGACACTGGATTGACTCTAAAAGAGTTTTGGAAGGATCACTTTAATATCCTCAGTTGTGTAAACCTTATAGGTAAGGCTTGGGAGGGAGTGACTAAGAGAACCTTGAACTCTGCTTGGAAGAAACTGTGGCCAGAATGTGTAGACAAAAGGGATTTTGAAGGGTTTGAGGCTAACCCTGAGAGGAGTAGTATACCAGTTGAGGAATCAATTGTGGAATTGGGGAAGTCCTTGGGGTTGGAGGTTAGTGGGGAGGATGTGGAAGAGTTGGTGGAGGAGGACAATGAAGAACTAACCACTGATGAGCTGATAGATCAACTTCAAGAGCAAGAGGCCAGACCTGGGGAAACTGGTTCAGAGGAGGGGAGAGAGAAATTGAAGGAATTGCCTACTTCAAAGATTAAGGAAATGTGTGCAAAATGGCTTGAAGTGCAAACCTTTTTTGATGAAAATCACCCTCACACAGCTATTGCAAGCCGTGCTGGTGACTATTACAATGACACTGTTGTGAAACACTTTAGGAAAGTCATAAAGGAACGAGAGGTACAGGCCACTATGGACAGATATGTTGTGCGAAAGAAGTCCAGTGACTCTGAAGCTGGTCCTAGTGGCATTAAAAGAAGAAGGGAAGTAACCCCAGAAAAGGACTTGCTACCTCAAGTCCTAATGGAAGGGGATTCCCCTTCTAAACACTAACACTCTCTCTCCCCTCCTCCCATCCCATCAATCATCACCAGATCTTCAATAAAAGTAAGTGTCATGTAATTGTGCATGCCTTTTTCAGTTTGTGTGTACTAAAATTAACATTTTTTTGTGGTAAAAAAATTTTTTTTCATACTTTTGGGTGTCTTGCACGGATTAATTTTATTTCCATTATTTCTTATGGGGAAAATTAATTCGCATAGCGAACATTTCGCATAACGACCAGCCCTCTTGCACGGATTAAGTTCGCTATGCGGGGGTCCACTGTATTAACATTTTAAAATTAACACTCAGATCATTCAACAGCATAAATATATAGTAAATGTATCTCATGCTTATTCACACATCTATGCTCCCCTTTTCATGAATTTTAATAGTGCACAAGTGTCAGTTATTTTTACTCTTTTCATTTGCATATATGTACTATACTGTATATAAACAGTGAGTAAAAATATACACATCCAGTATTTTATGAGGCACATTTCCTGTACACTCTCCTTTTTTTTTTTTTCAACTTATCAGCGGTCTCGCACTGAGGCAGGGTGAGCCAAAAAAAGGTCTCTTGATCCAAGGAATTGGTGATATCCTCACCTTCCTTATATCAAACCTGATTGCCTCTCATTTTCAGGTGCTATGAGACCCTTAACCCGTTAACTGTCCAAACACAGATCTACTTTCCAGCGCTGCGAATGTTTTGAAGAAAAAAACAAAAATTAAAGAGGGCAATTTTCTGTGTATAATAAGACCAAAAAACAATTTTTTTAGGACTAGCACTTACCAACATATAAGACTGCAAAGTTGGTTCTGGATGCTCACCTGACGGCAACGTGGAGTCTGAAACTTGCAGAAGTGTTGCCGATATACCTTTTTTCTCATTTTTATATTATTTTATATAATTTTTATGTGCTGATAATTACAATTTATAGTAGTTCTTGTGATTTCATAGCCAATCTTTGTTCTGACACTGACATTAGGTACTGAAATTGTACTCAGTCACAAACACACTGACAGGTGAACATATTCACCTGCCTTGGTCATTTGCTATTGTCTAGAAATATATACAAAGTATTTATAGGTCCCAGTAATGTTTTAGACATGCTGGAGTATATACGAGACTCCTTGAAGCATGGTGTAAGACTGTCACTAAACTGCTGACAGTGTAGCAGTATTTGACACTTGATGAACATGCACTGCTCCAGGAAACCCCTGGCTTTGTTTGTTTTCACTGTTTCACATAAACATGTCTGTCTGTCTAGCTATGTCTGCTTATCTGTCTGCCTGTGTATATGTCTGTCTTTCTGTCTGCCTGTGTGTGTGTCTTTCTGCCTGCCTGTGTGTGTGTGTACATCTGTCTCTGTCTTCCTGTGTGTGTATCTGTCTCTGCCTGTATGTTTCTGTCTGCCTATGTGTGTGTCTGTCTTTCTGTCGGCTTGTCTCTCTTGTCTCAGAGAGCGGCTCATGAACCAACGGGATGCAGAGTCGTCAGACTCGCAACGTCTGATTTCTGATCAAGCAAAGTGCGTATTACTTGCCAGTCATGCTATTATGTCTTATATCTACAAGCACAGTACAGCACTTTGTCTGGATATTTTGGTTTATCCTAGGTAATTTACACTATGTATACTGTGATTGTATTTATGTGTACCTGTGAGATAGAGACAGGCAGACAGAGAGATAGACAGAGATAGATACAGACAGACAGACGAAGACAGACAGCCAATCAGCCAGCCAGCTGGCTAGCCAGTTGCCGGCCAGTCAGCCTGCTGAACATGTATTACACTTTCCAGAATTGTTTCTTTTTACTTAGAGCAGAGGTTATAGGACATTCTGGCAGGATGACACTACCAGTGGTACCAAAATGTTGACACTACCAGTAGTACCAAAATGTTGCACATGGGTTACTATTGAGGTTTTTGATATTTCTTCAACCACTTGTGGCCACATCTACCTCAAAGCCACTAAACTCAGGGTCAACATCACTTTCCTCTTAAAAGGGGAGTGTTAATATAACACGACATCAGTAAATCCCACGTGTTTTCTGCGCTGTTGGCTCTAGCTGGTGCTCAATTGAACTGGTGATCCCACAAGGTACTAAGAGGTCCCAGATTTTTTAATACTGCGCACACCAAGTGTTAAGACCAGGTATCTCAGGCCAATCGTGCCAAATTTGGAAGCAGGAGAAATAAAATGTAGATCTACATTTGGAGCGCTATTGGTAAGAACGTAGATCTACGTTTAGACAGTTAATGGGTCAATTGTTTAGACAATTCTTATGAATATATTAGTTATAATCTACAGTTATAGGCTTTCTTTCAATACTTTTAGAATATACTTTCATTAATTTGATAAAGTAAAATAAACAAAAAGATTGGCGATTTTGCTTTTATGACATTACAATAGTTGGTACTGTTAATTTACCTACAACGCTAATTTTTTTTAAAAAGTTAGCCTGATAATGAGAGATGTGTACTATAAGCATTTGTAATCTTAGCTGTGTAGGATAAGAAACATTTGGACTGGGAACTGCTTTTGTAGCAAATTCCCTGCATAAAAAAATCACTTTTACTCCAAATAAATTAATTAGATAAAAAACTGAATGATGTAAATGTAATAGAACTGTACCTATAACTTTTATTTTTATTTTGGGCAGCACAAGATTTTGGCATGTCTTGATTGATAGCTGAATAATAAACATGTTCATTTTTTTCTTTGATTAATAAATGATGAGTGCAAAGATCTACAGAAGACATGTTCATGTTCAAAATGGACCGCGGCCCGGTCCACGACCAGGCCTCCCGATGGATCAGGGCCTGATCAACTAGGCTGTTACTGCTGGCCGCACGCAGTCCGACGTACGAGCCACAGCCCGGCTGATCCGGCACTGACTTTAGGTATCTGTCCAGCTCTCTCTTGAAGGCAGCCAGGGAAAGTATACAGTAGGGTTATAATTGAAAGAATTAGAGGTAAGACAGAATGTAGAATTGCGGATGAGCAAGGAGGCTTCAGAGTGGGTAGGGGATGTGTAGATCAAGTGTTTACATTGAAGCATATATGTGAACAGTACTTAGATAAAGGTAGGGAAGTTTTTATTGGATTTATGGATTTAGAAAAGGCATATGATAGAGTGGATAGAGGAGCAATGTGGAATAGGTGGTAAGTTACTAAATGCTGTAAAGAGCTTTTATGAGGATAGTGAGGCTCAGGTTAGGGTGTGTAGAAGAGAGGGAGAATACTTCCCGGTAAAAGTAGGTCTTAGACAGGGATGTGTAATGTCACCATGGTTGTTTAATATATTTATAGATGGGGTTGTAAAAGAAGTAAATGCTAGGGTGTTCGGGAGAGGGGTAGGATTAAATTATGGGGAATCAAATTCAAAATGGGAATTGACACAGTTACTTTTTGCTGATGATACTGTGCTTATGGGAGATTCTAAAGAAAAATTGCAAAGGTTAGTGGATGAGTTTGAGAATGTGTGTAAAGGTAGAAAGTTGAAAGTGAACATAGAAAAGAGTAAGGTGATGAGGGTATCAAATGATTTAGATAAAGAAAAATTGGATATCAAATTGGGGAGGAGGAGTATGGAAGAAGTGAATGTTTTCAGATACTTGGGAGTTGATGTGTCGGCGGATGGATTTATGAAGGATGAGGTTAATCATAGAATTGATGAGGGAAAAAAGGTGAGTGGTGCGTTGAGGTATATGTGGAGTCAAAAAACGTTATCTATGGAGGCAAAGAAGGGAATGTATGAAAGTATAGTAGTACCAACACTCTTATATGGATGTGAAGCTTGGGTGGTAAATGCAGCAGCGAGGAGACGGTTGGAGGCAGTGGAGATGTCCTGTCTAAGGGCAATGTGTGGTGTAAATATTATGCAGAAAATTCGGAGTGTGGAAATTAGGAAAAGGTGTGGAGTTAATCAAAGCATTAGTCAGAGGGCAGAAGAGGGGTTGTTGAGGTGGTTTGGTCATTTAGAGAGAATGGATCAAAGTAGAATGACATGGAAAGCATATAAATCTATAGGGGAAGGAAAGAGGGGTAGGGGTCGTCCTCAAAAGGGTTGGAAAGAGGGGGTAAAGGAGGTTTTGTGGGCGAGGGGCTTGGACTTCCAGCAAGCGTGCATGAGCGTGTTAAATAGGAGTGAATGGAGACGAATGATACTTGGGACCTGACGATCTGTTCGAGTGTGAGCAGTGTAATATTTAGTGAAGGGATTCAGGGATACCGGTTATTTTCATATAGTCGGACTTGAGTCCTGGAAATGGGAAGTACAATGCCTGCACTTTAAAGGAGTGGTTTGGGATATTGGCAGTTTGGAGGGATATGTTGTGTATCTTTATACGTATATGCTTCTAAACTATTGTATTCTGGGCACCTCTGCAAAAGCAGTGATAATGTGTGAGTGTGGTGAAAGTGTTGAATGATGATGAAAGTATTTTCTTTTTGGGGATTTTCTTTCTTTTTTGGGTCACCCTGCCTCGGTGGGAGACGACCGACTTGTTGAAAAAAAAAAAAAAAAAAAAAAAAAAAAAAAAAAAAATAAAAAAAAAAAAAAAAAAAAAAAAAAAAAAAAAAAAATTAGTTATTCTTAACACAAAGAACATTACTGGTATTAGTAGAACTCTTAATCATACCCACAAGTAGTTAAAACTACTAATTAGATACAGCAACTGAGTGTTGGCGAATGTGTTTTCTTCGTTAGAATTCCTGCCGACACATGAGTGGGACAGTCATGTGTAGATGAAAGTACAGATTACTCCACATATAACCTCTCATCACTTAGTGACGTACTTGTTTACCAACAACTCGAACTTATGACAGGCTTTCTGACCAGTATGCATACCTCAATAATGTACATATATTAGAGCTGATTTCCTCTATTCTGCTTATTACAATATACAGTACACTACTGTATAAGCATTAAAAAATATAGTAAAAATGTTATATATGGTGCAAAGGTTACATTAAAACAATATCAAAGATGGTTGACACAAACCCACTACCATTATATTATGCTCCTTGCTTAGCGACGAATTTGTTTAACGATGTAGTCTTAGGAATGCAACACCATCGTTAAGTGAGGAGAGGCTGTACTCTGTGGCACCCCAAAGTGTTGTATTGTATAGAGGAGGGCACCACTTGTATAGCAGGTTAGGTTCTTGACTACCACTGCAAAGTGAAACATAGCCCCCCTCCTTTTTTTCCACTTTTAAATAGCCTTTTTTTTCACTTTCAAATGCATATAAAAGCCTGATAACATGTTTTAACTATCATATATTAAATGGACAATATAGCTAGGCCTAAAAAATGCATATACAATACACACATTACTTTAACCCTTTGACTGTCGCGGCCGTATATATACGTTTACGAGGTACCGTGTTTGACGTACAGTGGACCCCCGCATACCGCACGCATCGCATACCGTACAATCCGCATACAGCTCGCTTTTTTCGCAAAAATTTTGCCTCGCATACCGCCCAAAAATCCGCTCACCGCTCTTCGTCCGAGACGCGTTCAATGTGCGGCCTGAGCCACGCTCACATGTTCCGCCGGTGGCATTGTTTACTAGCCAGCCTCCGCGGTAACATCCAAGCATACAATCGGAACATTTCGTATTATTACAGTGTTTTTGGTGATTTTTTTCTGGAAAATAAGTGACCATGGGCCCCAAGAAAGCTTCTAGTGCCAACCCTACAGCAATAAGGGTGAGAATTACTATAGAGATGAAGAAAAAGTTCATTGATAAGTATGAAAGTGGAGTGCGTGTCTCCGAGCTGGCCAGGTTGTATAATAAACCCCAATCAACCATCGCTACTATTGGTGGTACAGCTGCTGCTGCTGTTGTACCACCGTCAGCTGCTGCTGCTGTTGTACCACCGTCAGCTGCTGCTGCTGCTGTAGTACCGTCTGCTGCTGCTGTAGCATCGTCTGCTGCTGCTGTAGCATCGTCTGCTGCTGCTGTAGCATCGTCTGCTGCTGCTGTAGCATCGTCTGCTGCTGCTGTAGCATTGTCTGCTGCTGCTGTAGCATCGTCTGCTGCTGCTGTAGCATCGTCTGCTGCTGCTGTAGCATCGTCTGCTGCTGCTGTAGCATCGTTTGCTGCTGCTGTAGCATCGTCTGTTGCTGCTGTAGCATCGTCTGTTGCTGCTGTACCACTGTCAGCTGCTGCTGCTGCTGTAGCACCGTTGTTGGTGTGGCTTATTGAGAATACCAAGAAACAATTAACCCCAGAGGATTTGCCACCCAGGATAACCCAAAAAAGTCAGTGTCATCGAAGACTGTCTAACTTATTTCCATTGGGGTCCTTAATCTTGTCTCCCAGGATGCAACCCACACCAGTCGACTAACACCCAGGTGAACAGGGAAAAATGCCTGGAACTAGTGCTCATATTGGTGAATTTAAAGCCAGCAAAGGTTGGTTTGAGAGATTTAAGAATCGTAGTGGCATACACAGTGTGATAAGGCCTGTTCTGGAAGAAAATGCCAAACAGGACCTACAGTACTCAGGAGGAAAAGGCACTCCCAGGACACTGTCTCATCAGTCATTGCTGCATCTTCAATAAAGGTAAGTGTCATTTATTCTTCATTTAGTAGAGTAGTACATGCACAATATATATTGTGCATGTACTACTCTACTATTGTGCATGTATCCTTCTCTTTGTGTGTAGGAAAATGTATATTTCATGTGGTAAAATTTTTTTTTTCATACTTTTGGGTGTCTTGCACGGATTAATTTGATTTCCATTATTTCTTATGGGGAAAATTCATTCGCATACTGAACATTTCGCATAACAATCAGCCCTCTTGCACGGATTAAAGTCGCTATGCGGGGGTCCACTGTATATCTACTCATAAATTCTAGCGGCTTCAAATCAGGCAGGAGAAAGCTGGTAGGCCCACATGTGAGAGAATGGGTCTGTTTGGTCAGTGTGCACCAAATAAAAAAAATCCTGGAGCACGCAGTACATAATGAGAAAGAAAAAACTCCGACCGTTTTTTTTAATTAAAATGCCGACTTTGTGGTCTATTTTCGTATAGTATTTGTGGTTGTATTCTCGTTTTCTTGGTCTCATTTGATAGAATGGAAACTATATTATAGAAATAGAGGTGATTTTGATTAATTTTACTATAAAAAGAACCTGGAAATGGAGCACAAAGTACGGGAAATGTTTGATTTTTGCCGATGTTCAAAAGTAAACAAATGATGTCATTGTCCAATAAATGTCCAAATAGCCATTCTAATATGCAGTCATGAGTGGGTTGATGTAATTTTTACAATTATTACAGTAGTCTGCATAACAGTAAATCTTCTATTTTTTGTTTGAAAAAAATTTCAAAATAAAAAGCAAGAGTAATATAACAAGGGCCTGGAGACATGACTGATGAATGAAGAAAATGTTATTTTAGAGCCAGGAATGTCTGCATTGTTCATTCTGGTCCTTATTTTGAAATTGTCATATTTTTTAATTTTCGTGAAATTGGCCAAATTGCAAATTTCTGACCATGTTATTGGGTAGTTGAAATTGGTAAATGGGCAGTTTATTGTACTCAATCGATGGAAAAAATGGAGTTCTGAAGAAATAGCTATGAGTTTGGTTGACTGGAATAATGGAATTAGCCGAAAATAGGGCTCAAAGTGGGCGAAATTGCCGATTTGTAAATATTGCCGAGGTCGCTAATTTCGCGAGAGCGTAATTCCGTCAGTTTTCCATCAAATTTCGTTGTTTTGGTGTCTTTACAATTGGGAAAAGATTCTCTATCATTTCATAAGAAAAAATAATTTTTTTTTTTTGAAATTTTGCGACACCAGGAGACACCTCAGGATTGGGGGTTGCGACAGTCAAAGGGTTAAAATAGTTTCGTCCTTAGCTTATAGTGAGTGGTGAATATATTTATTGTAGGGAGTCTGAATAAATGAAGAATAATTGAACACTAATGCATTAGAGAAATACTGTAAAGTGGGGCCTGCCTGTATATGCAGTAGGGAAATAAAATCACATAATACCATGCATGCTTATATACTTTACATATTATTCATTACTTCACAACAAAATATAAGATAAATCTAGAAAAAGAATACCTACATGACCTCTACTGACCTTAACCAATTTGTAGGCTTTTGAAACCCTGGGTATAAATTCAGTTAGCGGGGAAACGAGGCTGGTGAAAGAAACACTATTGCAGATGCTTCCAGCAATTAATGCCACAGTGCTGAAGGGCACACCTGAAAATTTTTTTGTAAAATATAATAAAATTATCCGTATTTAATTTCAGTTCTTTCAGTAGGTTCTATTTGAGGATAATTATAACAAAAGACAAGTCAGTATTCCATCTTTGCATACTCAAAACAGTTAACTACAATTATAATTTGCTTACCCTGTGCAAAAATAATAAGTTATTCAATCACTTTTTATATTAAAACAAGAATAATTATTTCATGAATCGAGGAATTTTTAAAAAAAAATAATTGTTACCTGCTTGAACAACATTCACTTCTATTGTAATGGAGTGGCTGTGAAGTTCTTGAGCTGAAATCTGTATTGGCTCAAAAGTCATCTGGTATTGTTGAAGTGGACTTTCACCTTCTGGTACCAACAGCTGAGTTGTTTCTGTCTTCAGTGATTTACAGCTGTATGATAAAATTCCTGAGCAATTTACAGTTGAACCCTCATTAAATATTGGAATCTCGCACACACCTGTGGGAAATATTTATTTGTAATATGGCCCTCTACATACTACTGTCCAACTTAAAATATTAACTACCTCTATCACTCACACTGCACCAAAAACTTCCCATTAAGGTTTTGCATGTGATGTGGGTTATTTGTTGGCTATGTTGGAAATAAAGCCTTTTGGACAGGTACACATACCCGAGATTTCTCTCATCTTTCTAAGCCTATACAGTGGTTATTGCTTTTTGTGCTGCTGGATGTAGTGATTGGCAAGAAAATAAGTCAATTCTAACACTGATTTGAAAGACAAATAAGGATTTCTGCTGTGAGGCAGAAAGACTAGGAGTCAAGAGAAGCAATCAGTTCAAGTGATGCTGAAGTGCTCTTCATCCAAGGATTTGGAGCTACCCTTCTTTTCCTCAGATCAAACTTGATTACCTCCTATTTCCCAGGAGCTGCATGATTATTATTGAAGATTGAGACACTTATGCAACATATGGGAATCTTTATTAAGGAAATGTTTTGCCACACAGTGGCTTCATCAGTCCAATACAAAGCAGAGAGGGGTAAGGAGAGGAAGAGTTTGAGGTAATCAGTTCCTCAGCCTGGAATCAATGTGTTCAGTCCATCTCTCTTGTAGAAAGTAGAGCATATGGTCAGAGAAGTGGCTTATATACTGTAGACAGGTGAGTCGAAGCAGGAGGAAGCGGGATCACAGTGGAGCCATCCACTAGTGTAAGTAGGTCTTTGTCCAAAGGTTGGACAAGTATTGAAGAATTCCTTGTATCAAGTTCCATGAAGTTGCAGTGTCTGACAGATGTGATAAATGGAACCATTTATCACATCTGTCAGACACAACTTCAAGGAGCTTGATACAAGGAATTCTTCAATACCTGGACCGAACACATCAATTCCAAGCTGAGGGACTGATTACCTCAAACTCCTCCTCTCCTTACCCTTCTCTGCTTTGTATTGGACTGAAGAAGTCACTGTGTGGCAAAATATTTCCTTAATAAAGATTCCCATATGTTGCATGTCTCAATCTTCAACTTGTCGGTTTTCAAACCAGTTATCACATCATTATTATTATTTTATTTTATTATTTTATTATCACACTGGCCGATTCCCACCAAGGCAGGTTGGCCCGAAAAAGAAAAACTTTCACCATCATTCACTCCATCACTGTCTTGCCAGAAGGGTGCTTTACACTACAGTTTTTAAACTGCAACATTAACACCCCTCCTTCAGAGTGCAGGCACTGTACTTCCCATCTCTAGGACTCAAGTCCGGCCTGCCAGTTTCCCTGAACCCCTTCATAAATGTTACTTTGCTCACACTCCAACAGCACGTCAAGTATTAAAAACCATTTGTCTCCATTCACTCCTATCAAACACGCTCACGCATGCCTGCTGGAAGTCCAAGCCCCTCGCACACAAAACCTCCTTTACCCCCTCCCTCCAACCTTTCCTAGGCCGACCCCTACCCCGCCTTCCTTCCACTACAGACTGATACACTCTGGAAGTCACTCTGTTTCACTCCATTCTCTCTACATGTCCGAACTCAAGCACAAAAACCAATGGATTATTATGAAATGTTTTGGATGAACGTGTAGAGTAATGCTCACTGAACGAGTAACAAAGGCAAACCGAGTCATGAACGTATGAGTGGCCGTGTCCTGTGGGCAGGTGGACGTGCCTGGTATGGACAATTTCCAAGTAATGTACGAAAACGGGAAAAATTTTGCCAAAAAAAAGTGGTCGAAAACTGAATTGTACAATAACCAGACCGGACAAAAACTGGGGTTCACTGTAGTACAATAATTATAATAATAACCGATGGTTAATGGTAACCCATGGATATAGGTGGGTAATATATGGAGAGGTTATCAATTATGCACCGGTAGGTGATTAAATTTATAAATGTTTCCATTTATGAGAAGACAGCTCATATAATTGGAGTAAGTAGTTGGCAAGTCTTGGAAAAAGATAGGTACAGTATAGCCATTGCAGACCTTTTACTAAATGTGGCTTTCCACCTACAAGATGCTTTATAAAGTACTTGATAAAGTTTACTACAGGTAAAATTTTGTATTTAATAAAAGATCTCCTTTTGCTAAACTGTATGTTTTTGTCTACCATCCACAGGTACCTGCCAGATGTAGACTTATTACCCAACTAATATGTATCAAGGGTTTTGTAGGATTTCACATCCTTTCCAATGTTTGAAGAGATACTGTTTTTTTTTTTTTCAACAAGTCGGCTGTCTCCCACTGAGGCAGGGTAACCCAAAAAGAAAGAAAATCCCCAAAACGAAAATACTTTCATCATTCAACACTATTCATGTAGTGATAACAATCATGAATTTATTGCATACCTGGTCAGCACAAGTTCCAACAGATTCATGTCCAATACTACTAAGTGTAAATCGGCTGGCTTAAGTCGCATTACTTCAAAACACTAATATTGTATCTGCTAATAATACATTTTAGATACTTAACATCTTTGAAAACTTTATATACAGGAAGTGTCTCAAAACACTACTAACTATAATCATAACCATAATTTTTAAAGGAGTATACGGGTAAGCCAGGGAAAGGCCTCAGTCAAATGCCCAAAATCTCCAGGTGTGGGTCATCAAATGGCTAAGACCCGCATGAGGAAACACTTGTCCTGTTTCCTGACAAACCTTACTTAACCTATCTCTGAATGGAAAAAAATAAACACAGATTATTGATTATCCAGTAATAGGTCCTTCGGTTTCCAATATTATTCAAGTATCTTGTTTGATCTGGCACATAAACAGATAATGCAAAATAATGAAACATGCAAAAACAAAGAAGTTACAAAAAAATGTCATCTGGTGCTGCTGAAAACTGGGTGCACCTTTTCTATCCTGAAGGCATCAGATAATCAATGATCTGTACTACCAGTAATAAAAATTACCCTTTACAATACTAATAAAAAGTTACCTAGAACACAAGCCCTCTTTTTGGGTCTGAGAACTGGTGGTTCCAGTTTTTCTATAGTAACTTTAGACTCTAGCAGTGATCCATCTGCTGCTTCGTCAGCCTTAGCTTGCCTACGTTGAACTATCTTCAAGACGAGAGATGTATAAGATAAAATGCTTGCTCCAGTTGTCACCTGTAATATTAGCTGAGGACTGCATACTAATAATCTGCCATAAATACAAAAAACAGAAAACATCAGCTTGTGTCTATTAAGGGATGTAAATTTCGATGTACAGTTTTTAACATTAACTAAGGTTTATTTATGCAATTAAGCTTTTTTAAGAGGATTAAATTATTGCCATTTAAAAATAGTTTTAATAAGAAAGAAAGATCTACTTGGAGTGATAAATAAAAAATTTTAAATAATTTTCATTAAAGAATGTACACAGAAAACATGATAAATGTACAAATAAATCCCATAATTCACAGAAGTTAGATTCATGGAAATAATGTAAATATGGAAACCCCCAAATAGGGTTCATGTGCCAAGCAAAAACAAGATAATGGAAACCAAGAAAAAACTGTAAAAAATGAGAATACTGGAGTTCAACTGTACTGTTTTCTGTGTATTTTAATGAGAAATATTTTAAACTTTTGATTAGTTCTGATGTCAGTGAAGGGCTCCTGATACAAGAAATTGGACCTATCCTTCCTTTGTATCAAACCTGATTCTCTCCTATTTGTCAGGCAATCTATGACCCTTGTAGGTTTAGTGCTCCCCACTGATAATAATAATAATAATAATATTTATTATTAATTATTATTAACACACTGGCCGATTCCCACAAAGGCAGGGTGGCCCGAAAAAGAAAAACTTTCACCATCATTCGCTCTATCACCGTCTTGCCAGAACAGTGCTTTACACTACAGTTTTTAAACTGCAACATTAACACCCCTCCTTCAGAGTGCAGGCACTGTACTTCCCATCTCCAGGACTCAAGTCCGGCCTGCTGGTTTCCCTGAATCCCTTCATAAATCTTACCGTGCTCACACTCCAACAGCACGTAAAGTATTAAAAACCATTTGTCTCCATTCACTCCTATCAAACACGCTTACGCATGCCCGCTGGAAGTCCAAGCCCCTCGCACACAAAACCTCCTTTACCCCCTCCCTCCAACCTTTCCTAGGTTGACCCCTACCCCGCCTTCCTTCCACTACAGACTGATACACTCTTGAAGTCACTCTGTTTCACTCCATTCTCTCTACATGTCCGAACCACCTCAACAACCCTCCCTCAGCCCTCTGGACATCAGTTTTGGCAATCCCACACCTCCTAACTTCCAAACTACGAATTCTCTGCATTATATTCACACCACATATTGCCCTCAGACATGACATCTCCACTGCCTCCAGCCTTCTCCTCGGTGCAACATTCGTCACCCATGCTTCACACCCATATAAGAGCGTTGGTAAAACTATACTCTCATACATTCCTCTCTTTGCCTCCAAGGACAAAGTTCTTTGTCTCCACAGACTCCTAAGTGCACCCCTCATCAATTCTATGATTCACCTCATCTTTCATAGACCCATCCGCTGACACGTCCACTCCCAAATATCTGAATACATTCACCTCCTCAATATTCTCTCCCTCCAGTCTGATATCCAATCTTTCATCACCTAATGCTAAATTACAGTATTAAAAAGAATTATAACATTTAATTTATCAGGGTTGGTGATTTGTGTTAGGTTATATTTTCTTAAATGGCTATAATTTTAATGTGTATAAACAAACTATAGAGAATATCACAGTACACATTCACCAAAGGCCTACTTTTTTGCCACAATAACCAAGTTACTGCCTGCTACACTGTACCAAGAATATATTCTAACCCAGATCTTCTTTTCAAATCTCACTGTTCATAATTTAAAAGCTTTAAAACAAGTGCTATACTTAAAATAGTAGTTTCTACACAATTCATCTAGAATAAAAATTTGACACCTGAGAAGGAGAATGAGCTGAGGCTCTGAAATCCCATATGTTGGAGGAAGATCTTACCTATAATCAATTCAAACACTAGAAAAGCTAATAGATCCTATACATTAATAAACTAAAAGAAAACTGATGAATAACTTTTAAATTACCTGTCAGCATTATTTATAATGTTAAGACCAATGACCCACTTGTCATGAACAACCTTGTGCCTCACGTTAAGGATCGTCACACATGACAATGGAGGTTTGGGAGCTGCAATTTTCATTTCTCTCTTCTCTATGTCATCACTACTTTCTATAGTTAATACTGCCATCAAGTTCTTTGGAAGAGGAAAAAAATGTTACACACATAAATACCTAGAAACCATTTAAATATTAATAATAAAAGACAAAAGTGATTAGAATGGCAAACAGCCAAGGAGGAAACAAGATTGCATGAACTTGAACATGCAAAGGAAATAGCACAGTATCATTAGTATGTCAGATTTAAAAAATGAACTGTAAGCAATGTCAATGAAGTTCTGCAAGAATTTTATTTTACATCATGTGAAATAAGAAATGCTAACACTTATCCCCAGAAAACTTACATTTTCATCTAAGTCATGAAGTCCCTGAAGCTGTGACTGTAAAGTTGCCAGCTTTTGAGTAATGAAATTTTCTTTCATCCTTCTTTGTGAGTTCAGCTTCTCTGTATATCTTATGCCATCCTATAATTTTTACATTATTATTATTATATTTATGGAGAAGTGTTAAATTCATAAGGGTAGCACAGCAACAGAGAAATGGGAGGTAATCAGGTTTGATCCAAGTAAAGAGAGGGGTATCTCTAATTTCTTGGATGATGAGCACTGAAGGAATTTTTTTTCATATTATTTGTCAGGTAATATTTGTCAATCCTTTAAGTAGCTTTTTTAATACATGTATTTTACTCAACAAAAAGAATTTTGAATCATGGGTATAAAATACTGAAAAGTTGAGGAAAAAGACATGCAACAGCTGGGTATCTTTATCGAGAGATGTTTCTCTCACCTGGGCCTTCATAGTTGGAGACAGTAGTTGAAGTAGTAGTCATATGTGGGCAGGTCCACTAGTGGAATCAGGTCTGGCCTATAAATTTGGCCAGAGATTTAGCAATGACATTGTAAACATATCCTCTAGTTATAAATAATGAAGCTAGTGCTTAACATGACTCACGAAATCGTAATGACACGATTGCAAACAAACCATACCCCGGCCGGGATTGAAACCGCGGTCAGAGAGTCTCAAAACTCCAGCCTGCCGCGTTAGCCACTAGACCAGTGTAGTAGTGTAGTGTGTAGAAATATACCTAGTTGGACGAATCTTATTGTGGCTAGCTGGTCTACTGGCTAACGCGACGGGCTGGAGTTTTGAGACTCTCTGACCGCGGGTTCAATCCCAGCCGGGGTATGGTAAGCTAGTGCTTAATCTAGCACTGCTGCATCACTCCACTTCTGTCACTATTCAAGGCTCCATTCTGATGCCTCTGTATTATACTGATAAATCTCCTGATGTGTGGAACCTCACTCAGTAAAGATACCCTGGTGTTGGACATGTTACACTGATAAAGCTCCTGATGTGTGGAACCTCACTCAGTAAAGATACCCTGGTGTTGGACATGTTACACTGATAAAGCTCCTGATGTGTGGAACATCACTCAGAGTAAAATTCATGAAAATTAGACATATTGTACCTTCAAGCGTCGTGCTAGTGATTCCACTGCATCACTCTTTCCCTTTTGTCCTTCTTCCTGCAATTTATCTTCAGTGGCATACAGAGTTATCAGTTCGGTACTAGATATGGTCGTAACCTCTCCTGTAGACACGGATTCAATTCTATGTTAAAATCATAGGATGATCTGTAATTTAATAATTTTGCAAGGATACACTGAACACCCATAACATTAATAAACTGTAGTTTATAACAATAACAAATGAATGCAGAGAATTCTCATTTATTAGATTTGGAAAAATAACATGATTAATAAAAATATTACACAAAAGTCATTTTTGTGACATGGATCAAACTCTTAACCATTTCATTGTCCAGACCTCCAATCTAAAACTTGTCTGCAACATCCAAGAAGTTTCAATGATTTTTTTTTTTGTTATTTTTTCTTACAAAATGGCAGGGAATCTTTTTGTTCTTTTTGAAGGTAATAAAACAAAATGTACGAAATTTGATGGAAAACTGATGAAATTACGCTTTTGCAAATTTTGCTGTCAGTGATATTTATGCAGTGGCAATTGTGTCCACTTTGAGTCTTATTTTAGGTCAATTACATTGTTACAGTAGACCAAATTCTTAGCTATTTTGCTAGTATGTCTTCCATTTTATTGATTGAGCACAACTCCCAATAAAGTGATCAGAAATTAGTAATTTGGCCAATTTCACACAAATTTCAAAATATTCCAGTTTCAAAATAGGGTCTAGAATAAACAATGCAGGCATTCCTGGCACTAAACCAACATTTCCTTTGTTCATTAGTTACATTCCCAGGCTTTACATATGAATTCCATTTTGATTTTTTACTCACACAAAAAAACAAAAGATTTACTGTTATGCAATACTGTAATAATTGTATGAATAATACCAGTGAATTCATGAATGCATATTAGACCCACCAGTTGGATGTACAATATTGGGTAAGTGACATAATTTGTTTACTCTTGAGTATCAGCAAAAAATCAAACATTTCCACTTCTTTGAGCTCAATTTCAAGCTATTTTCAGTCTTGAAACCAATCAAAATCATCTCTATTTCTATATCTTCCATTCTATCAAATGAGACCAAGAAAGAGAGAATACAACCATAAAAATCATATGAAAATACACCGTACAGTCGCTGTTTTAAACCAAAAACACTGTTGTAGCCTTTTTTTCTCATTATGCACTGCGTGCTGCAAGATTTTTTTTATATGGTGCACACTTACTGCATAAACTAATTCTCTCATATCTAGGCCCAAATTTACTGCTCACAGCTTATCTGAGTGAGTTGAGCTCATGGCATAGTACTAAGGCACTGACAATGACCTCAAATCCATAGTACTATGGCACAGACAATAAGGGTGTGTAGAAGAGAGGGAGAATACTTCCCGGTAAAAGTAGGTCTTAGACAGGGATGTGTAATGTCACCATGGTTGTTTAATATATTTATAGATGGGGTTGTAAAAGAAGTAAATGATAGGGTGTTTGGGAGAGGGGTGGGATTAAATTATGGGGAATCAAATTCAAAATGGGAATTGACACAGTTACTTTTTGCTGATGATACTGTGCTTATGGGAGATTCTAAAGAAAAATTGCAAAGGTTAGTGGATGAGTTTGGGAATGAGTGTAAAGGTAGAAAGTTAAAAGTGAACATAGAAAAGAGTAAGGTGATGAGGGTATCAAATGATTTAGATAAAGAAAAATTGGATATCAAATTGGGGAGGAGGAGTATGGAAAAAGTGAATGTTTTCAGATACTTGGGAGTTGACGTGTCGGCAGATGGATTTATGAAGGATGAGGTTAATCATAGAATTGATGAGGGAAAAAAGGTGAGTGGTGCATTGAGGTATATGTGGAATCAAAAAACTTTATCTATGGAGGCAAAGAAGGGAATGTATGAAAGTACAGTAGTTCCAACACTCTTGTATGGGTGTGAAGCTTGGGTGGTAAATGAAGCAGCGAGGAGACGGTTGGAGGCAGTGGAGATGTCCTGTCTAAGGGCAATGTGTGGTGTAAATATCATGCAGAAAATTTGGAGTGTGGAAATTAGGAAAAGGTGTGGAGTTAATAAAAGTATTAGTCAGAGGGCAGAAGAGGGGTTGTTGAGGTGGTTTGGTCATTTAGAGAGAATGGATCAAAGTAGAATGACATGGAAAGCATACAAATCTATAGGGGAAGGAAGGCGGGGTAGGGGTCGTCCTCGAAAGAGTTGGAGAGAGGGGGTAAAGGAGGTTTTGTGGGCGAGAGGCTTGGACTTCCAGCAAGCGTGCATGAGCGTGTTAGATAGGAGTGAATGGAGACGAATGGTACTTGGGATCTGACGATCTGTTGGAGTGTGAGCAGGGTAATATTTAGTGAAGGGATTCAGGGAAACCGGTTATTTTCATATAGTCGGACTTGAGTCCTGGAAATGGGAAGTACAATGCCTGCACTTTAAAGGAGAGGTTTGGGATATTGGCAGTTTGGAGGGATATGTTGTGTATCTTTATACGTATATGCTTCTAAACTGTTGTATTCTGAGCACTTCTGTAAAAACAGTGATAATGTGTGAGTGTGGTGAAAGTGTTGAATGATGATTAAAGTATTTTCTTTTTGGGGATTTTCTTTCTTTTTTGGGTCACCCTGCCTCGGTGGGAGATGGCCGATTTGTTGGAAAAAAAAAATCATAATAATTAACAATACACTGTTAAATATTACTGGAAGGTCTAGGAATTATAACTCATAGCTATATATTTTTTTATAACATTGACCGTCTCCCACCAAGGCGGGGTGACCTGAAAAAGAAGAAACAAATGTTTTCTTTCTTTTTACATTTAGAAATTTATAAAGGGGAAGGGGTTACTAACCCTTGCTAACTCATACCTATATAGGAACATAAAAAATAGTGTCCAAACAAGATATGTACTACTGATACTATTCCTTAGTGCAGGCTATCAACACATATTTATAACAAAAAAAGGCACAATACCGTGACTGGAACGATACACAAATAGCCTGCACATAAAAGAGAGAAGCTTACGACGACGTTTCGGTCCGACTTGGACCATTGACAAAATCACACTAACCAGAAATGGAGCAGGACGGCTATATATAGGCAGGAAGAGGTGGTAGTAGTAGTAGTAGTACAAGAATGGTATATAATACCGACAAGATGAAATTAAGACACATGCGCAACACCCGGGCATCCCTATCGTAGACGTTTCACCATCCAGCCAGCCACTGGATGGCGAAACGTCCACAACAAAGACAACCAGACGCCGCACATGTGTCTTAATTTCATCAGTAGTTGTAGTAGTAGTAGAAGAGGTAGTAATAGTGGTAATGGCAGAAGTGGGAAATAAGGAGGATGAGCCAGTCAAATACAAAGGAAGGGGGAGCACTGCAAGAGAGCTAGGTGCCCACTGAGGGTGAGCAAGCGCACAGAGGTGCGTGAAAGGGGAAGTGGTGAAATAAATGAAGAAGGAACAGAAACACGAGACAGAAGAGAGAAAGACAACCCAGAGGAGAAAAGGAAAGAGGAAAGGGGAAGAGGGAGAAGAAGAAAAAGAAAAAAAAAATGAGGAGTCAGGTTAAGTCACGGGTGTTCTGAAGTTTGGAGCATTTTACAATGTAGTGGGAGAGGAAGGCATCTACAGAGACGAAACCAGGGCTAAGGTTCATACAAGGAAAGTTGTGTATTAGAGAGGATTCAACTAGACGGCAACTGTTCGAGTTAGAAGTAGGGAAGACAGTTTTAGCAGAAGACCAGTCAATAGGATGGCTATGATCTCTGATGTGACAGAAAAGAGCATTGTTAGTGTCGGCAAGCCTAACACTATTTTTGTGCTCCCTAAGTCTGTCAGAAAGAGATCGACCAGTTTCTCCGAAGTATTGAAGAGGACAGGAGGAGCAAGAAATAGAGTAGACACCAGGAACATCTGTAGAGGGAGGAGAGGTATGAACGAGATTAGTGTGAAGAGTGTTAGTCTGGTGGAAGGTAAGCTTGATGTCTAAGGGACAGAGAGAATTGTTGAGATTAGAAAGACCGGAAATGTAGGGAAGGCAGAGGATAGAAGAGTTCCCAGGAGTAGAGAGTTTGGGAGAGAAGAAATTGCGTTTAGCACATGAGAGGGCAGAGTCTATGAAATGGGAAGGGTAGCCAAGACAGGAAAACGAATTAAGAAGAGTGGATGTCAATGGTCCAAGTCGGACCGAAACATCGTCGTAAGCTTCTCTCTTTTATGTGCGGGTTATTTGTGTAACACATATTTAACTCTTATGGTTTAAATACCAGCATGAATTTCAAACTTATCCTATTCAAAACACTAATTTGTCATATTTAATCAACAAATATTAATTTTGCAGTTAAATTTCAAGAACAACTGAACAATCTCGACCAACAATCTAGGGATTATTGATGCTCAGTAATACATACTGTACTTCTAAAATAAAATCAACTGTCAGTAAAGTTTGTAAATTTTAATTTTAAGTACAGTATTTTCTATGTTCACTGTCAATTACTGGAATTAAAACAGCACAATTATTGTACAAATGCTACACATCATAATTCTTTAAAGTATCTGAGTTAGAAATCACTTACCATTAAGCTGAAGCAGCCTTAAATGAGGAACACCAATGGCCTGTGGGTCTTCAGAGCTAATGTCAGCGATGTTCTCCCATTCATGAAGGGTCTGAGAAATTTAACCATACCTTATTCATCAAGCACAATGTTGTACATAAATCACATGCACATATGAGATTTCAACTCATTAGGCATAAGTGCAGCTGGCATGACAAAAAATTACAGTGGACCCCCAGTTATCAGCCGTAATCTGTTCCAGAAGGTTGGCCGATAACCAAAATGGCCGAAAACCGAATTAATATTTCCCATAATAATTAATGGAAATGCAATTAATCCGTTCCAAACAAAAATATTCACAAAAAAATATTTTTTTAACAATTATGTAAATATTTTATACCTTTATTGAAGGCTAATGATGGCTTCTGGAAGATAGGGAAGAGGAAAGAGGGAAGCATTAGTGTTTGGAAGGGGAATCCCCCTCCATAAAGACTTAAGGTAGCAAAGCCTTCTTTGGGGTCACTTCCCTTCCTTCTCTTTTAATGCCACTAGGACCAGCTTGAGAGTCACTGGACCCATGTCTCACAAAATAACTGTCCAGAGTGCTCTGTTTCTGGCATCTCATTAAGATTTCCCTGAAGTGGGATGGTTTTGTCACTAAACATGTTGCAGATATGGCTTGTGTCAGCTTTGTCAGGGTGGTGTTTCTCTACAAAAGCTTGCACCCTAGTCCACATTGCACACACCTCTTTAATATCTGAAGAAGGCACTTCCTTCACTCCCTCTTCCTCCCCTTTTGAAGCAAGTTCCTCAGCTGCAGTCTGCTGCTGTTCAAGTTGAAGCTCTTGCAGCTCTTCAGTGGTTAGCTCTTCCCTGTGGTCCTCCACCAACTCTTCCACATCCTTGCCACTTACCTCCAACCCCAGGGACTTCCCCAGTGCCACAATAGAGTCCACAGGGTCAGCCTCAAACCCTTCAAAATCCCTCTCTTGGACACAATCTAGCCACAGTTTTCTCCAAGCAGAGTTCAAAGTCCTGGAAGTCACTCCCTCCCAAGCCTTGCCTATAAAGCTTATGCACTAATGCAGCGGTTTTCAATTGTTCCCTTTGTTCATTTATTCAGACTTCCAACAATAAATATATTCACTGATCACTATAAGCTAAGAACAAAAACAATTTAAGGTAAGTAATGTGAGTACTGTATATGCATTTTTTAGGCCTAGCTCTATTGCTCATTTTTTTTTTTCAACAAGTCGGCTGTCTCCTACCGAGGCAGGGTGACCCAAAAAGAAAGAAAATCCCCAAACAGAAAATACTTTCATCATCATTCAACACTTTCACCTCACTCACACATAATCACTGTTTTTGCAGAGATGCCCAGAATACAACAGTTTAGAAGTATATACGTATAAAAATACATAATATATCTCTCCAAACTGCCAATATCCCAAACCCCTCCTTTAGAGTGCAGGAATTGTAATTCCCATTTCCAGGACTCAAGTCCAGTTATATAAAATAACCGGTCTCCCTGAATCCCTTCACTAAATATTACCCTGCTCACCCTCCAACAGATCATCAGGTCCCAAATACCATTTGTCTCCATTCACTCCTATCTAACACGCTCACGCACGCTTGCTGGAAGTCCAAACCCCTCGCCCACAACACCTCCTTTACCCCCTTCCTCCAACCTTTTCGAGGATGACCCCTACCCCGCCTTCCTTCCCCTACAGATTTATACGCTCTCCATGTCATTCTACTTTGATCCATTCTCTCTAAATGACCAAACCACCTCAACAAACCCTCTTCAGCACTCTGACTAATACTTTTAACTCCACACCTTCTCCTAATTTCCACACTCCGAATTTTCTGCACAATATTTACACCACACATTGCTCTTAGACAGGACATCTCCACTGCCTCCAGCCGCCTCCTCGCTGCTGCATTTACAACCCAAGCTTCACACCCATATAAGAGTGTTGGTACCACTATACTTTCATACATTCCCTTCTTTGCCTCCATAAATAACATTTTTTGCCTCCACATATACCTCAATACCTCAATGCACCACTCACCTTTTTTCCTTCATCAATTCTATGATTAACCTCATCCTTCATAAATCCATCCGCTGACACGTCAACTCCCAAATATCTGAAAACATTCACTTCTTCCATACTCCTCCTCCCCAATTTGATATCCAATTTTTCTTTATCTAAATCATTTGATACTCTCATCACCTTACTCTTTTCTATGTTCACTTTCAACTTTCTACCTTTACACACACTCCCAAATTCGTCCACTAACCTTTGCAATTTTTCTTTAGAATCTCCCATAAGCACAGTATCATCAGCAAAAAGTAACTGTGTCAATTCCCATTTTGTATTTAATTCCCCATAATTTAATCCCACCCCTCTCCCAAACACCCTAGCATTTACTTCTTTTACAACCCCATCTACAAATATATTAAACAACCATGGTGACATTACACATCCCTGTCTAAGACCTACTTTTATTGGGAAGTAGTCTCCCTCTCTTCTACACACCCTAACCTGAGCCTCACTATCCGCATAAAAACTCTTTACAGCATTTAGTAATTTACCACCTATTCCATATGCTTGCAACATCTGCCACATTGCTCCCCTATCCACTCTATCATATGCCTTTTCTAAATCCATAAATGCCATAAAAACTTCCCTACCTTTATCTAAATACTGCTCACATATGTGCTTCAATGTAAACACTTGATGAACACATCCCCTACCCACTCTAAAACCTCCTTGCTCATCCGCAATTCTACATTCTGTCTTACCTCTAATTCTTTCAATAATAACCCTACCGTACACTTTTCCTGATATACTCAGTAAACTTATTCCTCTATAATTTTCACAATCTCTTTTGTCCCCCTTCCCTTTATATTAAGGGACTATACACACTCTCCGCCAATCCCTAGGTACCTTCCCCTCTTTCATACATTTTTTTTTTTCAACAAACCGGCTGTATCCCACCGAGGCAGGGTGGCCCAAAAAAGAAAAACAAAAGTTTCTCTTTGGAAATTTAGTAATTTATACAGGAGAAGGGGTTACTAGTCCCTTGCTCCTGGCATTTTAGTTGCCTCTTACAACACGCATGGCTTACGGAGGAAGAATTCTGTTCCACTTCCCCATGGAGATAAGGAGAAATAAACAAGAACAAGAACTAGAAAGAAAATAGCAGAAAACCCAGAGGGGTGTGTATATATATGCTTGTACATGTGTGTGTAGTGTGACCTAAGTGTAAGTAGAAGTAGCAAGACGTACCTGAAATCTTACATGTTCATGAGACAGAAAAAAGGACACCAGCAATCCTACCATCATGTAAAACAATTACAGGCTTTCGTTTTACACTCACTTTGCAGGACGATAGTACCTCCCTGGGAGGTTGCTGTCTACCAACCTACTACCTAGGTTTCATACATTTATTAAAATATAGGAGAGGAGAGTTATTAAATGGAGAGTTAGAGGTATTGGGAAGATGGAGGGAATATTTTGAGGAATTGTTAAATGTTGATGAAGATAGGGAAGCTGTGATTTCGTGTATAGGGCAAGGAGGAACAACATCTTGTAGGAGTGAGGAAGAGCCAGTTGTGAGTGTGGGGGAAGTTCGTGAGGCAGTAGGTAAAATGAAAGGGGGTAAGGCAGCCGGGATTGATGGGATAAAGATAGAAATGTTAAAAGCAGGTGGGGATATAGTTTTGGAGTGGTTGGTGCAATTATTTAATAAATGTATGGAAGAGGGTAAGGTACCTAGGGATTGGCAGAGAGCATGCATAGTTCCTTTGTATAAAGGCAAAGGGGATAAAAGAGAGTGCAAAAATTATAGGGGGATAAGTCTGTTGAGTATACCTGGCAAAGTGTATGGTAGAGTTATTATTGAAAGAATTAAGAGTAAGACGGAGAATAGGATAGCAGATGAACAAGGAGGCTTTAGGAAAGGTAGGGGGTGTGTGGACCAGGTGTTTATAGTGAAACATATAAGTCAACAGTATTTAGATAAGGCTAAAGAGGTCTTTGTGGCATTTATGGATTTGGAAAAGGCGTATGACAGGGTGAATAGGGGGGCAATGTGGCAGATGTTGCAGGTGTATGGTGTAGGAGGTAGGTTACTGGAAGCAGTGAAGAGTTTTTACGAGGATAGTGAGGCTCAAGTTAGAGTATGTAGGAAAGAGGGAAATTATTTCCCAGTAAAAGTAGGCCTTAGACAAGGATGTGTGATGTCACCGTGGTTGTTTAATATATTTATAGATGGGGTTGTAAGAGAAGTAAATGCGAGGGTCTTGGCAAGAGGCGTGGAGTTAAAAAATAAAGAATCACACATAAAGTGGGAGTTGTCACAGTTGCTCTTTGCTGATGACACTGTGCTCTTGGGAGATTCTGAAGAGAAGTTGCAGAGATTGGTGGATGAATTTGGTAGGGTGTGCAAAAGAAGAAAATTAAAAGTGAATACAGGAAAGAGTAAGGTTATAAGGATAACAAAAAGATTAGATCATGAAAGATTGGATATCAGATTGGAGGGAGAGAGTATGGAGGAGGTGAATGTATTCAGATATTTGGGAGTGGACATGTCAGCGGATGGGTCTATGAAAGATGAGGTGAATCATAGAACTGATGAGGGGAAAAGGGTGAGTGGTGCACTTAGGAGTCTGTGGAGACAAAGAACTTTGTCCTTGGAGGCAAAGAGGGGAATGTATGAGAGTATAGTTTTACCAACGCTCTTATATGAGTGTGAAGCATGGGTGATGAATGTTGCAGCGAGGAGAAGGCTGGAGGCAGTGGAGATGTCATGTCTGAGAGCAATGTGTGGTGTGAATATAATGCAGAGAATTCGTAGTTTGGAAGTTAGGAGGAGGTGCGGGATTACCAAAACTGTTGTCCAGAGGGCTGAGGAAGGGTTGTTGAGGTGGTTTGGACATGTGGAGAGAATGGAGCGAAACAGAATAACTTCAAGAGTGTATCAGTCTGTAGTGGAAGGAAGGCGGGGTAGGGGTCGGCCTAGGAAAGGTTGGAGGGAGGCCCGAAAGGAGGTTTTGTGTGCGAGGGGCTTGGACTTCCAGCAGGCATGCGTGAGCGTGTTTGATAGGAGTGAATGGAGACAAATGGTTTTTAATACTTGACGTGCTGTTGGAGTGTGAGCAAAGTATCATTTATGAAGGGGTTCAGGGAAACCGGCAGGCCGGACTTGAGTCCTGGAGATGGGAAGTACAGTGCCTGCACTCTGAAGGAGGGGTGTTAATGTTGCAGTTTAAAAACTGTAGTGTAAAGCACCCTTCTGGCAAGACAGTGATGGAGTGAATGATGGTGAAAGTTTTTCTTTTTCGGGCCACCCTGCCTTGGTGGGAATTGGCCAGTGTGATAATAAAAAAAAAAAAAAACCAACCACTCCAACACTATGCCCCCCTTCCCCTGCTTTTAACAGTTCTGTCACGATCCCGTCAGTTCCAGCAGCTTTACCCCCTTTCATTCTACGTCATGCCTCACGCACCTTCCCCACACTCATATCCTGCTCTTCTTCACTCCTAAAAGATGATATACCTCCCTGGCCAGTGCATGAAATTACCGCCTCCCTTTCTTCGTCGACATTTAATAGTTCCTCAAAATATTCTCGCCATCTACTCAAAACCTCCATCTCCCCATCTACTAACTCCCCTACTCTGTTTTTAACTGATAAATCCATTTGTTCCCTAGCCTTTCTTAACTTGTTTAACTCACTCCAAAATATTTTCTTATTTTCAATAAAATTCCTTGACAGTACCTGTCCCACTCTATCATCCGCTCTCCTTTTGCACTCTCTCACCACTCTCTTCACCTTTCTTTTACTCTCTATATACTCTACTCTTCTTATAACACTTCTGCTTTGTAAATACCTCTCATAAGCTACCTTTTTCTCTTTTATCACACCCTTTACTTCATCATTCCACCAATCACTCCTCTTTCCTCCTGCATCCACCCTCCTATAACCACAAACTTCTGCCCCATATTCTAATACTGCATTTTTAAAACTATTCCAACCCTCTTCAACCCACCCCACTACTCATTTATTTATTTATTTATTTATTTAATAATTTGAACATACATACAGAGGTACAAAAAAATACAGGTAAGAGCAGCATGCCAAAGCCACTTGTATGCATAGCATTATGGGCAGGCTTAAAATTAACTTAAGATTAAGCAATGATGTAATCAGTGCTAAAATATTATTGTAAACAGATAACAATAAAGCACAAATGAGTATTACAAAGACAGGTCATATGGTTGCACGTATTGCTGTACGTTCAGTAGAATGAAGTATTCTATTAGGTAGTGTATTTAAAAAATAACAAAGTTAGATTGGGTCTTAGGTTTAACATTTATGTGATATAATTGTGAGAAACATTTAAGATATACAATTTATAAGGTTCAGTTATTCAGTATTTATTTGATTTTGGGCGAGTAAGTGATCTTTGAGAAGAGACTTGAATTTATAAACAGGTAGTGTTTCTTTTATATTTACAGGTAATGAATTCCAGATTTTAGGGCCTTTTATGTGCACTGAGTTTTTGCATAGCGTGAGATGGACACAAGGAACATCAAAGAGTGATCTGTGCCTTGTGTTATGGTCATGTGTTCTGTTGAGGTTGGCAAGGAGATGTTTGAGGGGAGGGTTAATATCAGAGTTAAGTGTTCTATGTATGTAATAGGTGCAGTAATAAGTATGGATGTTTTGTATGGTGAGTAGGTTTAGTGTTCTGAATATTGGTGGAGTGTGCTGCCTGTAGTGGGAATTTGTTATCATTCTGACTGCAGCCTTTTGTTGGGTAATTAGTGGTCTGAGATGGTTAATTGTTGTTAATCCCCATGCACAAATTCCATAGGTGAGATAGGGGTAAATAAGAGAGTGATATAGGGCCAGGAGGGCTGACTGTGGAACATAGTACCATATCTTCGATAGTATGCCTACGGTCTTGGAATTTTTTTTAGAAATTTGTTGTATATGTGTATGAAATTTGAGTCTATTATCAAGGTGGATTCCTAGGAATTTTCCCTCTGTTAGCTTTGTGATAGGTGATCCATTTATCATTATGTTAAGAGGGACATCTGTAGCTCTGTTACCAAACTGAATGAAGTAGGTTTTGTCAATGTTTAGTGTAAGTTTGTTAGTCCTCATCCAGGTAGATATTTTCTGTAATTCGGTATTTACAGTATTGGCTAGCATGACTGGGCTTGGGTGAGAGAAGACGTATGTAGTGTCATCTGCAAATAGTGTGGGTTTGAGTAACTGCGAAGCATTTGGTAGGTCATTTATGTATAGGAGAAAGAGAAGAGGGCTAAGGACACTTCCCTGTGGGACACCAACTGTAATTGGTTGTGCGAAAGAGTTTGCCCCATTTGTGTACACATACTGGCTTTTGTTGCTGAGGTATGACTTGAGGTAGTTGAGGGAGTGCCCTCTTATACCATAGTGTGACAATTTTATGTGGAGCAAGTCATGGTCAACTGTATCAAAAGCTTTATGTAAGTCAATGAAGATCCCCAGTGGGACTTCTTTTTTCTTTATTGCAGTGTATATATGTTCTAGCATGTGTATAATAGCATCATTAGTATTTTTATTAGGCCTGAATCCAAATTGGCAGGGGTTGAGTATGTTTTGGGAGATGAGGTAGAAATAGATTCGCTTATGAATTAATTTTTCGAAGATTTTTGAGAGAGGGTGTAAGTTGGATATTGGCCTATAGTTATTCAACTCTGTTTGGTCTCCTCCTTTATGGATCGGGGTGACCCTTGCTATTTTGAGAACTGTAGGGAAGGTAGAGGATTCAATGGAGTGTTGCAATGATTGGTGCTAGCACCTGTGACACTTTTTTGTATATAATGGGTGGTAAGGTAATTAAATCTCCTGTCTTGTTTTTTAGTTTGTTGATAATAAGGGAGACTTCGTATGGGTTAGTCGGAGCTAGGAACAGTGAGTTCGGGTAGTTGCCAGTGAGGTAGTCATTTGGTGGGGTATCTGAGCTTGGGATTTTATTGGCAAGGTTTTTTCCTATAGTGGAGAAGAAATCATTGAGTCTGTTTGCTGTTTCTGTTGGTGGGAGTTGGGGTTCATCTGGTTTTGCTAATTTTATTTCGCTATTTCGTGATATATTTTTTGTTCCTAGAATTTCTGATAGGGTTTTCCAGGTCTTTTTTATATCACCTTGTAAGCTGGATAATCTGTTCTCATAATGCAATTTTTGTGCCCTTCTTATCAGGCTGGTTAGGACTGATGAGAAACATTTTCTTTGGTCTCTGGTTATGTGGCCCATTCTGTACTGTTTTTCATATAGGTGTTTTGTATTTATGGATTTGAGAATGTTGGGTGTTAGCCAGGGACTGTTCAGTCTCTTAGCTGTCATCTGTTTAGTTTTTTGGCGGCAGTGGTTGTTATAGAGGTATTGGGTCTTTTTTAGAAAATTATTTATACATTCGTCAATATCTGTATAGATTTCTAGCTCAGTGTGCCAGTCAATGTTTGTTACTGCTGCTGTGAACTTATTAATGGCTGCCTCATTGTGAAGTCTGAAGGTGACTTTAGTAGTGTCTTGGGGTAATTTACCAAGAGTTACCAGCCCACCTTTCTGCCAATAGTTGCTTATATTTCACCCAAACTTCCTCCTCCCTTAGTTTATACACTTTCACCTCCCTCTTACTTGTTGCTGCCATGTTCCTCTTATCCCTTCTACCTCTTACTCTAACTGTAGCTACAACTAGATAATGATCCGATATATCAGTTGCCCCTCTATAAACGTGTACATCCTGGAGCCTACCCATCAACCTTTTATCCACCAATACATAATCTACTTTCATTACGTGCTACATCATACCTTGTATATTTATTTATCCTCTTTTTCATAAAATATGTATTACTTATTACCAAACCTCTTTCTACACATAGCTCAATTAAAGGTTCCCCATTTTCATTTACCCCTGGCACCCCAAATTTACCTACTACTCCCTCCACAACATTTTTTCTCACTTTAGCATTAAAATCCCCAACCACAAGTACTCTCACACTTGGTTCAAAACTCCCCATGAAATTACTCAACATTTCCCAAAATCTCTCTCTCCTCTATACTTCTCTCTTCCTCAGGTGCATATACGCTAACTATAACCCACTTCTCACATCCAACCTTTATTTTACTCCACATAATCCTTGAATTAATACATTTATAGTCCCTCTTTTCCTGCCATAGCTTATCCTTCAACATTATTGCTACTCCTTTAGCTCTAACTCTATTAGAAACCCCTGACCTAATCCCATTTATTCCTCTCCACTGAAACTCACCCACCCCCTTCAGCTTTGTTTCGCTTAAAGCCAGGACTGGAATCCAGCTTCTTCTCATTCATAACATCCACAATCATCTCTTTCTTATCATTCGCACAACATCCACGCACATTCAGACTTCCCACTTTGACAATTTTCTTCTTATTATTCTTTTTAGTTATTTTTTTTTTTCAACAAGTCGGCCGTCTCCCACCGAGGCAGGGTGACCCAAAAAAGAAAGAAAATCCCCAAAAAGAAAATACTTTCATCATCATTCAACACTTTCACCACACTCACACATTATCACTGTTTTTGCAGAGGTGCTCAGAATACAACAGTTTAGAAGCATATACGTAAAAGATACACAACATATCCCTCCAAACTGCCAATATCCCAAACTCCTCCTTTAAAGTGCAGGCATTGTACTTCCCATTTCCAGGACTCAAGTCCGACTATATGAAAATAACCGGTTTCCCTGAATCCCTTCACTAAATATTACCCTGCTCACACTCCAACAGATCGTCAGGTCCCAAGTATCATTCGTCTCCATTCACTCCTATCTAACACGCTCATGCACGCTTGCTGGAAGTCCAAGCCCCTCGCCCACAAAACCTCCTTTACCCCTCTTTCCAACCCTTTCGAGGATGACCCCTACCCCTCTTTCCTTCCCCTATAAATTTATATGCTTTCCATGTCATTCTACTTTGATCCATTCTCTCTAAATGACCAAACCACCTCAACAACCCCTCTTCTGCCCTCTGACTAATGCTTTTATTAACTCCACACCTTCTCCTAATTTCCACACTCCGAATTTTCTGCATAATATTTACACCACACATTGCCCTTAGACAGGACATCTCCACTGCCTCCAACCGTCTCCTCGCTGCTGCATTTACCACCCAAGCTTCACATCCATATAAGAGTGTTGGTACTACTATACTTTCATACATTCCCTTCTTTGCCTCCATAGATAACGTTTTTTGACTCCACATATACCTCAACGCACCACTCACCTTTTTTCCCTCATCAATTCTATGATTAACCTCATCCTTCATAAATCCATCCGCCGACACGTCAACTCCCAAGTATCTGAAAACATTCACTTCTTCCATACTCCTCCTCCCCAATTTGATTAGTTATTATTACAGGAAAAGGAGTTACTAGTCCATTGTTCCCGGCATTTTAGTTGACTTTAGTCGAGTGTGTATAAATAAACGTGTACATGTATGTTTAGTGTGACCTATGTGTAAGTAGAAGTAGCATAACGTACCTGTAATCTTGCATATTTATGAAACAGACAAAAGACACCAGCAATCCTACCATCATGTAAAACAATTACAGGGTTTCGTTTTACACTCACTTGGCAAAACGGTAGTACCTCCCTGGGTGGTTGCTGTCTACCAACCTACTACCTATTTTTTTTTAAGAGAGGAGAGGCAGTTAAATTTACATTTACTGTAAGAAGCAGTTAAATTTTCATTTACTGTACAGTATTTCAGTTAGTTTCTTTTAGTATTCACTTTTACAGTTTTATGTAGTAGTTAGTACATTTTTAATAAATTATTATACAGGTCTCCCTCAACATTCACGTTTTCAACTTTCACGGGCTTCACACATTCGCGAATTCCCAACCGCCAAATTCCCAGCCGCCAAATTATATTTAAGTTTCCCGCCACCTGCGAGTCCCTACTACCCTCCCTCCGACCCCTGCAACTGGCAGCCAGCCCTACCACCACTCAGTGTGGTGAGTGTTTTGTTTGTTCATTATTTGCTATTAAACTACAGTATAAATAATGTAAATCCATTCATGACTGCATATTGGAATGCCTATTAGAACAAGTATTAGACGGTGACATCATGTGTTTACTCTTGAACACTGCAAAGAATTAAACATTTCTGCTACAGCTAATAATAACAATAGTAATAATAATAATAATAATAATAATGGAAGAGGGTAAGGTACCTAGGGATTGGCAGAGAGCATGCATAGTTCCTTTGTATAAAGGCAAAGGGGATAAAGAGAGTGCAAAAATTATAGGGGGATAAGTCTGTTGAGTATACCTGGCAAAGTGTATGGCAGAGTTATTATTGAAAGAATTAAGAGTAAGACGGAGAATAGGATAGCAGATGAACAAGGAGGCTTTAGGAAAGGTAGGGGGTGTGTGGACCAGGTGTTTACAGTGAAACATATAAGTGAACAGTATTTAGATAAGGCTAAAGAGGTCTTTGTGGCATTTATGGATTTGGAAAAGGCGTATGACAGGGTGGATAGGGGGGCAATGTGGCAGATGTTGCAGGTGTATGGTGTAGGAGGTAGGTTACTGAAAGCTGTGAAGAGTTTTTACGAGGATAGTGAGGCTCAAGTTAGAGTATGTAGGAAAGAGGGAAATTATTTCCCAGTAAAAGTAGGCCTTAGATAAGGATGTGTGATGTCACCGTGGTTGTTTAATATATTTATAGATGGGGTTGTAAGAGAAGTAAATGCGAGGGTCTTGGCAAGAGGCGTGGAGTTAAAAGATAAAGAATCACACATAAGTGGGAGTTGTCACAGTTGCTCTTTGCTGATGACACTGTGCTCTTGGGAGATTCTGAAGAGAAGTTGCAGAGATTGGTGGATGAATTTGGTAGGGTGTGCAAAAGAAGAAAAATTGAAAGTGAATACAGGAAAGAGTAAGGTTATGAGGATAACAAAAAGATTAGGTGATGAAAGATTGAATATCAGATTGGAGGGAGAGAGTATGGAGGAGGTGAATGTATTCAGATATTTGGGAGTGGATGTGTCAGCGGATGGGTCTATGAAAGATGAGGTGAATCATAGAATTGATGAGGGGAAAAGAGTGAGTGGTGCACTTAGGAGTCTGTGGAGACAAAGAACTTTGTCATTGGAGGCAAAGAGGGGAATGTATGAGAGTATAGTTTTACCAACGCTCTTATATGGGTGTGAAGCATGGGTGATGAATGTTGCAGCGAGGAGAAGGCTGGAGGCAGTGGAGATGTCATGTCTGAGGGCAATGTGTGGTGTGAATATAATGCAGAGAATTCGTAGTTTGGAAGTTAGGAGGAGGTGCGGGATTACCAAAACTGTTGTCCAGAGGGCTGAGGAAGGGTTGTTGAGGTGGTTCGGACATGTAGAGAGAATGGAGCGAAACAGAATGACTTCAAGAGTGTATCAGTCTGTAGTGGAAGGAAGGCGGGGTAGGGGTCGGCCTAGGAAAGGTTGGAGAGAGGGGGTAAAGGAGGTTTTGTGTGCAAGGGGCTTGGACTTCCAGCAGGCATGCGTGAGCGTGTTTGATAGGAGTGAATGGAGACAAATGGTTTTTAATACTTGACGTGCTGTTGGAGTGTGAGCAAAGTAACATTTATGAAGGGGTTCAGGGAAACCGGCAGGCCGGACTTGAGTCCTGGAGATGGGAAGTACAGTGCCTGCACTCTGAAGGAGGGGTGTTAATGTTGCAGTTTAAAAACTGTAGTGTAAAGCACCCTTCTGGCAAGACAGTGATGGAGTGAATGATGGTGAAAGTTTTTCTTTTTCGGGCCACCCTGCCTTGGTGGGAATCGGCCAGTGTGATAATAAAAAATAATAAAATAATGTTATTAACATACATGTTATTAAATAACATATGTTATTAAAGCATAACATGTATATATTTAGTACAATTTACGACGTTTTCATGTATTTTATGATTATTCATGGTTCAACAAGTTAAGGAAGCAGTATTGTAATATATTTCCCTACAATATATTGGGGCACCAAACGTTCACGGTTTTTCAACATTCGCGAGACTCATGATCCCCTAACCCTCGCGAATGTTGAGGGAGACCTGTATTGTCATTTGGGATCTGGAATGGATTAATTCTGTTTACATTATTCTTTATGGGAAAAACTGCTTTGGTTGTTGTCCATTTTGGTTGTCATATCGACATCTGGAGTGAATTAAATTCGACAACCAGAAAATTTAGGGCGGAGATTAAAAGATGGGGTGAAGTTACCAAAAATACAATTCAGAGGCTGAGAATTGATTACCAGTGTGATTTGGGCATTTAAAAAGAATGGAGCAAAATGGGATTACTATGAGTTTATATAAACTTGAGGTGAAAGAAATGAGGGGGTAGGGGTTGTCCCAGGAAAAGTTGGAGGGAGGGGGTAAAGAAGGTTTTGAGTGGTAGTGTCATGAACATCAAACAGGCTTGAATGAGCATCTTAGAGTGCAAAAAAGTAATTTTTATGTAATTTTATGACATAATATATATTAGTGTAAATGTTATTAGGCTTTTATATGTATTTGAAAGTGAAAAAAGGCTATGCTTCACTTTACAGCAATTTTCACTCTACAGCAGTAGCCCAGAACCTAACCTGATATATAAGCAGAACCTGCTTGTGTTAACAGATGATGATACTATATCAATACTCTGTAATGGAAGTTATTTGAGGGAAAGTATTCTGAGCTGCATGTTTGTCCATGACACTGAGAGAGATGTGTAAACATTTAACCTAGTGTGGTGGTTTCCAACTTTTCTTCAAGTATGTGGACTCCTTTTTAACCTCAAAAAATTTCACAAGCTTCCCCACAAGAGCTGACTGGAGGAGCAATACTTGATGTGAGGGTTCATAGGCCCCTTGGAATAACTTACTGGCCCTGTAGGGATTTGTGGCCCACAGAATGGAGATCCAGTGATTAAATGTTGTCACAAACTCCAATAATTACTAAATACTGTACTGCATTGTATGGTGTTTTTCTTGGAATGTGTAAGTTTTTCTTCAGGCACTGTTTTGTGCAGTGATCAGCGCCACAATATGTGATTTATATTTTAACGTAATGACTGACAGTACAGTATACAACAGTCAAATAATAAATTTGTTTACCTATGTAATTAATTAGCTTGCATATGCATGCATTTATACTGTTTTATCATTTTTATAATTATTTAGTATTAATTTTCACACTTTTTAATTACGTATATGCTAGGTCATAATTATGGTAGTAAAAGTTTTCTGTATCTTATGTAAGTTCATACTATCATGAACTCTTCATGAAAATCCATAATGCAACTAGTGAGACTACCATAATTCATGCTTCTTGCTTACCTTGAAATCGTGATAAGAGAGGATGACTGCCTTGTGGGTACTGTACAGTAGCACTATATACAGTTGTACTGGATGAAAATTATGATGAACCACAATCTGAATAAAGAAACTCATTGTTAACAATAATAATAAAATACAGCATGAATAAACAGAAAGGTGGACGGGGGGCTTGAACTGTGGTTTGAGGCCCTCCGGTCCACGTTTGTTTACTCATTGGCAGTTGTTCATTTCGATTTAAACTGACTTCATAATACAGTATATTTGGCCCAACTTAATTAAATGTGACTCCTGGTAGAATTAGCAATATAAAAATGACATCAACAAGAGCTTGACAATTTTTATTGCTAAAATGTGATGGTGTCAGTAATATTTTCTGGTAACACTTTTAACCCTAGTGAGGTATTCACAGGTGTGGGTTGTGAAAGAGAATTGTTATAAACCTCACACTCACTTCATTCATTGCTACTTTATATATTCTCAGTATCAACAATAAATTTTGATTATAATAATTATATTTTAACATCTATCCTCATCAGGTACAGCAAACACAGGTATAATGAAGATTATTTCTAAAGTATATTTTTCTAGAGGTTAAATACAGGCTCTAGTTCCCAGAGTCAACACAAGGTCAAGGAATATAGTATAATTAAGCATACACATTGACAAGAAGCTTACAGATATGTCTTTAATAAAATTATGCTAAATCTGAACAGACAATCAAATTAGTTATGAAGATAATATTAACATCTTATCAACTGATTAGTTTACAGGTTGATATTAAAAACATGAATACAGTGGACCCCCCGCATAACGATTACCTCCGAATGCGACCAATTATGTAAGTGTATTTATGTAAGTGCGTTTGTACGTGTATGTTTGGGGGTCTGAAATGGACTAATCTACTTCACAATATTCCTTATGGGAACAAATTCGGTCAGTACTGGCACCTGAACATACTTCTGGAGTGAAAAAATATCGTTAACCGGGGGTCCACTGTATACTGATAATCAATACACTAACAAATACATAATCAATACACTAAAAGCTATCAGAATTACTCATACTGTAGTAATTAATTTTAATTAATATACCCTTTATTAGTAAAAATATAATCAATACACCAGGAACAAATGAAAAAAAAATCACTACATGAGCAAAAAGATACAGTAAATCAGGGGTGGACAAACTTTTCAGTGCATCAACTGGGAACTGTACTTGTCTGATAATGCTTGTGTAACAGCTCATGTTTTCAACTGAGGAAAATGAACAAAGTTTTGCTCATTCAGCTGCATATACGTGAGCATACGACTTGATCTTGGTGGGCTGCACGAAAACCTTTGGTGGGCTGCAGTTTGCCCACCCTGTGGTAAATCATACTAAAGTAGCAACAATATAATAAATTTGGAACAATATAACAAACTTGGAAGGCTGATGTGAAATAATTTACTTTTGCAACAGTTTTCGATGTTAGTTTCATGGAGCGGAGGACCTTTTCTCCCTGTAGCTCAATCAGATGGCCCAGTGTTGTGGCTATTATAGTATGTTTCTTGACCGATTCTGCAATATAAAAACCTTTGTACAATTCAATACGTAGTAAGCACTAAATGCTCTTTTCATTTATATTATCAAAATCAGAGCTAGCTACAAGAAAATATGAAATCAAGCACAAGTTTTAATTGTAAATCTAAAGTTAACACAGTAGATAATGTTAAAACAGAATGTACAGTGCAATATGATTATAGTAAACATCTGATATTAAAATATGCAGAATAACCACAGTTTAAAAGTTAGTGAAATTCCAAGTGCTTTTGTAATTTCTCACATTATCAAGGAATAGTAAAATAATAGAACAAAGATTTATAAGGCTGAAATCTCAGCCTTATAAGTCTTCTGTTTTCCTATTATTTTTTACTATTCCTTGATATTGTGAAAAATCACAAAATTGCTTGGAATTTCACTATTTTTTTTTCACTGTGGTTATTCTGCACAGTATAGACAGTATGTATTAATGGTCTGATAGTTTTCTGAAAAATGATGCCTTACCTTCTCCCTGAAGCTGCTGGTTCAAGATGTTAACATGTTTGTAGAATGAAGAACTTGCCAAAGTAATTTTGGCATATTCTAGTGGTATGACATCATCGATCTTGTAATTTACACATTCCATTTTGTTTTTGCATATTCTCTGTATGCATATTACACAAATTGTAAAAAAAAATAGGAAAAGCTTTCTGCAGATATGTTTCTGTTAAAACAGAAATGCATTCACTATACAATTTTGCAATTATAATACAACAATGATGACATTACAATCAATTACCATATTACCATTAAATGCTACATACAAATTTATTTTATGATGCTAGGAATCTATTTCATACAATTCCAAAACTCTTATGATTAATGTATTTATTTTGTAACAATTATAATAAATTGAAGTGAACTATACATGGGAAGGGAGATGTAAATTTCAATTTAGCTAAATAATGCACATCTTACAAAAGCAAGATGTCACAGTACAGTAATGCTAGATTAATGTAATCTTGCAAAGGTCAAAATGATCGTAAGATAGAGATGAAAACAGCTGTTTCATAGTACCATACAATTCTTTTAGGCTATAATGAAAACAATGAAATTTGCTATATGGAATGTACAAAGATGTTCCTAATTATTTACCTTTAAATGTGTTTGTCGGAAAAAAATCTTTACAAATACTGTATACGTGTATTACAAAAATATCTTATCCCAAGCAAACAAAAATGTATTAAGTGCTAAGGTACTCTGATTTTCATGCACACTGGATGGAACACTGCCCCTATTTCATTTTTATATTTATCATACATTTTTATTTTCATGTTTGCAGATTATTCTGGTGCACTTGAGACCAGAATAACAAAAAAAGACTAAGCCAACACTGAAGCATAGTCTTAAGATGCAGTTTTCCATGAAGCTGAAAACCAATATTGTTATGGAGCAATTTGACATTATTCATGCTGGTTTGCTTAGAGTATGAGGTTCAGCACAGTAAAGTGCATACAGTATACATCATCTCTGTTTAGTGTAATGTACACTGCGATATAAAAAAAAATTAACTATGAATTCTGGTTCAATATACAGTACAGGTACTGTACAGCTACAAAAATTAAAATAACTATGCAGAAAATCTCAAGCTCCCACTAATCTTATCAAAGATATCATTTTTTGTCATATGGGATGGTCTTTCCCTGTGATGTACAAGAAGCATGGAGCTTACTGAGATTCTCTGAGCCCAAGTCAGGACTTTGTCTACATGGTAACCCACCCAATACTGGCCCCACCCAAAGGTGCTTAATATGACTAAGTGAGCTGTACATACACTGTCCACAGTTCAAACCTGTGTATATATAAATATACAGGTGACAATGGTATGGTTAGTCATAAGATTAAAAAACATCTTACTGTAACATGATATGGTTCGAAAAATGAGACAAAGTGTAAATTTAACTTAGTGTCCTAACATTATTTTTTTTATTTTCATTATATTAATGACTCTGAAATGTTGCTTATGTATTGAACAGATATCAAGACTAAGTGAAAACTTGAAGATTAATTTCATAGAAGCTTTTGTTTTACAATGGTAATCTTTGAAGTAAAAGATTTCTCTGCATGGATATTAGTGTCTAAGATATGAACTAAATAGGTATGAGATCAAGTAGACAGTGGACCCCCGCTTTACGATCACCTCCCAAAGCGACCAATTATGTAAGTGTATTTATGTAAGTGCGTTTGTACATGTATGTTTGGGGGTCTGAAATGGACTAATCTAATTCACAATATTCCTTATGGGAACAAATTCGGTCAGTACTGGCACCTGAACATACTTCTGGAATGAAAAAATATCGTAAACCGGGGTCCACTGAATTAGATATTTTTAAGGATTTTGCACATTTTCTGCTCAATACAACACAATATTTTGACTAATTTTCAACATCATTACTAAATTAAAAATCTCTGATCAACTAGGGTTTTGTGCACCACATTTTTTCGCCCTCCTGTATTGCGGACCTTTTTCATCAAATATGAAAATATATAAGTCACTAATGCTGCCAGCACAAAATCATAAGCAACTACATCAACAAATGTAAAAAGTAGCATTTCAAACAAAATGAATGATATTTCATGTCCATAAAACAGAACTCGATCAAAAGCATGATTATTATCCCTAAAAAAGACACATCTGTCATCAGCCTGTTGAAACTCGACATCCAAAATACTTTCCAGAAAGAACTTTTCCTTGACAATATAATCTAAATCTTTAAGAGCATGTTGAAGAAACATGCCAAAAAATCTTTTCATAGTTTCATGTGCCTGGAAACTTTGCTCCATCTCTACAGATCTCATTTTGCCCCGGCCTCCTGGGTTTCTAATCCCTGCAAATCCACGTACAGGCTGCAAAATGGTGTCGTACTGCTCTCTAAATTTGTAAGTAATAGATACCTCAAATGTCTGACACTCGCTAGAAGGTTCGAGACCTCGATGGCCACATAAATCTTCTTCTTCTCGTTTCATTTGTTCATAAATACACTGCATATCAACATCGGCATAACCATGAGCAGAACGACCATGAATGTAATAACCATACATTTTGTGCTCGAGAATAAATATACTTATGTTAGCAATTGAACAGAGATCAATAATCTGCTGAAGCTTGTTATCAACATAGCGTTCATAGAAAACAACCCTAAAGATCCACTGCACAGCAACAATAATGACATAAACTGACATACTGATAGCAAATCTACACACATAACTCTGGGGAGAATTGTAGTTCCCATTGTTAACAGATAAACTACTGTTAGGATCAGCAGCAGCCAGATTTTCAAATCCAATTACTTTTAAAAATAAGAGTGTCAAGAACAACTGGCATCCTAAATCTATTTTTCTGTAAGTCTGGAGTTCATTCCATTCATTTGCAATGAAATAGGTTCTCCAAATACTTATTGGCTGCTCCCCTTTCAATTTTTCCTCCTCTTCTGGACTGTTTAACAGTTGTGGATGAGGAATGGAGTTTTTTGCCCTTGGTTGTTCCCAATCAATGATGAACATGTCAAGAGTAACTTGAACATAAACTATGTGAATAACTTGGACCAGTTTTAGAAAGCACGCAGCTGTAAGGATCTGTTTAATAAGTGTTTCCTGGCTGTCAATCAAGATAAATAAATGAACCACATCCTGCCTTTTAAAAAAAATAGTCAAGTAAAAACACGCAAAAAACATCACCAAAAAGAATACATTAGAAAGATTTCCACATACAATTACAAGAAAGTTCAATATGGTGGGCAAATCTAAACCTGCTTTACCACAACGGCGTGACCACCTCCATGCTCCTATCAGCGACCATACAGTAGCAAAGGCACTCACAACACCCACAGCTATAGATATATCCTCACGGATTTTTGAAAAATTCATGGTATACAATACTTTTAGATTGGTCTCCACCATTTTATTGGACTCATAATCCTCATCTCCAATTTCACCATATGTTATTTTAATCAGAGGTGGATAAATTAAGCCGTCTCCCTCCCCTTCACGGAGTTGGACAATTATTTCAATGCTCTGAGCATATCGAACTACTCTGGCTCTTTTCTTTTTATCCTTAGTATTTGGAGAGAGGCTCTCTTTTCCACTTATGTTATCAAACAGAAAAAACCGCCTTGTAAGCTGCCACTTTTTCTGATCCTGCCGATTCACTAAAGAGTCATCTTCTTTATAGTTTCTATTAAGAACTGGAATGGCATAAATCATATGTTCTTCATCATCATAATATTGTAAAAATACATCATAGAACTCAGTAGCATACTTATTCCATAAATCTTTCACATTTATGGAGCAACTTTGAGAAAATGTTGTTCCAAATTGAACAGCAGCATGAAGTTGAAAGTCTATTAAAGGGCACAAAGTTAACACATCCTCTAATAATCCATACTTGAGAAAGTGACCTTCAGCAGAGTATTTTGCAACGGTAAAGTTAAACTTTGAATTTGGATTATCTTTGTTAAAGCTGTAGTGGGTCTTTAATCTACTCTTAGTAAGATACACATTTGCTTCTCCTTCAGTATAATATAACCATGGGACAAAATCAGGCAAATTAACAAAATTGTCTCCAAATTTTTCTCTATAATATTCACAGGCATTAAATTCATCACTGAAATCATAATGCAAAAGAACGCACATATTGCTCAAAAGTTGACAGGCTGATTTATTCTGACTGAAGGCACAAGAGTGAGCAGCCACTCTATAGTTTTTCTCAAAGAATAAAGACTGCACACTTTCCCCATTCTCATATTTAACAGTGTAGCAGCTCTTTTTATCAGGGATTTTTGCAAGATCTGACAATGGCGTACAAATGCCGCCAAGCTGAACGTGAGTATTGGGGCACATGCACGAGCCACCGCTAGCAGCATAAAAGGACGTGTGACACGGAACACACACTCGATCACCTGGAACAGTATCATTAGTACATTCTATACACTCCATACTACCCAAACTTGTACCATTTAGTGATTTATCGGTCATAATGTAAGACTCAGAGCATGGCTGGCATTCCTTGAGCGTGTCATTAAAGGAAAAGGATTCATAGCAAGGCACACAGCTTCTCTTATCACTGGAGGTCACTTGTAAAGGAGGACAAGGTTCACATTTAAGGTCAGGTCCATCACCTACAACCTTGAAGCCAGGTACACATGTACAAGTGTATGGATCCTCCACGGCAGTTTGATTAGCGGGACAAGCTGTACACTGAAGACTCATATGATCAAAATATTCATCATCAAAGCAAGATTCGTCGTCAAAAAACGTCGTAAATTCAAGGTTACGAGCAGTAGCAAACCCGAGAATGAAATAAAACACCAGGAAGACTGAGATTCTTGAAAGAGACATTGTCAAGCATCAGCAGCTGCCTTGGTTACGTGAAAATCATCTGTAAAACCTGTGGTTTGTGATAATGGTGTTCCAAACTAAACCCATGATGACTAGAATAGTTTATTCCTCACCCACAGAAAATCAGTTCTTATTACAGTCGTCGAGTAGAATATTAAACACTGAAACAAAGTGCTGCTGTCTGGGGATATTGTGTTGTTGTTTGTTGGGTTTATAAGGGCCACTGACAGCTTCAGCAGTATCCCTCTCACTTACCCATGTTCTATTACAATAATCATAATAATAATAATAATAATAATCATAATAATAATAATAATAATAATAATAATAATAATAATAATAATAATAATAATAATAATAATAATAATATATTTACTACAAGTACATGTACATGATACACAGGTCTAGCTGACATCAGTGACATACTACTAAACCATACCCCCGGCCGGGATTGAACCCGCGGTCATAGAGTCTCAAAACTCCAGCCCGTCGCGCTAACCACTAGACCAGCTAGCCACAATAAGATTCATCCAACTAGGTATATTTCTACACCATAGGAAGGTTAGCACAGGCACCTCTGTGACCACAAATGCAAGTTTTTACAGACGAATCTCCAGCTAGCGTGGCCGTGACGAACTCTAGTTCAAGTCCCTTCACTGCCGTCAACATGACTTAAGAAATCGTAATGACACGATTGCAAATAAACCATACCCCCGGCCGGGATTGAACCCGCGGTCATAGAGTCTCAAAACTCCAGCCCGTCGCGCTAACCACTAGACCAGCTAGCCACAATAAGATTCATCCAACTAGGTATATTTCTACACCATAGGAAGGTTAGCACAGGCACCTCTGTGACCACAAATGCAAGTTTTTACAGACGAATCTCCAGCTAGCGTGGCCGTGACGAACTCTAGTTCAAGTCCCTTCACTGCCGTCAACATGACTTAAGTCATGTTGACGGCAGTGAAGGGACTTGAACTAGAGTTCGTCACGGCCACGCTAGCTGGAGATTCGTCTGTAAAAACTTGCATTTGTGGTCACAGAGGTGCCTGTGCTAACCTTCCTATGGTGTAGAAATATACCTAGTTGGATGAATCTTATTGTGGCTAGCTGGTCTAGTGGTTAGCGCGACGGGCTGGAGTTTTGAGACTCTATGACCGCGGGTTCAATCCCGGCCGGGGGTATGGTTTATTTGCAATCGTGTCATTACGATTTCTTAAGTCATGTTGACGGCAGTGAAGGGACTTGAACTAGAGTTCGTCACGGCCACGCTAGCTGGAGATTCGTCTGTAAAAACTTGCATTTGTGGTCACAGAGGTGCCTGTGCTAACCTTCCTATGGTGTAGAAATATACCTAGTTGGATGAATCTTATTGTGGCTAGCTGGTCTAGTGGTTAGCGCGACGGGCTGGAGTTTTGAGACTCTATGACCGCGGGTTCAATCCCGGCCGGGGGTATGGTTTATTTGCAATCGTGTCATTACGATTTCTTAAGACATACTACTATATCGGAAGCCGCTTGTTATGCTGATCATTTCGGGCAAATTAAGTCAGTTTTGTACCAGGATGCGACCCACACCAGTCGACTAACATCCGGGTACCCATTTTATAACAATGCTTCACACGGCGAGGGTCTGGGTTCGATTTCCAGCGAAGGTAGAAACATTGGGCGTGTTTCATTACATCGGTTGTCTATGTTCACCCATCAGTAAAATGGGTACCTGGGTGTTAACAGTCGACTGGTGTGGGTCGCATCCTGGGACAAAACTGATCTAATTTGCCCGAGGTTTGTATAACAAGCGGCTTTCTTTATAGTAGTATGTCACTGATGTCAGCTAGGTCTATGTATATGTACTTGTAGTAAATATATTAATATTATTATTATCATTATTATTATTATTATTATTATTATTATTATTATTATTATTATTATTATTATTATTATTATTATTATTATTATTATTATTATTATTATTATTATTATTATTATTATTATTATTATTATTATTATTATAATTATTATGGCCCGGTGGCCTGGTGGCTAAAGCTCCCGCTTCACACACGGAGGGCCCGGGTTCGATTCCCGGCGGGTGGAAACATTTCGACACGTTTCCTTACACCTATTGTCCTGTTCACCTAGCAGAAAATAGGTACCTGGGTGTTAGTCGACTGGTGTGGGTCGCATCCTGGGGGACAAGATTAAGGACCCCAATGGAAATAAGTTAGACAGTCCTCGATGACGCACTGACTTTCTTGGGTTATCCTGGGTGGCTAACCCTCCGGGGTTAAAAATCCGAACGAAATCTTATCTTATCTTATCTTATGGGTGAACATGGACGACAGGTGTCGTCCTAATCTTTTCCAGCCGTACCGGGGATTCGATCTCCGGACCTGTGTGTGAGCTACGGGACCGGGATCGAGCTACGGTGGGGAAGCTTTTGTCCAAAGCTGGGTCATGAAAGAAAAGAGAACAATAATTCCTTTGTAAATACAAACAGGAACTATAAATTCCCAATTAGATTAGGTGGATCCCCTTGCCAAGCCCCAGCAGAGCAGGACGCCCACACCCCACACCTGAATTTAGTAACCGGCTTCCCAATAAAACCGTTAAAGAATTATCCGCAGAGAGGAACAATAGAGCCTGCTAAAAGTAAGCCGATGACCAGGTGCTCCTCCTGTAAAGTGCCCGGCGAGCAAAACAGACGAGGATAAGCGACCCAGAGAGAACGGGGTAAATTTATCACCAATACTCAGGCGAGAGAGAGACATCCGCACCCAACGAAGGCTGGCGCAGAAGTCCGGATTTCGTTGGGGTTTATAGGGCCACTGACAGCTGACGCCACATTGAGCCCTGCCTTCCAGTGCCCGGAAAACAAACCTCGACCAAAATGAAAGGAAGTTGACTAATAACTGTGCGTATTATATGTACCCAATGCTCCCTGAAGCCAGCAAGAAGGCGCATATATAGGCCAGAATCTCCTGACGGTCTGGAGGGTCAAACCCCTCAGACCGTCAGTGGTGCCCATGCTAACCTCTCTATGGTGTATATAGAAAGTTGGATGAATGTCATTGTAGCCAGGTGGCCCAGTGGCTTACGTACTGAAATGGAGTTTCACGACTCACTCGCCATAGGTTCTAACCTCACCCGTACCCTGATTACCTCTGGCAGTTCGTACCACTTCATCCAGTATAATCAGTTGAAAGGGCTAAACCCATAGGATTATAATTATTATTATAATCATGTGGGAGCGCTAAACCCCTAGGATTATACAACGCATGTGGGGGAGGGATGGAAGGTATTCAGGCTCAATTCAGGGAACTGGAGCACAGATCCAATTCCCTATATCAAGAGCCCCTCACCAGCGTCAAGGAACCTCCCTTGAGGGGAAAACCCATAGGAGTCATCCTAGGGAAGACTGAGATAATTAAGGTTGAGCCGAGGAAGGGGAATGAGACTCCAGTTCTTCGAAGCTCACTTCTCCCCTCCACCAATGGAACCCTCACTGGTAAATAAAACACATTATATTCAACGCCTTTTAATGAATCAATGTACAGTCATAATAAAGTAGCAATACTTAAGCGCAATTCAGGCTCGTTAGTACCAAGTAGCTCCAGTTCCTTGAATCAAGAGCCCTTCACCAGCATCAAGGCACCGCCATTGAAATACGAGAACCCCCCTCGATATAACTTTATTATCAAAAGAACTGTACACACTTAAAAATTAAGTCATATTAAATATTTTATTGTTATATTCACAGGAAAGCACTCAACCTGAATGGAGCTAAATATTTTACAGTGAATAAAAATGATTATTTCTGCCTAGTTAAAGCACTGTAGTTGAGTTGTTAGGCTTGAAGCTAATCGACTACGTCAGGGTTATTAAGGTTGCAGTAGCTTGTTCACCACCAGTAAAGAATATTTTAGTCCCTAAAATAGGGATTAATGGAAACTAATCGTATGTGCACAGATACGCCTCTCGGTGTATGCAATGATATACATGTTTGTGTATACACCCAGAAATATTACGTTTGTATATACAAAGAGATATGTACACACTTCTCATGTATATACACTGAAAGATACACAATTTTTGGTCGGTGTTATTAATAATATCCAGTCAATCTGTGGGTTGACATGGAACGAAATGAAAAAATACGTGGTGGAAAATTAATTTTTTTGATCTTGAAGGAGAGCTGACAGATGAGGGCGTTATCTTTATTATTAATATTGGTGTTGTTTCAGTGTTGTTAACTCTCTACTTTATTAGTGCTTCAGTCGTGCTAACTTTTCCACTTCGTTATTGTTTGAAACATGCTCGTTCTTTTGAACATGTGTAGTCTGGTAAGTTCAGCATGTTCTGTTGAACAAGATTTTGTCAGACTACGTTTAACATTTGTCAAGACTCACATTTTCAACGAAACCTAATAGCTATAATCATAACTAAAATTTTTGAAAGGGTGGATTGGTAAGCCAATGGAAGGCTTTGGTCAAATGACCAAAAGCCCCAGTTGCGCGTCATCACATGACTAAGACCCGCGTCAGGAAACACTTGTCCTGTTCTCTCACGATTTTTTTTTTTAGTTTATGCTTGTCTGATGTAAAATATCTCATTAAATGAAAGAGAATGACTGAAACAACGATAAAGTAAAACTGAACATGATAGAAACAATAATAAAGGACAGATGTTCGAACCTGTAATATTTCCTGAACCTGTAATCCACCTGTTGTGTTCGATCATTGAGGAAGCAATGATTGAATTCAACAGGTGTTCAGCTTTGACTAGTATGGACTCCGGGGTTACTTAAACCACAGAAGTCGTGGCTTCATAGCAGCACAAACTTATGACACACTTAGGGCTGGTTAACTTCATGCAAGTGAGATCTGTTTAGAATTGTCCCTTGACAAGGTCCGACAAAAATTGAAAAAGGAAACAACTACAATACATGTTCATTGCAGTGGACGCAGCTCGTTGGAATACCTGACATGGCTGAAATTCTTCGCCACTTCATAAAATCAGAAAGAATAGGAAATCAAGAAAGTCAACTCCATTCTCTTCACGAAATGCTGCCGCATTTCACAGCTGTTGGGGCAGCATGTAGGTATGCAAAGTATTCTGGCAAAAACTTGTGCGTGTCTGTCTATACAACTGCATCTCAGGTCACGAACTCTGCTACTTTACCAGCGATTTCTTGAGGTTTCTGCAGGCACTTCTGTACAGGTTCACTACCTACCACAAACAACTGCAGCAGTAGCTGCTGCACGATATCACAGCGTCCTTGTTTATTTCCAAATTTAGCAGTGGATGGGCATTGTCTTGGATATAGAAGACTGCTGATGAATATTGGTCAATGGCTAACTTGAAACAAGAATAACAGATTGACCACCAGCTCCAGAAGCTCTACTGAAGGTGCTGAGATGCAACCACAAGACGGACAGTGATATGATAAACGTAACTGCCAAAAATATAGCCAGAAATGTTCACTAGCATGTACAGAATGCAAGGAAGTTAGTTGTGCTAACTTCGGCTTACCTTGCATGGACAAACTATAAAATGTCACATGTAAAGTGAAAAGAACTGTTTCTTTTAAAATAATAATTTTCTGTAAAAAACGAAGTTATCTGTTGTTCGTTGTTTATATGTCTTCAAAACATAAGGCACCATGTTGGTAATGTTCATCCAATGATAGTATTTTTGGCTAAAATAATAGAAAATACATAATTCATTTCTGATGACACTAACACATTAAAATTCATACATAAAGAAAAAATCAGTTACAAAAGAAATTGAAGAAATATGGCGGAAGTGCAGCTGCTCGTAAGTTCAATGTTAGCTATGCTGCTTCAATTCCTTCTGTCACCATTTTAAATATAATGTTCCTTAAGTGCTCATCAACGTAACACAGTAAAACTAAATTCTTGTGCAACTAGTTCTGAGTTGGACAGTTTTTCCTGCTAGATTGACTGGACTATAGTAAGAGATACACACCTGATATGTACCTTTCAAACAAACAAGTATTGCACTATATTTAACTCGGTGGTTCAAACACTTATTATCACATTGGTCATTTCCACATTATTATTTTCCAAATAAACGTCTACAATCATCCCACTCTAACGGAGAGTTAAATCCATCCTTATCTCACACGGTTCATCTCCGTACGCATTACACAGCGTCACTTTCTGAACGTTTCCAGCGTACAGAACTCCATTGTTTTTCTTTAGGTTACAAGGTTATATCACCTTTGTATTTAAGGATCGGTGAGTATATGTATGACGGTCAGCGAGACACAACCCCCACCACGGACAGTATGTATGACGGTCAGAGACACAACCCCCACCACGGACAGTATGTATGACGGTCAGAGACACAACCCCCACCACGGACAGTATGTATGACGGTCAGAGACACAACCCCCACCACGGACAGTATGTATGACGGTCAGAGACACAACCCCCACCACGGACAGTATGTATGACGGTCAGAGAGACAACCCCCACCACGGACAGTATGTATGACGGTCAGAGAGACACAACCCCCACCACGGACAGTAACACCAACACTGCACTGGACGAGGCTACACACAACACTCCAGACGAATATTTCCTAGGCTCTGAAAAAGAGAGAAAAAGTCTTATTATGTTTTCTTAGAAAAATGGTCACAATACCATGGTTGTAACTATTAGCAGACAACTCACACTTTTGAAATAAGTCACCCTGTCTGACTTTTTTGGGTTATCCCAGGTTCTCTACACATATGTTGCTTATGTATGACAATCTATGTAACTGTATTTGTGTATACCTGAATAAACTTACTTACTAACTCTAGTCTAGATGGTTGGTTTAAAAAGACACGAGAGCAAACACTAGGACATAGAAAACGTTTCGGTCCTGAGACCGTTTTCCATATCATAGTGTCTGCTCACGTGTCTTTTTTAAACCAATCTGCCAGTATCAATTACCAAGGATTATACCAGACTAGACGACGTTTCGGCCCGAATGGACCATCATCAAGTACCATTAATAACGGTACAGGACATTGAAAGCTCTATTTTAATTACTGGATTAATTAAGAGATACACAGCTGGAAGTAATTACCAGCTACCTCCTCTTTAATAACAGTTTTCCAAATATTTTTCCTTAAAATAAAATGTAATAAGCTCAGACACAATGATTATTTAATCTTAAATATTAATACAAACAAATAGGGGTTGTGAGGAATACCTCAAGGTATCCCTCAAGGTATTTCTTATATGTGGGGATTATAAAGGTTTATCTCAAGAGGACATAGATACAAGTCCTTGAATCAAGAGCCCTTCACTAGCATGGTCTTTTTGAAGGTGAAAATATAGTCAAGGATAAGGTTACTGGGGATACCTAATAAGCAAACCAGTGGGCCGCTAACAGCAACAGCCTAGTTGAATATGAAATCAGCCAAGATGCCTGATCTAAGTCCGAGTTGCGAGGGTAGAAGAGCCTTCCTAACTGGTCACATATAATAGTAAGACAGGTGTTGAACTTGTTACTCTCACATATAATAGTAAGACAGGTGTTGAACTAGTTACTCTCACAACCACAGTAAGGCAGGTGTTGAATTAGTTACTCTCACAACCACAGTAAGGCAGGTGTTGAACTAGTTACTCTCACATACCACAGTAAGGCAGGTGTTGAATTAGTTACTCTCACATACCACAGTAAGGCAGGTGTTGAATTACTCTCACATACCACAGTAAGGCAGGTGTTTAACTAGTTACTCTCACAACCACAGTAAGGCAGGTATTGAATTAGTTACTCTCACATAGCACAGTAAGGCAGGTATTGAATTAGTTACTCTCACAACCACAGTAAGGCAGGTGTTGAATTAGTTACTCTCACATACCACAGTAAGGCAGGTGTTGAATTAGTTATTCTCATATCACAGTAAGGCAGGTGTTGAACTAGTTACTCTCACATACCACAGTAAGGCAGGTGTTGAATTACTCTCACATACCACAGTAAGGCAGGTGTTGAATTACTCTCACATACCACAGTAAGGCAGGTGTTGAATTACTCTCACATACCACAGTAAGGCAGGTGTTGAATTAGTTACTCTCACATACCACAGTAAGGCAGGTGTTGAACTAGTTACTCTCACATACCACAGTAAGACAGGTGTTGAACTAGTTACTCTCACATACCACAGTAAGGCAGGTGTTGAACTAGTTACTCTCACATACCACAGCTGGAAGTAATTACCAGCTACCTCCTCTTTAATAACAGTTTTCCAAATATTTTTCCTTAAAATAAAATGTAATAAGCTCAGACACAATGATTATTTAATCTTAAATATTAATACAAACAAATAGGGGTTGTGAGGAATACCTCAAGGTATCCCTCAAGGTATTTCTTATATGTGGGGATTATAAAGGTTTATCTCAAGAGGACATAGATACAAGTCCTTGAATCAAGAGCCCTTCACTAGCATGGTCTTTTTGAAGGTGAAAATATAGTCAAGGATAAGGTTACTGGGGATACCTAATAAGCAAACCAGTGGGCCGCTAACAGCAACAGCCTAGTTGAATATGAAATCAGCCAAGATGCCTGATTTAAGTCCGAGTTGCGAGGGTAGAAGAGCCTTCCTAACTGGTCACATATAATAGTAAGACAGGTGTTGAACTTGTTACTCTCACATATAATAGTAAGACAGGTGTTGAACTAGTTACTCTCACAACCACAGTAAGGCAGGTGTTGAATTAGTTACTCTCACAACCACAGTAAGGCAGGTGTTGAACTAGTTACTCTCACATACCACAGTAAGGCAGGTGTTGAATTAGTTACTCTCACATACCACAGTAAGGCAGGTGTTGAATTACTCTCACATACCACAGTAAGGCAGGTGTTTAACTAGTTACTCTCACAACCACAGTAAGGCAGGTATTGAATTAGTTACTCTCACATAGCACAGTAAGGCAGGTATTGAATTAGTTACTCTCACAACCACAGTAAGGCAGGTGTTGAATTAGTTACTCTCACATACCACAGTAAGGCAGGTGTTGAATTAGTTATTCTCATATCACAGTAAGGCAGGTGTTGAACTAGTTACTCTCACATACCACAGTAAGGCAGGTGTTGAATTACTCTCACATACCACAGTAAGGCAGGTGTTGAATTACTCTCACATACCACAGTAAGGCAGGTGTTGAATTACTCTCACATACCACAGTAAGGCAGGTGTTGAATTAGTTACTCTCACATACCACAGTAAGGCAGGTGTTGAACTAGTTACTCTCACATACCACAGTAAGACAGGTGTTGAACTAGTTACTCTCACATACCACAGTAAGGCAGGTGTTGAACTAGTTACTCTCACATACCACAGTAAGGCAGGTGTTGAACTAGTTACTCTCACATACCACAGTAAGGCAGGTGTTGAATGTCGACAATCTTGCCTTCGGCCTTGTCCTTCCTGTTCAAGGTCCTCCATCCCACGTCATTCTCAGAGCAGCTGAGCTCCAGCTCCCAGCCGTGTTCGACAGAGCTGTCTGGGAACACAGATGCGTGACCATTTGGGCAGCTGATGGAAAGAGAAAGAACATTAGTATGTTAGCATTAATATTTTCTAAATATATGACGGTTGAGAGTATTAATGGCGGCAGTGTTTTGTTCGACAGAAGAAATAATTTGGAAATTGTTTTCTGACACTAGTATTAGTTTTTTTTAATGAATATACTGTGTGTGTACTCACCTAGTGTACTGACCTAATTGTGGTTGCAGGGGTCGAGACTCAGCTCCTGGCCCCGCCTCTTCACTGAGTGCTACTAGGTCCTCTCTCTCCCTGCTCCATGAGCTTTATCATACCTCATCTTAAAGCTATGTATGGTTTCTGCCTCCACTATCTCACTTACTAGGCTATTCCACTTCCTGATTACTCTATGACTGAAGAAATACTTCCTAACATCCCTTTGACTCATCTGGGTCTTCAACTTCCAATTGTGACCTCTTGTTTCTGTGTCCCATCTCTGGAACATCCTGTCTCTGTCCACCTTGTCTATTCCACGCAGTATTTTGTATGTTGTTATCATGTCTCCCCTAACTCTCCTGTCCTCTAGTGTCGTCAGGCCGATTTCCCTTAACCTTTCTTCGTAGGACATTCCCCTTAGCTCTGGAACTAACCTTGTCGCAAACCTTTGCACTTTCTCTAATTTCTTGACGTGCTTGATCAAGTGCGGGTTCCAAACAGGTGCTGCAGACTCCAGTATGGGCCTGACGTACAAGATGTACAGTGTCTTGAACGATTCCTTACTAAGGTATCGGAACGCTATTCTCAGGTTTGCCAGGCGCCCATATGCTGCAGCAGTTATCTGGTTGAAGTGTGCTTCCGGAGACGTGCTCGGTGTTATACTCACCCCAAGATCTTTCTCCTTGAGCGAGGTTTGCAGTCTTTGTCCGGTCGATGGATCTATAATTTCCTCACTAACAGAACACAGAGAGTAGTCGTCAACAGAGTAAAGTCCGAGGCAGCTACGGTGAAAAGCTCTGTTCCACAAGGCACAGTACTCGCTCCCATCTTGTTCCTCATCCTCATATCCGACATAGACAAGGATGCCAGCCACAGCACCGTGTCTTCCTTTGCAGATGACACCCGAATCTGCATGACAGTGTCTTCCATTGCAGACACTGCAAGGCTCCAGGCGGACATCAACCGAATCTTTCAGTGGGCTGCAGAAAACAATATGAAGTTCAACGATGAGAAATTTCAATTACTCAGATATGGTAAACACGAGGAAATTAAATCTTCATCAGAGTACAAAACAAATTCTTGCCACAAAATAGAGCGAAACACCAACGTCAAAGACCTGGGAGTGATCATGTCGGAGGATCTCACCTTCAAGGACCATAACATTGTATCAATCGCATCTGCTAGAAAAATGACAGGATGGATAATGAGAACCTTCAAAACTAGGGAGGCCAAGCCCATGATGACACTCTTCAGGTCACTTGTTCTATCTAGGCTGGAATATTGCTGCACACTAACAGCACCTTTCAAGGCAGGTGAAATTGCTGACCTAGAAAATGTACAGAGAACCTTCACGGCGCGCATAACGGAGATAAAACACCTCAATTACTGGGAGCGCTTAAGGTTCCTAAACCTGTATTCCCTGGAACGCAGGCGGGAGAGATACATGATTATATACACCTGGAAAATCCTAGAGGGACTAGTACCGAACTTGCACACGAAAATCACTCACTACGAAAGCAAAAGACTTGGCAGACGATGCAACATCCCCCCAATGAAAAGCAGGGGTGTCACTAGCACGTTAAGAGACCATACAATAAGTGTCAGGGGCCCGAGACTGTTCAACTGCCTCCCAGCATACATAAGTGGGATTACCAACAGACCCCTGGCAGTCTTCAAGCTGGCACTGGACAAGCACCTAAAGTCGGTTCCTGACCAGCCGGGCTGTGGCTCGTACGTTGGTTTGCGTGCAGCCAGCAGCAACAGCCTGGTTGATCAGGCTCTGATCCACCAGGAGGCCTGGTCACAGACCGGGCCGCGGGGGCGTTGACCCCCGGAACTCTCTCCAGGTAAACTCCAGGTAAACCTAGCCTATACTCCCTCTGCGGTCTTCTTTACCCTTCCCCGATTTTCATGACTTAGCATTTGGCGGGGTTAAATTCGAGAAGCCAGTTGCTGGACCAGGTGTCCAGCCTGTCCAGGTCTCTTTGAAGTCCTGCCTGATCCTCATCTGATTTGATTCCATTAACTTCACATCATCTGCGAACAGGGACACTTTTGAGTCTATCCCTTCCATCATGTCATTCACATATACCAGAAATAGCACTGGTCCTAGGACCGACCCCTGTGGGATCCCGCTCGTCACAGGTGCCCACTGTGATACCTCATCACGTACCACGACTCGCTGTTGCCTCCCTGTCAGGTATTCTCTGATCCATTGCAGTGCCCTTCCTGTTATACACGCCTGATCCTGTGTGTATGTGTGTGTGTGCCCGGTAAAGGGATAATTATTAAACAGCTGAGATAATCAAAGTGACAATGTTTACACTTTTCTTTAGTGTTCCTTCAACTCTTGCAGTCTCTCTTAGCAACCCTTCACATGTCTACAGCACATTATTATAATGGCTGAAACTCAAAATAGGAGTTTACTTGAGCACGTCTTGGTAGTAGTATACGTGAACATATGTCCTGGTGGTAGCCTACATGAACACATGTCTTGGTGGTAGCCTACACGAACACATGTCTTGGTGGTAGCCTACACGAAAACATGTGCTGGTGGCAGCCTACACGAACACGTGCTGGTGGTAGCCTACACGAACACATGTGCTGGTGGTAGCCTACGCGAACACATGTGCTGGTGGTAGCCTACACAAACAATTGTCTTGGTGGTAGCCTACACGAACACATGTCTTGGTGGTAGCCTACACGAAAACATGTGCTGGTGGCAGCCTACACGAACACGTGCTGGTGGTAGCCTACACGAACACATGTGCTGGTGGTAGCCTACACGAACACATGTGCTGGTGGTAGCCTACACGAACACATGTATTGGTGGTAGCCTACACGAACACATGTGCTGGCGGTAGCCTACACGAACACATGTGCTGGTGGTAGCCTACACGAACACATGTATTGGTGGTAGCCTACACGAACACATGTGCTGGCGGTAGCCTACACGAACACATGTGCTGGTGGTAGCCTACACGAACACATGTGCTGGTGGTAGCCTACACGAACACATGTGCTGGTGGTAGCCTACACGAACACACGTCTTGGTGGTAGTCTACATGAACACGTCTTGGTGGTAGTCTACATGAACACGTCTTGGTGGTAGTCTACATGAACACGTCTTGGTGGTAGTCTACATGAACACGTCTTGGTGGTAGTCTACATGAACACGTCTTGGTGGTAGTCTACATGAACACGTCTTGGTGGTAGCCTACATGAACACGTCTTGGTGGTAGTCTACATGAACACGTCTTGGTGGTAGCCTACATGAACACGTCTTGGTGGTAGCCTACATGAACACGTCTTGGTGGTAGCCTACCGTCTTGGTGGTAGCCTACATGAACACGTCTTGGTGGTAGCCTACATGAACACGTCTTGGTGGTAGTCTACATGAACACGTCTTGGTGGTAGCCTACATGAACACGTCTTGGTGGTAGCCTACATGAACACGTCTTGGTGGTAGTCTACATGAACACGTCTTGGTGGTAGTCTACATGAACACGTCTTGGTGGTAGTCTACATGAACACGTCTTGGTGGTAGTCTACATGAACACGTCTTGGTGAATGAACACGTCTTGGTGGTAGCCTACATGAACACGTCTTGGTGGTAGTCTACATGAACACGTCTTGGTGGTAGCCTACATGAACACGTCTTGGTGGTAGCCTACATGAACACGTCTTGGTGGTAGCCTACATGAACACATGCCTTGGTGGTAGCCTACATGAACACGTCTTGCTGGTAGCCTACATGAACACGTCTTGGTGGTAGCCTACATGAACACGTCTTGGTGGTAGTCTACATGAACACGTCTTGGTGGTAGCCTACATGAACACGTCTTGGTGGTAGCCTACATGAACACGTCTTGGTGGTAGCCTACATGAACACGTCTTGGTGGTAGCCTACATGAACACGTCTTGGTGGTAGCCTACATGAACACATGCCTTGGTGGTAGTTTACCTTAAGAAATTCCTCTCTAAGATAATTTAAGAGATTTTCCAGAGGAGACAATGAAACACAAGGTGATTATTGTCCATTTCGTCTTACAACTGATGTCCTCTTCAGCAGACCGAAGACCACCTCAGTAGGAAATAGAAATATATATTACTGCTCTTACCTTCCATTTTATTTTCTCCATGCAGGTTCGGTTTACACACAAACTAAGAGCTGTTATCCTGCCTCAGATAACACGCTAAGAGCTGTTATCCTGCCTCAGATAACACGCTAAGAGCTGTTATCCTGCCTCAGATAACACGCTAAGAGCTGTTATCCTGCCTCAGATAACACGCTAAGAGCTGTTATCCTGCCTCAGATTATTTACAAGATAAGAGCTGTTATCCTGCCTCAGATTATTTACAAGCTAAGAGCTGTTATCCTGCCTCAGATTATTTACAAGCTAAGAGCTGTTATCCTGCCTCAGATTATTTACAAGATAAGAGCTGTTATCCTGCCTCAGATTATTTACAAGCTAAGAGCTGTTATCCTGCCTCAGATTATTTACAAGCTAAGAGCTGTTATCCTGCCTCAGATTATTTACAAGCTAAGAGCTGTTATCCTGCCTCAGATTATTTACAAGATAAGAGCTGTTATCCTGCCTCAGATTATTTACAAGATAAGAGCTGTTATCCTGCCTCAGATTATTTACAAGCTAAGAGCTGTTATCCTGCCTCAGATTATTTACAAGCTAAGAGCTGTTATCCTGCCTCAGATTATTTACAAGATAAGAGCTGTTATCCTGCCTCAGATTATTTACAAGATAAGAGCTGTTATCCTGCCTCAGATTATTTACAAGCTAAGAGCTGTTATCCTGCCTCAGATTATTTACAAGCTAAGAGCTGTTATCTTGCCTCAGATTATTTACAAGCTAAGAGCTGTTATCCTGCCTCAGATTATTTACAAGCTAAGAGCTGTTATCCTACCTCTGCTTATTTCAAATCCAAGTCTTATCTTCGCTATGCTGTTACCCTACAACAGACGACTATTACACCCAGGAACCTAATTACTGCTAGGTAAGTAGGGGTAGAGACAAAAATAAGGCTAATATCCAACAGCGGTGCTCAGAAATGAGCCCGGCTTGAATCATATATAACAGCTACAGTGAGGATCGGCTGCAACAACGCTGACCTGAGCTTTGCAATAGCTGTGCCATCCCTTTCCGCAGGTATGACATCATTATGGCAGGTGTATGTGGCGTCTTGGATGTGAGCACTGAGCCCAGGGTGGTGCTCTAGCTCCAGGCTCGGGCACCCAGCTGAGTCAACTGTAATAAACAATGGTAATTCACGCTATATTAATAAACTTATTCAAGTGATGTTAGTGCATCACAACATAATAAAAATTTCACAATATGAGAATACAACCCACGTGGAGAAGACAACAGAAAATAATGTTTGTGTCTTTTGACATGCAACTGATAGACTAACGATTTTAAGTAACGATTTTTTTTAAGTAATGAAAGAGTGAATATATACGTACTGAGAGCATCAAAAAGAGTGAGAGTACTGAGAGCATCAAGAAGAGTGAGAGTATACGTACTGAGAGCATCAAAAAGAGTGAGAGTACTGAGAGCATCAAGAAGAGTGAGAGTATACGTACTGAGAGCATCAACAAGAGTGAGAGTATACGTACTGAGAGCATCAACAAGAGTGAGAGTATAAGTAATGAGAGCATCAAGAAGAGTGAGAGTATACGTACTGAGAGCATCAACAAGAGTGAGAGTGTACGTACTGAGAGCATCAACAAGAGTGAGAGTGTACGTACTGAGAGCATCAACAAGAGTGAGAGTATACGTACTGAGAGCATCAACAAGAGTGAGAGTGTACGTACTGAGAGCATCAACAAGAGTGAGAGTATACGTACTGAGAGCATCAACAAGAGTGAGAGTATACGTACTGAGAGCATCAACAAGAGTGAGAGTATACGTACTGAGAGCATCAACAAGAGTGAGAGTATACGTACTGAAAGCATCAACAAGAGTGAGAGTATACGTACTGAGAGCATCAAGAAGAGTGAGAGTATACGTACTGAGAGCATCAAGAAGAGTGAGAGTATACGTACTGAGAGCATCAACAAGAGTGAGAGTATACGTACTGAGAGCATCAAGAAGAGTGAGAGTATACGTACTGAGAGCATCAAGAAGAGTGAGAGTATACGTACTGAGAGCATCAAGAAGAGTGAGAGTATACGTACTGAGAGCATCAAGAAGAGTGAGAGTATACGTACTGAGAGCATCAAGAAGAGTGAGAGTATACGTACTGAGAGCATCAAGAAGAGTGAGAGTATACGTACTGAGAGCATCAACAAGAGTGAGAGTATACGTACTGAGAGCATCAAGAAGGGTGAGAGTATACGTACTGAGAGCATCAAGAAGAGTGAGAGTATACGTACTGAGAGCATCAACAAGAGTGAGAGTATACGTACTGAGAGCATCAACAAGAGTGAGAGTATACGTACTGAGAGCATCAACAAGAGTGAGAGTATACGTACTGAGAGCATCAACAAGAGTGAGAGTATACGTACTGAGAGCATCAACAAGAGTGAGAGTATACGTACTGAGAGCATCAACAAGAGTGAGAGTATACGTACTGAGAGCATCAACAAGAGTGAGAGTATACGTACTGAGAGCATCAACAAGAGTGAGAGTATACGTACTGAGAGCATCAACAAGGAAGTCGTCATCAGCCTTGATCATCTTCTTGTAAGAAGTCTGAGGGATGCGCACTGAACACCCCAGACGGTGCGTCCTGGGGATGCTGGCCACCTGACCCAAAACATGTATTAAACTTAAGAATAATGAAGCACAACAGTAAGCCTACTGGGGCACACACACAAATAATAATAATAATAATAATAATAATAATAATAATAATAATAATAATAATAATAATAATAATAATGAATCTAGCACCGCAGTAAACCTACTGGGCCACACTGACTCAAAATAATAATTTTATTTTCTAAGTTACAAAGATTTCTTACATAGTCTCTGTATTCCAATGAATAAGCCAGCGATGCAAAAGATGTTTCAATAATAAAAGACACTAAAGTGTTACCCATGTATCTTATTCATCAACCTGTTTGTAAACTCTGCTAGAATAACTGTTAGTGGGAAGGTGTGTGAATAACGAACTGTAATAAGCTAAAGCAGTTTAATGGCAATGAGCCTAACATAGTTATATACTTCATTAAAGTGTCTCAGTGTAGCCAAACAGTAAAGCATGACTTGAAAATGGTATAAAATACCGACACGGGACTGGCCACCTCATATACTATTTCTCCATGATTGACAGACTGGTTACATCATGTTCATCTCACTACTACACCTGCTGTCTCTGTATTTGACTGAAGAAGCCTACTGTGTAGGCGAAACTTTTCATTAATAAAGATACCCAACTATTGTACATGTGTGTTAATTATCAGTCGAGAATGAGAACATGGAGTGGCTACGAGGAGGTCCGCTGCTCTACGATTATCCAGTCTACCTCTGGAGGGGCTACAAACGGGTAGTGACAAGAAGAATTATTAAAAAAAAACAGAAGAACCTTCACTAAATAAAGGTTCTGTAGTAGTTTTTTCCGAGATTTCTTATCAGTGAGTGTTAACGAGGTGTTGCACACTGACCTCTATGTGAGTTGACTGGAACGAGGCCCGCCAGGAGCCATTAGCAAACTGGTGCATAGTGAGGCCGGCTGGCAGGCGCTGGATAACATCATCGTAGTCGAAGGAGTAGTAACCGCAGGTGACGTTGGGCTTGGGGAAGATAGCTGGAGTGAAGAAGGACCACACTAGAGTGCACTCAGGGTTCTCAAACTCCACAAGGTGGGAGGATTCAGTAGTGGCTACCTCATACGTGTTCTTGTCACCCCTGCCACTGCTGTTGCTGATGGAGCTGAGAACTTGAACACGCGTCTGGTAGGGCGACGATGACGCATCTAAAATATAAAACAAATTATATTGTTGGATTTACAAATTATTATTATTATAACATTCATGATAGAAGTGCTATGGGGTACACACACTGCCTGGGTAGGACTTACAAAATGAAGAATTAGATAAATGTACAGCATCTGGGTTTGTTGATTTGTAGACGTTTCGCCTTCCAGTGGCTTTATCAATACAAATTCAAGGACATAATGGGAAGACTAAAACTATATAGTCTTCCCATTATGTCCTTGAATTTGCATTGATAAAGTCACTGGATGGTGAAACGTCTACAAATAGATATCCAGATGCTGTACACGTGTCTAATTTTTCATCCTGTCGGTACTATATACATTCATGTACAAGAGGATTTACAATGTTGACCTACAGAGTCATTCAGAACTTTAAACACAATCACAGAGACTTAGGTTCATACAGAAGCTTACCTATCACATGAAGGGAAGTTATTTTTAACACAGAGAAAACAATCTATTCACACGGAGGGAAAATACAGGTACATATAACATGTAGGGAACACAGATACATATAACACAGACGGAACATACAGATACATACAATAAGTAGGGAACACAGATACATATAACATAGAGGGAACATGTATATATGGAGGAGACGTACCTATAACATGGAGAGAGAAGGTAGCCTGGGCGGTAGCGTTGGCAGAGGAAACTCGACAAGTGTAGTTCCCAGCGAGGCTATACTCCACCTTCTTGAAGTGAATATTGTGAGGCTCCTTCGTAGGATTGGTCGACACCAGGCCCAACAGGGACTCAGACGCTGGGGAAATAGTCAATTATATAAAGGCAAAGTTTGTAGCATTGGTTGACACCAGACCCAGCAGCAGGGACTCAGACGCTGGGGAGAAAGTAAGTTAGATTGGGTGAGTTTTGTTGTATGGCTGAACTCGAGTTACGGAATTAAATGTCATCTAATGTACAAAATAGTACTTATAATGTCAGCTAATATAAAAGATAGTACCTATACCTGGAGAGGCCCGGTCTGTGACCAGGCTTCGCGGTGGATCACAGCCTGATCAACCAGACTGTTACTGCTGGCAGCACGTAGAGTGACGAACGAACCACAGACCGACTGGTTAGGTACTGACCAGTCGGTCTGTGGCTGTCGTCTTGAAGACAGCCAGGGGGATCTACTGATAATCCCCCTTATGTAGGCTGAGAGGCAGTTGAACAGTCTTGGGCCCCTGACACTTACTGTGCTGTCTCTTAGCGTACTCGTGGCACCCCTGCTTTTCATTGGGGAAATGTTGCACCGCCTGCCGAGTCTTTTGCTTTCGTAGGGAGTGTTTTCCGTGTGTAGATTTGGGACTAAACCCTCCAAGATTTTCCAAGTCTATATTATCATGTATCTTTCTTACATGCGTTCCAATAAATACAGGTCAAGGGACTTCAATTGTTCCCAGTAATTTAGGTGCTTTACTGTACTTATCGTGCAGTAAAAGTACTCTGTACATTCTCCAGGTCTGCAATATCGCCTGCGTTGAAAGGGACGTTAGTGCACAGTAATATTCCAGCCTAGAGAGAACAAGCGATTTGAAGAGAATCATCACTGTCTTGGCATCTCTAGTTTTGAAGGTTCTCATTATCCACTCTATCATTTCCCTAGCAGATGTGGTAGATACATTGTTGTGATCTTTGGAAATGAGATTCTCTGACATTAATTCACTCCCAGGTCCTTCACATTAGTTTTTCGCTCTGTTGTGTGGTTGGAATTTTTTTTATATACTCTGATTCCGTTGTTATCTTCCATTGAACTTCATATTGTTTTCTGAGCTACATAATAATAATAATAATAATAATAATAATAATAATAATAATAATAATAATAATAATAATAATAATAATAATTTATTAGACGAATGTAGAGAAGATAGAAGTCAGATATATAGATATAGTTAGATAGATAGATAGATAGATAGAGAGATAGATAGATAGATAGATAGATAGATAGATAGATAGAGAGAGAGAGAGAGAGAGAGAGAGAGAGAGAGAGAGAGAGAGAGAGAGAGAGAGAGAGAAAGCGCGAGTATACCTGTTGGATGCTGGTTTTCCCTCCAGACGTAGACAGGGTAACCGTAGAGGAGCCAGCGGACCTCCTTGACGGGGTCGTCGTAGCCACTCCTGTAGTCACACCTCAGCACGTAGTCTGTCTTGGCCCTCACCTCCAGGTACTCCTTCGACCCCCCCTCCAGGCTCATGCTCAGGATCTCCAGCCCAACACCTGAAACAGTCCAGTAATACCTGAAATAATCCAGCTACACCAAAAACACAGTGTAGGCTGCACCTGAAACAGCCCATCAAGAGAGTAGTACCTAGCTACAAGGGTAGAAGCATCAAGAGTGGTACCTAGCTATAAGGGTAGAAGCATCAAGAGTGGTACCTAGCTACATGGGTGAGAGCATCAAGAGTGGCACCTAGTTACAAGGGTAGGAGTATCAAGAGTGGTACCTAGCTACATGGGTAGGAGCATCAGTAGTAGTACCTTAGTAGGGTACATAGGGACTCCAAGAGGAGGATAGAAACTAGCCGTACGCATTTTATGGTATGAAACTTGTAGCTGTGAGTCACTGTGTGTGGGACGGGGTCACTGTGTGAGAGATGAGGTCACTGTGTGTGGGACGGGGTCACTGTGTGAGAGATGAGGTCACTGTGTGTGGGACGGGGTCACTGTGTGTGGGACGGGGTCACTGTGTGAGAGATGAGGTCACTGTGTGGGACGGGGTCACTGTGTGAGAGATGAAGTCACTGTGTGTGGGACGGGGTCACTGTGTGAGAGATGAGGTCACTGTGTGTGGGACGGGGTCACTGTGTGAGAGATGAGGTCACTGTGTGTGACGGGGTCACAGTGTGAGAGATGAGGTCACTGTGTGTGGGACGGGGTCACTGTGTGAGAGATGAGGTCACTGTGTGTGGGATGGAGTCACTGTATGTGGGACGGGGGTCATTGTGTGAGAGATGAGGTCACTGTGTGTGGGACGGGGTCACTGTGTGAGAGATGAGGTCACTGTGTGTGGGACGGTGTCACTGTGTGAGAGATGAGGTCACTGTGTGTGGGATGGAGTCACTGTATGTGGGATGGAGTCACTGTATGTGGGACGGGGGTCATTGTGTGAGAGATGAGGTCACTGTGTGTGGGATGGAGTTACTGTATGTGGGACGGGGGTCATTGTGTGAGAGATGAGGTCACTGTGTGTGGGATGGAGTCACTGTATGTGGGATGGAGTCACTGTATGTGGGACGGGGGTCATTGTGTGAGAGATGAGGTCACTGTGTGTGGGATGGAGTCACTGTATGTGGAATGGAGTCACTGTACATGGGACGGGGTCACTGTGTGTGGCTTGGAGTCACTGTATGTGGGATGGGGTTACTGTATGTGGAACGGGGTCACTGTGTGTGAGATGAGGTCACTGTAAAACGGGGTTCAGCCTGGAGGAAGGAGGAGGAGGATGAAATTACCAGTGTTGGTTACGTGGTGTTGTTTACACACTGGCCTCCAGCAGAGAGAAACTTGCTTGCATAATGACGCTGCACTCTACACCACCGACATTCATTGCTAGCGTTATACAAACACGACACCAGGTGACAGTCAGACCCCTTTCCCCAGAGGCACTCTGAAGCTGGTACTAGAATCTAGACTGCCTTGCTCTCTTTTTTTTTTTTAACTGGCACAACGTTTCGATCTGCTGAGACCATTATCAGATCATCAGAGGATCGAAATGTTTCCCCATTAAAAGCTTGTTCAGTAAGGTTTGTCTTTCATCCACGACCGAGGGAACAGTGATAAACTGTGTCTTATTAACAGTGTGTGTCCCATCATTAACACTGCTAACAGAATGTACGTAGATAGTTGAGAGAACCGACAAGTTCATAAATCAGACACATGTCCAAAACTTGGGTATATTTATTGCGGAAACGTTGGGTCACACATCACTTGCCTAACCTATAGTCCTGACCTACTTCCATCTGTGGATTTGTCCAAGGTGACACCGCCTACAACTGCTTCACCTCACCTCTCTGCAGTATATAAGGCACTTCTCGCTGTATTCTTAACAAGAGTGATGGACTGTTTACATCGATTCTAGGCTGAAGGACTGATTACCCCGATCTTCTTCTAATCTTCACTATTCTTTTTGCATTGGATTAATGAAGCCAATGTGTGGCGAAACGTTTCCACAATAAGGGTAAATAAGTGTTGCGCATGTGTATAATTTATCACTAAAGAACTTCTTGCCCAATTATCAAAATAAATTGTGGTAAACCTGACCTCGTGAGATGTGAGTGAATAATATCTGTGAGTGTACAAGTGTGTGTGTGTGTGTGTGTGTGTGTGTGTGTGTGTGTGTGTGTGTGTGTGTGTGTGTGTGTGTGTGTGTGTGTGTGTGTGTGTGTGTGTGTGTGTGTGTGTGTGTGTTTTTCAACTCATATCCAATGCACTCGACTTTGCGACATTATCTTGACCCTCAGTCTAGAGTACATATAACTGAGAGTACATTCCACCTCATTCTAAATGCACAGGAGTAAAACCTTTCCAAATCACCCCAAATATATAGAACTCAGTATATAGATATATACAGCCTGGTTGATCAGGCCCTGATCCACCATGAAGCCTGGTCACAGAACGGGCCGCGGGGGCGTTGACCCCCGAAACCCACGCTGTATACTGTATACCGTGTATAAGTACAGTAGGGTCAAAGTGCTTCAGTTTACGAGTGGTCAGACCATGTTCTTCAGTGCACATGTAGGTATATTTTAACGTACATATATGTACGTTCTTCACCCCCTCCCTCTTCAAGAGAGGGGGGGGGGGAGGAGAGCTGCATGATGTCGGTGGGGGGATTCTTGATCCAGAATTACTCGCCCCTTCCTCGGATCAAACATGATGACTTCCCACTCCCCCTGGGCTGTTTCACCCGAGTGATCACCACGAGGTTTCGCTCCGACCCTGGACCATTATCATCTGACTTGATTATGTTTCGAAAATGATTGAATTGTCGGCTAGTTTTCAAATTAAATAATAATAATAATAAATATTAATAATAATGATAATAATTATTATTATAGTTATGGAGAAGCGTTAAACCGGCTGGTTTAACCTTTGTTGCGACCAGGTGGCGAGTGAACACGTGGAGGCCGAACACACCCACCAACGAGGTGAGTGACCTGGTGTTGAGTAAACACGTGGAGGGTAAGCACACCCACCAACCAGGTGAGTGACCTGGTGTTAAGTAAACACGTGGAGGGTGAGCACACCCACCAACCAGGTGAGTGACCTGGTGTTAAGTAAACACGTGGAGGGTAAGCACACCCACCAACCAGGTGAGTGACCTGGTGCACAGGCTAGACCTGCCTACAGCTACACTCGTACATATTTAAACGTCTCCTGGAGCTATACAGCGACCGCCCTGCCAGACGTGCCGGGGCCAGTTGTTGTTATACGTTGTTAAATACACGCTGGGACGTTGTAAATTAAGTCAGACCGAAACGTCCTCGTAAGCTTCTCTCTCCTACGTGTTCTTTATACCATTTTATGTTAATGTTACCTAACTTAACATAGAATAATAATAATAATAATAATAATAATAATAATAATAATAATAATTATAGGTAGTAGGTTGGTAGACAGCAACCACCCAGGGAGGTACTACCGTCCTGCCAAGTGAGTGTAAAACGAAAGCCTGTAATTGTTTTACATGATGGTAGGATTGCTGGTGTCCTTTTATTGTCTCATACACATGCAAGATTACAGGTACGTTTTGCTACTTCTACTTACACTTAGGTCACACTACACATACATGTACAAACATATATATACACACCCCTCTGGGTTTTCTTCTATTTTCTTTCTAGTTCTTGTTCTTGTTTATTTCCTCTTACCTCCATGGGGAAGTGGAATAGAATTCTTCCTCCGTAAGCCATGTGTGTTTTTAAGAGGCGACTAAAATGCCGGGAGCAAGGGGCTAGTAACCTCTTCTCCTGTATATATTACTAAATGTAAAAGGAGAAACTTTCGTTTTTCCTTTTGGGCCACCCTGCCTCGGTGGGATACTGCCGGTGTGTTGAAAGTAAAGAAAGAATAATAATAATAATAATAATAATAATAATAATAATAATAATAATAATAATAATAATAATAATAATAGTAATAATAATAATAATAATAATAATAATTTTTCATTGATATGTAAAAGGCCAGAGACCAATAATACAGATCAAAATAGTTTAGGAGGGGCCAGGAACTGTAAATCGACCCGTCACATACTCACTTCAGAAAGTGCACCAGCAACAACGGCCATCAGGAACAGCCTGGTTGATCAAATCCTGATCCGCCGCTAGGCCTGGTCATGAACCGAGCCGCGGGGGTGCTGACCCCCGGAACACCTTCCAGGTATACCCCAGGTAATGAGTGCACCTGGGTGAGTGAGAGCACCTGGGTGAGTGAGAGCACCTGGGTGAGTGAGAGCACCTGGGTGAGTGAGTGCACCTGGGTGAGTGCTGAGTGTTGCAGCCAGCCTGGGTGCAGCATGACTGTTGCACAGTCATGCTCACACAGCCTCAGATCATCACACACCTGGGTGAGTGAGAGCTGGGTGAGTGAGAGCAACAAGTGAGAGCACCTGGGTGAGTGAGAGCACCTGGGTGAGTGAGTGCACCTGGGTGAGTGAGCTCACCTGGGTGAGTGAGAACACCTGGGTGAGTGAGAGCACCTGGGTGAGTGAGAGCACCTGGGTGAGTGAGAGCACCTGGGTGAGTGAGTGCACCTGGGTGAGTGAGAGCACCTGGGTGAGTGAGAGCACCTGACCTGAGCGGGTGAGTGAGTGCTGGGTTAGTGAGTGCTGGGTTAGTGAGTGCTGGGTTAGTGAGTGCTGGGTTAGTGAGTGCTGGGTTAGTGAGTGCTGGGTTAGTGAGTGCTGGGTTAGTGAGAGCACCTGGGTGAGTGAGTGCACCTGGGTGAGTGAGAGCACCTGGGTGAGTGAGTGCACCTGGGTGAGTGAGAGCACCTGGGTGAGTGAGTGCACCTGGGTGAGTGAGAGCACCTGGGTGAGTGAGAGCACCTGGGTGAGTGAGAGCACCTGGGTGAGTGAGAGCACCTGGGTGAGTGAGTGCACCTGGGTGAGTGAGAGCACCTGGGTGAGTGAGAGCACCTGGGTGAGTGAGTGCACCTGGGTGAGTGAGAGCACCTGGGTGAGTGAGAGCACCTGGGTGAGTGAGAGCACCTGGGTGAGTGAGAGCACCTGGGTGAGTGAGAGCACCTGGGTGAGTGTTGCAGGCAGGTGAGTGCTGAGTGTTGCAGCCAGCCTGGGTGCAACATGACTGTTGCACAGTCATGCTCACACAGCCTCAGATCATCACACTCTTATCAACAAACTGGCTCTCACTCATCGTCGCTTCTTCTTCTCATTCTATACATCTATATCTAAAAACATGGGGAGTTTCTCTTAAAAACTGTGTATTGTCCACTTAAAAACATGTAGTTTTAACTTAGAAACATCTATATTTAACTTAAAAATAAGTATACCACAATTTTTGTCATTTTTGAGCAACTGATACGAGTGACCTTGAAAATTCTATACTGAGCACACTGAACAAAACTTAACCCTTAAACTGTCCAAACAAATTTACATTCACATGCGTAGTGCTCCAAAAGTAGATCTATGTTGTTTTACATATTTTCAAATATAACAAAAAAAGTAGATCAAAGTTTTTTTACACGTTTTCAAATGTAAAAAAAAGAAAAGAAGATCTACTTTTTTTATATACTTTCAAATGTTGAAAAAACGTAGATCTACGTTTGGACCGTTTAAGGGTTAAGAGTATCAATAGGCCACAACATTGTTTTTCATCAACTGTGGTACGCAACTAGTTGTCATGAAGGGACGGAATTCTGCCAGGTCATCTTACAAAAAAAAGAACGATGTAGGAACTGGTGAGAAACAAAGGAATTTAAGGTAACTGTGCAACGATTATAATCGCTGCACAGAGTTATCTAGGTGTATATTGTAAAGTGGAGCTAACAAACAATTTTAACCATGATATTCATTATCAGTGACCTAAAATTAGTTGCAAATTGATACTCTGGTCTCGGAAGCATTTTAGTTGTTGACCAGTGTTATAGCAGCGAGTATGTTGTTGACCAGTGTTATAGCAGCGAGTATGTTGTTGAACAGTGTTATAGCAGCGAGTATGTTGTTGACCAGTGTTATAGCAGCGAGTATGTTGTTGACCAGTGTTATAGCAGCGAGTATGTTGTTGACCAGTGTTATAGCAGCGAGTATGTTGTTGACCAGTGTTATAGCAGCGAGTATGTTGTTGACCAGTGTTAGAGCAGCGAGTATGTTGTTGACCAGTGTTATAGCAGCGAGTATGTTGTTGACCAGTGTTATAGCAGCGAGTATGTTGTTGACCAGAGTTATAGCAGCGAGAATGTTGTTGACCAGTGTTATAGCAGCGAGTATGTTGTTGACCAGTGTTATAGCAGCGAGTATGTTGTTGACCAGTGTTATAGCAGCGAGTATGTTGTTGACCGGTGTTATAGCAGCGAGTATGTTGTTGACCAGTGTTATAGCAGCGAGTATGTTGTTGACCAGTTATAGCAGCGAGTATGTTATAGCAGCGAGTATGTTGTTGACCAGTGTTATAGCAGCGAGTATGTTGTTGACCAGTGTTATAGCAGCGAGTATGTTGTTGACCAGTGTTATAGCAGCGAGTATGTTGTTGAACAGTGTTATAGCAGCGAGTATGTTGTTGACCAGGTGTATGTTGTTGATAGCAGCGAGTATGTTGTTGACCAGTGTTATAGCAGCGAGTATGTTGTTGACCAGTGTTATAGCAGCGAGTATGTTGTTGACCAGTGTTATAGCAGCGAGTATGTTGTTGACCAGTGTTATAGCAGCGAGTATGTTGTTGACCAGTGTTATAGCAGCGAGTATGTTGTTGACCAGTGTTATAGCAGCGAGTATGTTGTTGACCAGTGTTATAGCAGCGAGTATGTTGTTGACCAGTGTTATAGCAGCGAGTATGTTGTTGACCAGTGTTATAGCAGCGAGTATGTTGTTGACCAGTGTTATAGCAGCGAGTATGTTGTTGACCAGTGTTATAGCAGCGAGAATGTTGTTGACCAGTGTTATAGCAGCGAGTATGTTGTTGACCAGTGTTATAGCAGCGAGTATGTTGTTGACCAGTGTTATAGCAGCGAGTATGTTGTTGACCAGTGTTATAGCAGCGAGTATGTTGTTGAACAGTGTTATAGCAGCGAGTGTGTTGTTGACCAGTGTTATAGCAGCGAGTATGTTGTTGACCAGTTATAGCAGCGAGTATGTTGTTGACCAGTGTTATAGCAGCGAGTAAGTTGTTGACCAGTGTTATAGCAGCGAGTATGTTGTTGACCAGTGTTATAGCAGCGAGTATGTTGTTGACCAGTGTTATAGCAGCGAGTATGTTGTTGACCAGTGTTATAGCAGCGAGTATGTTGTTGACCAGTGTTATAGCAGCGAGTATGTTGTTGACCAGTGTTATAGCAGCGAGTATGTTGTTGGCCAGTGTTATAGCAGCGAGTGTGTTGTTGACCAGTGTTATAGCAGCGAGTATGTTGTTGACCAGTTATAGCAGCGAGTATGCTAGGTGTATATCAATAATACGTATTATATACCGCCAGGGGCTCGATCAGTTCTCTTAACTGATAATCCCAGAAGTGTTGTTTTTCTTAGTCAACTGCCCTGGACAGTATGCTAGGTAAACTGCCCTGGACAGTATGCTAGGTAAACTGCCCTGGACAGTATGCTAGGTAAACTGCCCTGGACAGTATGCTAGGTAAACTGCCCTGGACAGTATGCTAGGTAGACTGCCCTGGACAGTATGCTAGGTAGACTGCCCTGAACTGTGTGCTAGGTAGACTGCCATAAAGCATATGCTAGGTAAACTGCCCTGGACAGTATGCTAGGTAGACTGCCATGAGTCGTATGCTAGGTAGACTGCCATGAAGCGTATGCTAGGTAGACTGCCATGAAGCATATGCTAGGTAGACTGCCATGAAGCGTATGCTAGGTAGACTGCCATGAAGCGTATGCTAGGTAGACTGCCATGAAGCGTATGCTAGGTAGACTGTCATGAAGTATATGCTAGGTAGACTGCCATGAAGCGTATGCTAGGTAGACTGCCATGAAGCGTATGCTAGGTAGACTGTCATGAAGCATATGCTAGGTAGACTGTCATGAAGCATATGCAGGTATGCCATGAAGCGTAGGTAGACTGCCATGAAGCTGATGCTAGGTAGACTGTCATGAAGCATATGCTAGGTAGACTGCCATGAAGCGTATGCTAGGTAGACTGCCATGAAGTGTATGCTAGGTAGACTGCCATGAAACGTATGCTAGGTAGACTGCCATGAAGCGTATGCTAGGTAGACTGTCATGAAGTGTATGCTAGGTAGACTGCCATGAAGCGTATGCTAGGTAGACTGCCCTGGACAGTATGCTAGGTAGACTGCCATGAAGCGTATGCTAGGTAGACTGCCATGAAACGTATGCTAGGTAGACTGTCATGAAGCATATGCTAGGTAGACTGCCATGAAGCGTATGCTAGGTAGACTGCCATGAAGCGTATGCTAGGTAGACTGTCATGAAGTGTATGCTAGGTAGACTGCCATGAAGCGTATGCTAGGTAGACTGCCTTGGACAGTATGCTAGGTAGACTGCCATGAAGCGTATGCTAGGTAGACTGCCATGAAGCGTATGCTAGGTAGACTGCCATGAAGCGTATGCTAGGTAGACTGCCCTGGACAGTATGTTAGGTAGACTGCCCTGGACAGTATGTTAGGTAGACTGCCATGAAGCGTATGCTAGGTAGACTGCCTTGGACAGTATGCTAGGTAGACTGCCCTGGACAGTATGTTAGGTAGACTACCATGAAGCGTATGCTAGGTAGACTGCCTTGGACAGTATGCTAGGTAGACTGCCCTGGACAGTATGTTAGGTAGACTACCATGAAGCGTATGCTAGGTAGACTGCCTTGGACAGTATGCTAGGTAGACTGCCCTGGACAGTATGTTAGGTAGACTACCATGAAGCGTATGCTAGGTAGACTGCCTTGGACAGTATGCTAGGTAGACTGCCCTGGACAGTATGTTAGGTAGACTACCATGAAGCGTATGCTAGGTACTGCCATGAGCCGTATGTTAGGTAGTTAAGCTTGCGATGCACAATAACATTCGTCACAAAAGAAACCTATTTTGCAAGAATCTATAAATATCAACTTTTCAGTAACCTATTTTGACAGACTGCCGCTACACCATTTTTTTTTTACCACACGGGTCAGCTCCCACCGCAGTAGGGCGAACCGATAAAGAAACACATTCACCATCATTCACACTATCACTGTCTTGACAGAAGCACGTAGATACGACAGTTAATTAGATTCTTGTAAAATCTGTATTCTGATGATCAAGATATATTTCTTGCCAGAATTTATCAATAAAGACACCTTCACTGGGAAACAATTATAAATCAATACTAGGATAGTTATCAACTTCAGCTCCTGTGACTGCATCAGTGATCTCATCTTCAGTGAGCAAATCATCATCAGGAATTAAGAAGAGTCGAGACTAGGCTCATGTGCGTCAATCACACACCTGCTGTTAGGGGCCACCAGGTTTATAAGGGAAAAGTGTTAAGGAAATGTGTTGGGACCACCAGCAGTGTGGGAGAAATGTGTTGGACTTCGGGTAGGAAAGGAGGGAGGAAGATGCATAATGCAGTAAGCAGGTACCATGGGAATGTAAGAGTGAAAACAAAAATTTGAACTACTATTTCTGCTTATTGTCATCCTTCCCAGGCCCAGACTGCACAGATTAGGGTAGTCTATGTTGGCTGGTGACGTGGGTCGTTGCATGGTGTTCACTATTAGTGAAACTGATAGTTACATGATGTTCACCATCACACTGCAAGTGTTCAACACCAGGCGCATGCTGGTTATTCATTTGTTCTTTCACGTGGGCACTATCACTAAATTTTTTGCACCATGCACATTACCACAATAATATTACTAGTATGTCATTTAATAATATACATATAAAGCCCCTGGTTAGGCTCAGGATATATACACCGAAAGTTGTATTTCTCTCAGTGTATATCCCCTCAAGGAAGGTTCCTTGATGTTGGTGAGGGGCTCTTGATTTAGGGAATTGGATCTGTGCTCCAGTTCCCCGAATTAAGCCTGAATGCCTTCCACATCCCCCCCCCCCAGGCGCTGTATAATCCTCCGGGTTTAGCGCTTCCCCCTTGATTATAATAATAATAATCTCAGTGTATATGTAAGTTGAGAGTTTAATTCCAGTTTTGTGGACTGAAGTATTTCTGTCGGTAGTCAAAAGGTTACGTGTAGCCTTAATGACCCTAAGATACAATACAATATTTTTTAATTTACTGTATATACAAACCATACAACAATCTGAAGGGTCACAGGATGCATAGCATTCCGGGTTTTAACCCCCCATTAACCAGCCCCCATTACGCAGAACATTTCTAATGGCACTAATCTGTTTCCTGTATGGAGACTTTCACTGCCACTGTATCACAATTTAGCTGCTGGCTCATCATTAGTATCTGGGTACAATGATACAATTTTGCCTAGAGGACACCATGCTCTATGGCACTCATTGTTAACAAACACTATAGCCCCTGGTGACACCACACTGCGACACACACACAGAAGGACCATGTGTTGTACTCAAGGACCACTTCGTCTGGAGTTGTATCAGCCTTACCTATCTCAGTCTTATTTTAGTGTGCTTTATAATACACTATTATCCTGTTTACTTGTCAGAAATTTCTAACGCTTGTTGTATATAAGAAACCTTTCCTACAAAGACAAGCTGAAAGCAACTAACTTGCTCGACTTTGGGGATATGATTGAAATATAACAATGGAAAACAGAAATAGGCTATAAATAACGTACTGAAAATATCTAACCAAGATAGGACTCACAGCAATGGGTTCAAGTTGGAAAAAAATAGATTTAGAAAGGATATAGGAAATATTGTACTGGTTTTTACAGAGTTGAGGTTGACTGGAGCAAAACTCCCAGATAGCGTCATTGAGACAAGAACTCTGGGTAACTGTAAATATAGGTTGGGTAGGTAGGACTTCGGTAAATATCGGTTGGGTGTGAACCGGATCTGCCCAGGATGATATAAAAAGCCTACTGCACTGTTCTTTCTTTCTTGTGAACTTGTATAATATTTTTGGAAATAAATTATTAATATTGTTGTTGTTATTGTTAAAAATCCAATCAAAGACTGCTCCAGTTACAGCTTACAGGACAGAGAAACACAGTACTGCTTGGCTGCCATTCAGAACACACTACAGTCAGGCTGCCATTCAGAACACACTACAGTCAGGCTGCCATTCAGAACACACTACAGTCAGGCTGCCATTCAGAACACACTACAGTCAGGCTGCCATTCAGAACACACTACAGTCAGGCTGCCATTCAGAACACACTACAGTCAGGCTGCCATTCAGAACACACTACAGTCAGGCTGCCATTCAGAACACACTACAGTCAGGCTGCCATTCAGAACACACTACAGTCAGGCTGCCATTCAGAACACACTACAGTCAGGCTGCCATTCAGAACACACTACAGTCAGGCTGCCATTCAGAACACACTACAGTCAGGCTGCCATTCAGAACACACTACAGTCAGGCTGCCATTCAGAACACACTACAGTCAGGCTGCCATTCAGAACACACTACAGTCAGGCTGCCATTCAGAACACACTACAGTCAGGCTGCCATTCAGAACACACTACAGTCAGGCTGCCATTCAGAACACACTACAGTCAGGCTGCCATTCAGAACACACTACAGTCAGGCTGCCATTCAGAACACACTACAGTCAGGCTGCCATTCAGAACACACTACAGTCAGGCTGCCATTCAGAACACACTACAGTCAGGCTGCCATTCAGAACACACTACAGTCAGGCTGCCATTCAGAACACACTACAGTCAGGCTGCCATTCAGAACACACTACAGTCAGGCTGCCATTCAGAACACACTACAGTCAGGCTGCCATTCAGAACACACTACAGTCAGGCTGCCACTCAGACTATTGAACCGGCAAGAAAGGAAGGAGCTAACATCAGGAAATTGATAATGACATTATTGCAGAATGTCCAGGGTAGAGCCAGACGTACCCAAGGCTGAGCCAGAGGTGCCCAGGACTGGGCAACGGTCTGGGAGCTTGATACAACTGTCGACATTTAAAGCTATCCGGACTTTTATCTTGACCATCTCAAGGACTATGATCGGAAGAGCGCTTTTTTTTTATTTGCGTCTTCATAAATGCTACGAACGTCTGGTTTTTACGTTCCTCAGTTGCGAGTCATTGAAGCCATTTCAGTATTTCCGAGTTTGTCTGCACACCTGTTCTATATTCTTGTATCTACACATTTGTTTTACATACTTGTATTCACAGACTTGTTCCCTATGTGTCCACAGACCTATTTCATGCACTTGTGTCCACAAACATGTTCCAGGTATTTGTGTCCACACATGTTCCAGGTACTTGTGTCCACACATGTTCCAGGTACTTGTGTCCACACATGTTCCAGGTACTTGTGTCCACACATGTTCCAGGTACTTGTGTCCACTGACATGTTCGCAGCAGTTAATATCAACAAGTGTTCAATAGTGGTCTGAACACCTGTGATGTCACCAGTGCGTGGTAATGAACAGCACACCTGTGTGATGAGGCAGAAAGCAGGTTACTCGGTAAGTCTGCTAGGTGTCAAGCCTATCGATTACACGAAGGTAATTAAGGTTGCGTGTTACCTATAAACCACCAGTCAGAAACACTGTAAATCCTTAAAATAACGATTAAAGTAAATTCTCAGCACAAGTAACTGTTGTAAAACTGTTATTGAAACTACCGTGGCTGGATGATACAGCTTAGGGTCGGCTATGTACACCACCTTGGTTCGATTCCTTCTTCGGCTTATTCATTGACAGCTGTTTACTAAGTTTCAAACAACCACTGTGAAGAAAATAGCGAAATTCCAGGCGCATTCGTGATTTCTCACTTTATCAAGGACAGTTCCTGGATAATGTGAGAAATCACGAAAGCCCTTGGAAATTTTTTTTTTTTGCACTGTAGATGTTCTGCACATTGTGATATCACCTGTTTATTATGACCTTATTATATATATATATATATATATATATATATATATATATATATATATATATATATATATATATATATATATATATATATATTTAACAAACGAGAGATATCATTTACATTTTATCTGAGACACTGGTCGCCGTTGCCCAGCGGTGAGAGTAGCCACTGTCATTGCTGAGGTCCAGGTAATAAACCCTGGAGATTAACATAACATCTGAGAGAAGAGCAGGACTTGAGCATGTGTACTCTGTATCACAGCACATAGTACTTACACCACACAGCCAGACCTCAAGAAGGTGGTGTTCACGACACTATACACATGTCAGGTTCATGCTGGAGTACGCAGCGCCACACCTGATGAAGTACAGAAGCTGGAAAAAGTGTACTGGACGAGCAACATAACTAGTCCCAGAGCTGAGAGGTGTGAGCGATGAGGAGAGACTGAAGAAGCTGAAATTGATGATATGAGAGGCCAGACGGACCAGAGGAGACATGATTACTATATACAAAATATTGACAGGAATTAACAGTGCAGACAGGGCGAGTCCATTCGAGTGGTGGGTCTCACTACACGAAGGCACAGCTGGAAACTAATAAATGCTGACGAGTCACAAGGATCTTAAGAAATACTTCTTTCGCCTTAGAGCAGTTAGGAAGTGGAATGACGTGGACAGGAAAGTGGAAGAGGCAGGATCCATACACACAGTTTCACAGTTTAAAGAATAGATATGCCAGGACACACACACACACACACACACACACACACACACACACACACACACACACACACACACACACACACACACACACACACACACACACACACCGAGCATGTCTCCGGAAGCACACATCAATCAGATAACTGCTGCAGCATATGGGCGCCTGGCAAACCTGAGAACAGCATTCCGATACCTTAGTAAGGAATCATTCAAGACACTGTACACCGTGTATGTCAGGCCCATACTGGAGTATGCAGCACCTGTTTGGAACCCGCACTTGATAAAGCACGTCAAGAAACTAGAGAAAGTACAAAGGTTTGCGACAAGGTTAGTTCCAGAGCTAAGGGGAATGTCCTATGAAGAAAGATTAAGGGAAATCGGCCTGACGACACTGGAGGACAGGAGGGTCAGGGGAGACATGATAACGACATATAAAATACTGCGTGGAATAGACAAGGTGGACAAAGACAGGATGTTCCAGGGAGGGGACACAGAAACAAGAGGCCACAATTGGAAGTTGAAGACACAAATGAGTCAGAGAGATAGTAGGAAGTATTTCTTCAGTCATAGAGTTGTAAGGCAGTGGAATAGCCTAGAAAATGACGTAGTGGAGGCAGGAACCATACACAGTTTTAAGACGAGGTTTGATAAAGCTCATGGAGCGGGGAGAGAGAGGGCCTAGTAGCAACCGGTGAAGAGGCGGGGCCAGGAGCTAGGACTCGACCCCTGCAACCACAAATAGGTGAGTACATAGGATGTTCCAGAGAGGGGACACAGAAACAAGGGGTCACAACTGGAAGTTGAAGACTCAGACGAGTCACAGGGATGTTAGGAAGTATTTCTTCAGTCATAGAGTCATCAGGAAGTGGAATAGCCTAGCAAGTGAAGTAGTGGAGGCAGGAACCATACATAGTTTTAAGAAGAGGTGTGACAAAGCTCAGGAAGCAGAGAGGGAGAGGACCTAGTAGCGATCAGTGAAGAGGCGGGGCCAGGAGCTAGGACTCGACCCCTGCAACATCAACTAGGCGAGTACACACACACACACACACACACACACATATACAACAGGCCTAGTGTCTAATGGACATGTGCCAAGGACACAATGGTAACTAACACACACACACAAGGAAAGTGACTAACGTACTGTACGTTGCTGATTGAATTTCAATATAGCAGCTGCAGCAGTAACGTAGATATACCAGTGTATGCGCGTGTACTCACCTAATTGCCGTTGCAAGAGTTGATACTCAGCTCCTGCCCCCCCCGCGCGCGCGCGTGTGTGTGTGTATGTATGTGTGTGTGACAAATTATCTTGTACCAGTGGTCCGTGGCCTTGAATGCTGCTGCTGTTAACGTTGGTGTTACTGCCGTTGTTGACGTTGCTTCTAATGCTGTTATATTTTTTATGATTCTGTTGCTGTTGCTGTTATTGCTGCCTGCCGATATTGCTGTAGTTGATGATGATGCTGTACTGCTGTTATAGCAACCGCTGATTTTACAACTTCTGCTGCTGTTATTGCTGCTGCTGTTATTGCTGCTGCTGTTATTGCTGCTGCTGTTATTGCTGCTGCTGTTACTGCTGCTGCTGTTACTGCTGCTGCTGTTATTGCTGCTGCTGTTATTGCTGCTGCTGTTATTGCTGCTGCTGTTATTGCTGCTGCTGTTATTGCTGCTGCTGTTATTGCTGCTGCTGTTATTGCTGCTGCTGTTATTGCTGCTGCTGCAACACGAAGCATTCAGCAAGGGTGGGGTTCCCCCAACCAAGAACTATATCATCAACGTACGTATCATCAACGAACACATCAACGTACGTATCATCAACATATGCATCATCAATGTATCATCAACGTACACAAGAATCTCTATACTCAACACGACTGTACTAACCAGTCAACACTGCAGACTATGCAACAGAAGGATCGACATCCTCTTTCCTATATCACTCTAGCGTCCTTGCGCTGTTCTTAACATAATTACCCTGCGCAACGCACAATTTTGCCATCGGGAGCTCCGTCTCGCTACTTACGCTGGGAAACCGGTTATTGTAGAGCAAGAGCTCTCTTGTAAAGGCGACCTGTCGCTGTGTGTGGAGCTTTACCAGCGCAGTTTTACGGTTTGAAGCTCTACACAGCGACGGGTCGTGTTGCAAAGCTGGAATATCCGTTGAATGTGTCGTTTCTGCAATATTTCTGGGCAACACCTGCTATCCTTCACATTACACAATGCCTGTCACCCTACTCTCTACCTGCCATCCTTCACAATACTTATCCTACACATTACTTGTCATCCTTCACAATACTTATCATCCTTCACAATACTTGTCATTCTACACGCTACTTGCCATCATTCACAATATTTGTCATCCTACACACTACCTGCCATCCTACACTACCTGCCATCCTACACAATACTTGCTTGTCATCTCCCCAGAATAACATTTCCGGTCTTGGCAGCAACCTATCATTTTTCTTCCATTCAATTATTTGCAGGATTTTCATAGTGCCTAACCCAGCTATGTGGCTCGACCCCTGCAACCACAAACAGCCGAGCACAGCTGCAAAGACTCATTGTGGTTGGCTGATGGAGTTTGAAAGTTATCTGCCACACGATGACCGTAATTTTTAAAGAGGTGGACCAGTAAGCTAGCAAAAAGCCTCGGTCAGATGACCAAAAGCTCCAGCTGCTGGTCATCATATGACTAAGACCCGCGTCAGGAAACACTTGTCCTGTTTCCTGACAAAACCTACCTAACTTAATAATTTAATCCCTGCAAACTCTCAAGGTATATACACCGAGACATACACCGAGAGGTGTATATCCTCAGCCTCTCTATAACTACTCTGTCTTCTCCCAGACTCTCCTCTTGACGTCACTATAAGAACGTTAAACGGGCGACTGTGACATGATTGTGACAACTTTCATACTTGTATGTTTAAGTAACGTAACCAGCTCAGGTTGACACTACTCAAGTCTCCCAGCTCAGGCTGATACAGTTCAACACCTTGTATGACCACCATCCTCAGTGGTGGAATATAACAGGGAAACACAGTTAGCCTTTGTTTCCACTGTGTAACTGTCATATACAACAGTTCATCAGCAGACTCATGATGTACCCAGTGTTGTTACATTAAAAAAAAAATTCCGCTTCGAGTAACTCATTCAAACATACAGTAAACTTGCAAGTAGATCCATGTTGGACAGAAGAGTTTACCTGGAGAAAGTTGCGGGGGTCAACGCCCCCGCGGCCCGGTCTGTGACCAGGCCTCCTGGTGGATCAGAGCCTGATCAACCAGGCTGTTACTGCTGGCTGCACGCAATCCAACGTACGACCAACAACCCGGCTGGTCAGGTACCGACTTTAGGTGCTTGTCCAGTGCCAGCTTGAAGACTGCCAGGGGTCTATTGGTAATCCCCCTTATGTATGCTGGGAGGCGGTGTAATAACTGCGTGTGTACTCACCTAGTTGTGGTTGCAGGGGCCGAGTCACAGCTCCTGGCCCCGCCTCTTCACTGGTCGCTACTAGGTCACTCTTCCTGCTCCACGAGTTTTATCATACTTCTTCTTAAAGCTGTGTATGGATCTTGGCTCCAGAGTGACGAATGAAGGAGAGTATCGAAGATACAATGATGTAAATGGTTTAAAAAATAGACAAGCTGAAGAATGAGATGGTGGCTTCTTCAGTCCAGTACAGAGAAGAACGGTGGATGATGAGGAGTTTGAGGTAATCAGTCCCTCAGCCTGGAGTCAATGTGTTCAGTCCATCAAGCTTAATCATCAAGACTGATGAGGGCTGAGGAGCTAATCACCTCAAACTGCTCCTCATGTTCCTCCGTTCTTCCCTGTACTGGACTGAAGAAGACACTGGCTGGGGGAACGTTTCCACAATAAGGATTCAGATGCACTCTGCAAATTTTACCTCGGCAAAATTTCCATATTTTATCCTACATGAGAAATCTTTCTCCGTATTTATGTACTCGATGGCCTGAAGAATGACTGCCACGGAATAACCTAACTTTTAGACACATTCTAAATGTCTAAAACTAGTTTACTTGACGTTTCGGTCCATTCTGAACCATTATCAAGTTGGTAATGATCCAAGACGGACCGAAACGTCGTCTAAAGTTTCCTTTCCAAACTGTGAGTTAATAATGAATTGTTTCAGCCACGGTACTGTTGTAGTAGTGATAGTACTGTCACTACTACCACTGTAGGTGGTGTTGTAGTAGTGATAGTACTGTCACTACTACCATTGTGTAGGTGGTGTTGTAGTAGTGATAGTACTGTCACTACTACCATTGTGTAGGTGGTGTTGTAGTAGTGATAGTACTGTCACTACTACCATTGTGTAGGTGGTGTTGTAGTAGTGATAGTACTGTCACTACTACCATTGTGTAGGTGGTGTTGTAGAAGTGATAGTACTGTCACTACTACCATTGTGTAGGTGTTGTTGTAGTAGTGATAGTACTGTCACTACTACCATTGTGTAGGTGGTGTTGTAGTAGTGATAGTGCTGTCACTACAACCACTGTGTAGGTGGTGTTGTAGTAGTGATAGTGCTGTCACTACTACCACTGTGTAGGTGGTGTTGTAGTAGTGATAGTACTGTCACTACTACCATTGTGTAGGTGGTGTTGTAGTAGTGATAGTGCTGTCACTACTACCACTGTGTAGGTGGTGTTGTAATAGTGATAGTGCTGTCACTACTACCACTGTGTAGGTGGTGTTGTAGTAGTGATAGTACTGTCACTACTACCACTGTAGGTGGTGTTGTAGTAGTGATAGTGCTGTCACTACTACCATTGTGTAGGTGGTGTTGTAGTAGTGATAGTACTGTCACTACTACCACTGTGTAGGTGGTGTTGTAATAGTGATAGTGCTGTCACTACTACCACTGTGTAGGTGGTGTTGTAGTAGTGATAGTACTGTCACTACTATCACTGTAGGTGGTGTTGTAGTAGTGATAGTACTGTCACTACTACCATTGTGTAGGTGGTGTTGTAGTAGTGATAGTACTGTCACTACAACCACTGTGTAGGTGGTGTTGTAATAGTGATAGTACTGTCACTACAACCACTGTGTAGGTGGTGTTGTAATAGTGATAGTACTGTCACTACAACCACTGTGTAGGTGGTGTTGTAGTAGTGATAGTGCTGTCACTACTACCACTGTGTAGGTGGTGTTGTAGTAGTGATAGTACTGTCACTACTACCATTGTGTAGGTGGTGTTGTAGTAGTGATAGTGCTGTCACTACTACCACTGTGTAGGTGGTGTTGTAATAGTGATAGTGCTGTCACTACTACCACTGTGTAGGTGGTGTTGTAGTAGTGATAGTACTGTCACTACTACCACTGTAGGTGGTGTTGTAGTAGTGATAGTGCTGTCACTACTAACATTGTGTAGGTGGTGTTGTAGTAGTGATAGTACTGTCACTACTACCACTGTGTAGGTGGTGTTGTAATAGTGATAGTGCTGTCACTACTACCACTGTGTAGGTGGTGTTGTAGTAGTGATAGTACTGTCACTACTATCACTGTAGGTGGTGTTGTAGTAGTGATAGTACTGTCACTACTACCATTGTGTAGGTGGTGTTGTAGTAGTGATAGTACTGTCACTACAACCACTGTGTAGGTGGTGTTGTAATAGTGATAGTACTGTCACTACAACCACTGTGTAGGTGGTGTTGTAATAGTGATAGTACTGTCACTACAACCACTGTGTAGGTGGTGTTGTAGTAGTGATAGTGCTGTCACTACTACCACTGTGTAGGTGGTGTTGTAGTAGTGATAGTACTGTCACTACAACCACTGTGTAGGTGGTGTTGTAATAGTGATAGTACTGTCACTACAACCACTGTGTAGGTGGTGTTGTAATAGTGATAGTACTGTCACTACAACCACTGTGTAGGTGGTGTTGTAGTAGTGATAGTACTGTCACTACTACCACTGTGTAGGTGTTGTAGTAGTGATAGTACTGTCACTACTACCACTGTGTAGGTGGTGTTGTAGTAGTGATAGTACTGTCACTACTACCACTGTAGGTGGTGTTGTAATAGTGATAGTACTGTCACTACTACCACTGTGTAGGTGGTGTTGTAGTAGTGATAGTACTGTCACTACTACCACTGTAGGTGGTGTTGTAGTAGTGATAGTACTGTCACTACTACCACTGTGTAGGTGGTGTTGTAGTAGTGATAGTACTGTCACTACAACCACTGTGTAGGTGGTGTTGTAATAGTGATAGTACTGTCACTACAACCACTGTGTAGGTGGTGTTGTAGTAGTGATAGTACTGTCACTACTACCACTGTGTAGGTGGTGTTGTAGTAGTGATAGTACTGTCACTACTACCACTGTGTAGGTGGTGTTGTAGTAGTGATAGTACTGTCACTACAACCACTGTGTAGGTGGTGTTGTAGTAGTGATAGTACTGTCACTACAACCACTGTGTAGGTGGTGTTGTAGTAGTGATAGTGCTGTCACTACTACCACTGTGTAGGTGGTGTTGTAGTAGTGATAGTACTGTCACTACTACCACTGTGTAGGTGGTGTTGTAGTAGTGATAGTACTGTCACTACTACCACTGTAGGTGGTGTTGTAGTAGTGATAGTACTGTCACTACTACCATTGTAGGTGGTGTTGTAGTAGTGATAGTACTGTCACTACTACCACTGTAGGTGGTGTTGTAGTAGTGATAGTGCTGTCACTACTACCATTGTAGGTGGTGTTCTAGTAGTGATAGTACTGTCACTACTACCACTGTAGGTGGTGTTGTAGTAGTGATAGTACTGTCACTACTACCACTGTAGGTGGTGTTGTAGTAGTGATAGTACTGTCACTACTACCATTGTAGGTGGTGTTGTAGTAGTGATAGTACTGTCACTACTACCACTGTAGGTGGTGTTGTAGTAGTGATAGTACTGTCACTACTACCATTGTAGGTGGTGTTGTAGTAGTGATAGTACTGTCACTACTACCATTGTAGGTGGTGTTGTAGTAGTGATAGTACTGTCACTACTACCATTGTAGGTGGTGTTCTAGTAGTGATAGTACTGTCACTATTACCATTGTAGGTGGTGTTGTAGTAATGATAGTACTGTCACTACTACCACTGTGTAGGTGGTGTTGTAGTAGTGATAGTGCTGTCACTACTTCCACTGTAGGTGGTGTTGTAGTAGTGATAGTACTGTCACTACTACCATTGTAGGTGGTGTTGTAGTAATGATAGTACTGTCACTACTACCACTGTGTAGGTGGTGTTGTAGTAGTGATAGTGCTGTCACTACTACCACTGTAGGTGGTGTTGTAGTAGTGATAGTACTGTCACTACTACCACTGTGTAGGTGGTGTTGTAGTAGTGATAGTACTGTCACTACTACCACTGTAGGTGGTGTTGTAGTAGTGATAGTGCTGTCACTACTACCATTGTAGGTGGTGTTGTAGTAATGATAGTACTGTCACTACTACCACTGTGTAGGTGGTGTTGTAGTAGTGATAGTGCTGTCACTACTACCACTGTAGGTGGTGTTGTAGTAGTGATAGTACTGTCACTACTACCATTGTAGGTGGTGTTGTAGTAATGATAGTACTGTCACTACTACCACTGTGTAGGTGGTGTTGTAGTAGTGATAGTGCTGTCACTACTACCACTGTAGGTGGTGTTGTAGTAGTGATAGTGCTGTCACTACTACCACTGTAGGTACTGTTGTAGTAGTGATAGTACTGTCACTACTACCACTGTGTAGGTGGTGTTGTAGTAGTGATAGTACTGTCACTACTACCACTGTGTAGGTGGTGTTGTAATAGTGATAGTACTGTCACTACTACCACTGTGTAGGTGGTGTTGTAGTAGTGATAGTACTGTCACTACTACCACTGTGTAGGTGGTGTTGTAGTAGTGATAGTACTGTCACTACAACCACTGTGTAGGTGGTGTTGTAGTAGTGATAGTACTGTCACTACAACCACTGTGTAGGTGGTGTTGTAGTAGTGATAGTGCTGTCACTACTACCACTGTGTAGGTGGTGTTGTAGTAGTGATAGTACTGTCACTACTACCACTGTGTAGGTGGTGTTGTAGTAGTGATAGTACTGTCACTACTACCACTGTAGGTGGTGTTGTAGTAGTGATAGTACTGTCACTACTACCACTGTAGGTGGTGTTGTAGTAGTGATAATACTGTCACTACTACCATTGTAGGTGGTGTTGTAGTAGTGATAGTACTGTCACTACTACCACTGTAGGTGTTGTTGTAGTAGTGATAGTACTGTCACTACTACCATTGTGTAGGTGGTGTTGTAGTAGTGATAGTGCTGTCACTACAACCACTGTGTAGGTGGTGTTGTAGTAGTGATAGTGCTGTCACTACTACCACTGTGTAGGTGGTGTTGTAGTAGTGATAGTACTGTCACTACTACCATTGTGTAGGTGGTGTTGTAGTAGTGATAGTGCTGTCACTACTACCACTGTGTAGGTGGTGTTGTAATAGTGATAGTGCTGTCACTACTACCACTGTGTAGGTGGTGTTGTAGTAGTGATAGTACTGTCACTACTACCACTGTAGGTGGTGTTGTAGTAGTGATAGTGCTGTCACTACTACAATTGTGTAGGTGGTGTTGTAGTAGTGATAGTACTGTCACTACTACCACTGTGTAGGTGGTGTTGTAATAGTGATAGTGCTGTCACTACTACCACTGTGTAGGTGGTGTTGTAGTAGTGATAGTACTGTCACTACTATCACTGTAGGTGGTGTTGTAGTAGTGATAGTACTGTCACTACTACCATTGTGTAGGTGGTGTTGTAGTAGTGATAGTACTGTCACTACAACCACTGTGTAGGTGGTGTTGTAATAGTGATAGTACTGTCACTACAACCACTGTGTAGGTGGTGTTGTAATAGTGATAGTACTGTCACTACAACCACTGTGTAGGTGGTGTTGTAGTAGTGATAGTGCTGTCACTACTACCACTGTGTAGGTGGTGTTGTAGTAGTGATAGTACTGTCACTACTACCATTGTGTAGGTGGTGTTGTAGTAGTGATAGTGCTGTCACTACTACCACTGTGTAGGTGGTGTTGTAATAGTGATAGTGTTGTCACTACTACCACTGTGTAGGTGGTGTTGTAGTAGTGATAGTACTGTCACTACTACCACTGTAGGTGGTGTTGTAGTAGTGATAGTGCTGTCACTACTAACATTGTGTAGGTGGTGTTGTAGTAGTGATAGTACTGTCACTACTACCACTGTGTAGGTGGTGTTGTAATAGTGATAGTGCTGTCACTACTACCACTGTGTAGGTGGTGTTGTAGTAGTGATAGTACTGTCACTACTATCACTGTAGGTGGTGTTGTAGTAGTGATAGTACTGTCACTACTACCATTGTGTAGGTGGTGTTGTAGTAGTGATAGTACTGTCACTACAACCACTGTGTAGGTGGTGTTGTAATAGTGATAGTACTGTCACTACAACCACTGTGTAGGTGGTGTTGTAATAGTGATAGTACTGTCACTACAACCACTGTGTAGGTGGTGTTGTAGTAGTGATAGTGCTGTCACTACTACCACTGTGTAGGTGGTGTTGTAGTAGTGATAGTACTGTCACTACAACCACTGTGTAGGTGGTGTTGTAATAGTGATAGTACTGTCACTACAACCACTGTGTAGGTGGTGTTGTAATAGTGATAGTACTGTCACTACAACCACTGTGTAGGTGGTGTTGTAGTAGTGATAGTACTGTCACTACTACCACTGTGTAGGTGTTGTAGTAGTGATAGTACTGTCACTACTACCACTGTGTAGGTGGTGTTGTAGTAGTGATAGTACTGTCACTACTACCACTGTAGGTGGTGTTGTAATAGTGATAGTACTGTCACTACTACCACTGTGTAGGTGGTGTTGTAGTAGTGATAGTACTGTCACTACTACCACTGTAGGTGGTGTTGTAGTAGTGATAGTACTGTCACTACTACCACTGTGTAGGTGGTGTTGTAGTAGTGATAGTACTGTCACTACAACCACTGTGTAGGTGGTGTTGTAATAGTGATAGTACTGTCACTACAACCACTGTGTAGGTGGTGTTGTAGTAGTGATAGTACTGTCACTACTACCACTGTGTAGGTGGTGTTGTAGTAGTGATAGTACTGTCACTACTACCACTGTGTAGGTGGTGTTGTAGTAGTGATAGTACTGTCACTACAACCACTGTGTAGGTGGTGTTGTAGTAGTGATAGTACTGTCACTACAACCACTGTGTAGGTGGTGTTGTAGTAGTGATAGTGCTGTCACTACTACCACTGTGTAGGTGGTGTTGTAGTAGTGATAGTACTGTCACTACTACCACTGTGTAGGTGGTGTTGTAGTAGTGATAGTACTGTCACTACTACCACTGTAGGTGGTGTTGTAGTAGTGATAGTACTGTCACTACTACCATTGTAGGTGGTGTTGTAGTAGTGATAGTACTGTCACTACTACCACTGTAGGTGGTGTTGTAGTAGTGATAGTGCTGTCACTACTACCATTGTAGGTGGTGTTCTAGTAGTGATAGTACTGTCACTACTACCACTGTAGGTGGTGTTGTAGTAGTGATAGTACTGTCACTACTACCACTGTAGGTGGTGTTGTAGTAGTGATAGTACTGTCACTACTACCATTGTAGGTGGTGTTGTAGTAGTGATAGTACTGTCACTACTACCACTGTAGGTGGTGTTGTAGTAGTGACAGTACTGTCACTACTACCATTGTAGGTGGTGTTGTAGTAGTGATAGTACTGTCACTACTACCATTGTAGGTGGTGTTGTAGTAGTGATAGTACTGTCACTACTACCATTGTAGGTGGTGTTCTAGTAGTGATAGTACTGTCACTATTACCATTGTAGGTGGTGTTGTAGCAGTGATAGTACTGTCACTACTACCATTGTAGGTGGTGTTGTGTAGGTGGTGTTGTAGTAATGATAGTACTGTCACTACTACCACTGTGTAGGTGGTGTTGTAGTAGTGATAGTGCTGTCACTACTACCACTGTAGGTGGTGTTGTAGTAGTGATAGTACTGTCACTACTACCACTGTGTAGGTGGTGTTGTAGTAGTGATAGTACTGTCACTACTACCACTGTAGGTGGTGTTGTAGTAGTGATAGTGCTGTCACTACTACCATTGTAGGTGGTGTTGTAGTAATGATAGTACTGTCACTACTACCACTGTGTAGGTGGTGTTGTAGTAGTGATAGTGCTGTCACTACTACCACTGTAGGTGGTGTTGTAGTAGTGATAGTACTGTCACTACTACCATTGTAGGTGGTGTTGTAGTAATGATAGTACTGTCACTACTACCACTGTGTAGGTGGTGTTGTAGTAGTGATAGTGCTGTCACTACTACCACTGTAGGTGGTGTTGTAGTAGTGATAGTGCTGTCACTACTACCACTGTAGGTACTGTTGTAGTAGTGATAGTACTGTCACTACTACCACTGTGTAGGTGGTGTTGTAGTAGTGATAGTACTGTCACTACTACCACTGTGTAGGTGGTGTTGTAATAGTGATAGTACTGTCACTACTACCACTGTGTAGGTGGTGTTGTAGTAGTGATAGTACTGTCACTACTACCACTGTGTAGGTGGTGTTGTAGTAGTGATAGTACTGTCACTACAACCACTGTAGGTGGTGTTGTAGTAGTGATAGTACTGTCACTACTACCATTGTAGGTGGTGTTCTAGTAGTGATAGTACTGTCACTACTACCATTGTAGGTGGTGTTGTAGTAGTGATAGTACTGTCACTACTACCATTGTAGGTGGTGTTGTAGTAGTGATAGTACTGTCACTACTACCACTGTAGGTGGTGTTGTAGTAGTGATAGTACTGTCACTACTACCATTGTAGGTGGTGTTGTAGTAGTGATAGTACTGTCACTACTACCAGTGTAGGTGGTGTTCTAGTAGTGATAGTCCTGTCACTATTACCATTGTAGCAGTGATAGTACTGTCACTACTACCATTGTAGGTGGTGTTGTAGTAATGATAGTACTGTCACTACTACCACTGTGTACGTGGTATTGTAGTAGTGATAGTGCTGTCACTACTACCACTGTAGGTGGTGTTGTAGTAGTGATAGTACTGTCACTACTACCATTGTAGGTGGTGTTGTAGTAATGATAGTACTGTCACTACTACCACTGTGTAGGTGGTGTTGTAGTAGTGATAGTGCTGTCACTACTACCACTGTAGGTGGTGTTGTAGTAGTGATAGTACTGTCACTACTACCACTGTGTAGGTGGTGTTGTAGTAGTGATAGTACTGTCACTACTACCACTGTAGGTGGTGTTGTAGTAGTGATAGTGCTGTCACTACTACCATTGTAGGTGGTGTTGTAGTAATGATAGTACTGTCACTACTACCACTGTGTAGGTGGTGTTGTAGTAGTGATAGTGCTGTCACTACTACTACTGTAGGTGGTGTTGTAGTAGTGATAGTACTGTCACTACTACCATTGTAGGTGGTGTTGTAGTAATGATAGTACTGTCACTACTACCACTGTGTAGGTGGTGTTGTAGTAGTGATAGTGCTGTCACTACTACCACTGTAGGTGGTGTTGTAGTAGTGATAGTACTGTCACTACTACCACTGTGTAGGTGGTGTTGTAGTAGTGATAGTACTGTCACTACTACCACTGTAGGTGGTGTTGTAGTAGTGATAGTGCTGTCACTACTACCATTGTAGGTGGTGTTGTAGTAATGATAGTACTGTCACTACTACCACTGTGTAGGTGGTGTTGTAGTAGTGATAGTGCTGTCACTACTACCACTGTAGGTGGTGTTGTAGTAGTGATAGTATTGTCACTACTACCATTGTAGGTGGTGTTGTAGTAATGATAGTACTGTCACTACTACCACTGTGTAGGTGGTGTTGTAGTAGTGATAGTGCTGTCACTACTACCACTGTAGGTGGTGTTGTAGTAGTGATAGTGCTGTCACTACTACCACTGTAGGTACTGTTGTAGTAGTGATAGTACTGTCACTACTACCACTGTGTAGGTGGTGTTGTAGTAGTGATAGTACTGTCACTACTACCACTGTGTAGGTGGTGTTGTAATAGTGATAGTACTGTCACTACTACCACTGTGTAGGTGGTGTTGTAGTAGTGATAGTACTGTCACTACTACCACTGTGTAGGTGGTGTTGTAGTAGTGATAGTACTGTCACTACAACCACTGTGTAGGTGGTGTTGTAGTAGTGATAGTACTGTCACTACAACCACTGTGTAGGTGGTGTTGTAGTAGTGATAGTGCTGTCACTACTACCACTTGTAGGTGGTGTTGTAGTAGTGATAGTACTGTCACTACTACCACTGTGTAGGTGGTGTTGTAGTAGTGATAGTACTGTCACTACTACCACTGTAGGTGGTGTTGTAGTAGTGATAGTACTGTCACTACTACCATTGTAGGTGGTGTTCTAGTAGTGATAGTACTGTCACTACTACCACTGTAGGTGGTGTTGTAGTAGTGATAGTGCTGTCACTACTACCACTGTAGGTGGTGTTGTAGTAGTGATAGTACTGTCACTACTACCATTGTAGGTGGTGTTGTAGTAGTGATAGTACTGTCACTACTACCACTGTAGGTGGTGTTGTAGTAGTGATAGTGCTGTCACTACTACCATTGTAGGTGGTGTTCTAGTAGTGATAGTACTGTCACTACTACCACTGTAGGTGGTGTTGTAGTAGTGATAGTACTGTCACTACTACCATTGTAGGTGGTGTTGTAGTAATGATAGTACTGTCACTACTACCATTGTAGGTGGTGTTGTAGTAGTGATAGTACTGTCACTACTACCATTGTAGGTGGTGTTCTAGTAGTGATAGTATTGTCACTACTACCACTGTAGGTGGTGTTGTAGTAGTGATAGTACTGTCACTACCACCATTGTAGGTGGTGTTCTAGTAGTGATAGTACTGTCACTACTACCATTGTAGGTGGTGTTGTAGTAGTGATAGTACTGTCACTACTACCACTGTAGGTGGTGTTGTAGTAGTGATAGTACTGTCACTACTACCATTGTAGGTGGTGTTCTAGTAGTGATAGTACTGTCACTACTACCATTGTAGGTGGTGTTGTAGTAGTGATAGTACTGTCACTACTACCATTGTAGGTGGTGTTGTAGTAGTGATAGTACTGTCACTACTACCACTGTAGGTGGTGTTGTAGTAGTGATAGTACTGTCACTACTACCATTGTAGGTGGTGTTGTAGTAGTGATAGTACTGTCACTACTACCATTGTAGGTGGTGTTCTAGTAGTGATAGTACTGTCACTATTACCATTGTAGGTGGTGTTGTAGCAGTGATAGTACTGTCACTACTACCATTGTAGGTGGTGTTGTAGTAATGATAGTACTGTCACTACTACCACTGTAGGTGGTGTTGTAGTAGTGATAGTACTGTCACTACTACCACTGTGTAGGTGGTGTTGTAGTAGTGATAGTACTGTCACTACTACCACTGTAGGTGGTGTTGTAGTAGTGATAGTGCTGTCACTACTACCATTGTAGGTGGTGTTGTAGTAATGATAGTACTGTCACTACTACCACTGTGTAGGTGGTGTTGTAGTAGTGATAGTGCTGTCACTACTACCACTGTAGGTGGTGTTGTAGTAGTGATAGTATTGTCACTACTACCATTGTAGGTGGTGTTGTAGTAATGATAGTACTGTCACTACTACCACTGTGTAGGTGGTGTTGTAGTAGTGATAGTGCTGTCACTACTACCACTGTAGGTGGTGTTGTAGTAGTGATAGTGCTGTCACTACTACCACTGTAGGTACTGTTGTAGTAGTGATAGTACTGTCACTACTACCACTGTGTAGGTGGTGTTGTAGTAGTGATAGTACTGTCACTACTACCACTGTGTAGGTGGTGTTGTAATAGTGATAGTACTGTCACTACTACCACTGTGTAGGTGGTGTTGTAGTAGTGATAGTACTGTCACTACTACCACTGTGTAGGTGGTGTTGTAGTAGTGATAGTACTGTCACTACAACCACTGTGTAGGTGGTGTTGTAGTAGTGATAGTACTGTCACTACAACCACTGTGTAGGTGGTGTTGTAGTAGTGATAGTGCTGTCACTACTACCACTGTGTAGGTGGTGTTGTAGTAGTGATAGTACTGTCACTACTACCACTGTGTAGGTGGTGTTGTAGTAGTGATAGTACTGTCACTACTACCACTGTAGGTGGTGTTGTAGTAGTGATAGTACTGTCACTACTACCATTGTAGGTGGTGTTCTAGTAGTGATAGTACTGTCACTACTACCACTGTAGGTGGTGTTGTAGTAGTGATAGTGCTGTCACTACTACCACTGTAGGTGGTGTTGTAGTAGTGATAGTACTGTCACTACTACCATTGTAGGTGGTGTTGTAGTAGTGATAGTACTGTCACTACTACCACTGTAGGTGGTGTTGTAGTAGTGATAGTGCTGTCACTACTACCATTGTAGGTGGTGTTCTAGTAGTGATAGTACTGTCACTACTACCACTGTAGGTGGTGTTGTAGTAGTGATAGTACTGTCACTACTACCATTGTAGGTGGTGTTGTAGTAATGATAGTACTGTCACTACTACCATTGTAGGTGGTGTTGTAGTAGTGATAGTACTGTCACTACTACCATTGTAGGTGGTGTTCTAGTAGTGATAGTATTGTCACTACTACCACTGTAGGTGGTGTTGTAGTAGTGATAGTACTGTCACTACCACCATTGTAGGTGGTGTTCTAGTAGTGATAGTACTGTCACTATTACCATTGTAGGTGGTGTTGTAGCAGTGATAGTACTGTCACTACTACCATTGTAGGTGGTGTTGTAGTAATGATAGTACTGTCACTACTACCACTGTGTAGGTGGTGTTGTAGTAGTGATAGTGCTGTCACTACTACCACTGTAGGTGGTGTTGTAGTAGTGATAGTACTGTCACTACTACCACTGTGTAGGTGGTGTTGTAGTAGTGATAGTACTGTCACTACTACCACTGTAGGTGGTGTTGTAGTAGTGATAGTGCTGTCACTACTACCATTGTAGGTGGTGTTGTAGTAATGATAGTACTGTCACTACTACCACTGTGTAGGTGGTGTTGTAGTAGTGATAGTGCTGTCACTACTACCACTGTAGGTGGTGTTGTAGTAGTGATAGTACTGTCACTACTACCATTGTAGGTGGTGTTGTAGTAATGATAGTACTGTCACTACTACCACTGTGTAGGTGGTGTTGTAGTAGTGATAGTGCTGTCACTACTACCACTGTAGGTGGTGTTGTAGTAGTGATAGTACTGTCACTACTACCACTGTGTAGGTGGTGTTGTAGTAGTGATAGTACTGTCAATACTACCATTGTAGGTGGTGTTGTAGTAATGATAGTACTGTCACTACTACCACTGTGTAGGTGGTGTTGTAGTAGTGATAGTGCTGTCACTACTACCACTGTAGGTGGTGTTGTAGTAGTGATAGTACTGTCACTACTACCATTGTAGGTGGTGTTGTAGTAATGATAGTACTGTCACTACTACCACTGTGTAGGTGGTGTTGTAGTAGTGATAGTGCTGTCACTACTACCACTGTAGGTGGTGTTGTAGTAGTGATAGTACTGTCACTACTACCACTGTGTAGGTGGTGTTGTAGTAGTGATAGTACTGTCACTACTACCATTGTAGGTGGTGTTGTAGTAGTGATAGTACTGTCGCTACTACCATTGTAGGTGGTGTTGTAGTAGTGATAGTGCTGTCACTTCTACCACTGTAGGTGGTGTTGTAGTAGTGATAGTACTGTCACTACTACCATTGTAGGTGGTGTTGTAGTAATGATAGTACTGTCACTACTACCACTGTAGGTTGTGTTGTAGAAGTGATAGTACTGTCTCAACTACCACTGTAGGTGGTGTTGTAGTAATGATAGTACTGTCACTACTACCATTGTAGGTGGTGTTGTAGTAATGATAGTACTGTCACTACTACCACTGTAGGTGGTGTTGTAGTAGTGATAGTACTGTCACTACTACCATTGTAGGTGGTGTTGTAGTAATGATAGTACTGTCACTACTACCACTGTGTAGGTGGTGTTGTAGTAGTGATAGTACTGTCGCTACTACCACTGTGTAGGTGGTCTTGTAGTAGTGATAGTACTGTCACTACTACCATTGTAGGTGGTGTTGTAGTAGTGATAGTGCTGTCACTACTACCACTGTAGATGGTGTTGTAGTAGTGATAGTACTGTCACTACTACCATTGTAGGTGGTGTTGTAGTAGTGATAGTACTGTCACTACTACCACTGTAGATGGTGTTGTAGTAGTGATAGTACTGTCACTACTACCATTGTAGATGGTGTTGTAGTAGTGATAGTACTGTCACTACTACCACTGTAGGTGGTGTTGTAGTAATGATAGTACTGTCACTACTACCATTGTAGGTGGTGTTGTAGTAATGATAGTACTGTCACTACTACCATTGTAGGTGGTGTTGTAGTAGTGATAGTACTGTCAATACTACCATTGTAGGTGGTGTTGTAGTAATGATAGTACTGTCACTACTACCATTGTAGGTGGTGTTGTAGTAGTGATAGTACTGTCACTACTACCATTGTAGGTGGTGTTGTAGTAGTGATAGTACTGTCACTACTACCACTGTGTAGGTGGTGTTGTAGTAGTGATAGTACTGTCACTACTACCACTGTGTAGGTGGTGTTGTAGTAATGTTAGTACTGTCACTACTACCATTGTAGGTGGTGTTGTAGTAGTGATAGTACTGTCACTACTACCATTGTAGGTGGTGTTGTAGTAGTGATAGTACTGTCACTACTACCACTGTGTAGGTGGTGTTGTAGTAGTGATAGTACTGTCACTACTACCACGGTGTAGGTGGTGTTGTAGAAGTGATAGTACTGTCACTACTACCACTGTGTAGGTGGAGTTGTAGTAGTGATAGTAGTGTCACTACTACCACTGTGTAGGTGGTGTTGTAGAAGTGATAGTACTGTCACTACTATCACTGTGTAGGTGGATGACAGTCAATCTCAACAACTGTGGTAGTGGGTAACCTCCAGAATCATCACCAGTATTGGAACAGCATTAACATCAGCAGCATAAATAACGGCAGCTCGAGTAGCAGCAACAGCAGGTGTAGCAGCAGCAACAGCAACACACAGCCATGACAAAGTGTATAGACAATAACTTAATAAACACTATTACTTCAAGTGTGGGAACCTTACGTACAAGAGGAAGAGACAAAGGGAACACTGTCAAGGGGTGCTATGTATCCGGCAGCCCAGGCAGGTGTATCATCAAGGGAACACTACACACGTTAGGGAGATTGTAGAACACCTGTCGTGTGTGCTGCTGTGGACTGTACCAGCTGGTGTAGGAGTTGGAGGACGTTAGGAGAGAGATATGGTGACTCAGTGAGGAAAACAAGATTATTCGTAGCAGTCCTCATGTGAGTATTTCTGAGAACAAGTTGGTCGCACAGCAGAGGTGTAGCAGAGTGACCGCTTGGCTGTCAGACTCAGTGTTGTGTGTGACATAGATCACATAACATTGAGTATATATCAGACATGTTGCCAAGGGCAGTTCGCATCACTCATGGATCAATCTACTCAGCCAATTTCTTCTTCAGGATATATGCAGTTCGCTTAGAGAATTCTTCTCACCATGTATGTTGTCTAGGTTACAGTAGTCGGGCCGTAACGCTGCGTCCACCTTTGTGCAGTAGTTTATAATGTTGCAACATTGATCATGTTGAACTTGTGTGAAAGGGATCAATATTATTCTTGCCTCTTCCGACAACACTTTAAATATGATGAATCTGCAGTTAATGACTTGAGACATTGTTCTCGTGCGCAAGTCGCTGCGCATGACAACAACAACAAGTGTTAAGATAAGATAAGATAAGATAAGATAAGAGATAAGATTTCGTTCGGATTTTTAACCCCGGAGGGTTATCCACCCAGGATAACCCAAGAAAGTCATTGCGTCATCGAGGACTGTCTAACTTATTTCCATTGGGGTCCTTAATCTTGTCCCCCAGGATGCGACCCACACCAGTCGACTAACACCCAGGTACCTATTTGTTGCTAGGTGAACAGGACAATAGGTGCAAGGAAACGTGTCGGAATTTCCACCCGCCGGGAATCGAACCCGGGCCCTCCGTGTGTGAAGCGGGAGCTGTAGCCACCAGACCACAACATCACTATCACATTCTCCTCATTCAGAATCACAAGGAGGAGCTCCACCTCCCTGCACAGACTATAACAAACGTACAGTTTCTAACGAACTAAACAACTAAACATTACTCTCACAAATGTGTATTTTGGTTATAGTGTTGAACTCTATATAAACACGATAATTTATATTAAAGGAACCTACCCTAACCCCAAAACTATGCATGTACCGTACAGCGTTCAGAAAAACGACGCATGTAAAAATATTATATATAAAAAAAAAAATTTTCTTTAGGGCAGGTTGCGGGGTACAGGTGTATATATTTTTTGCTTTATTTTTCAAAAACTGAATGTATCGTCAGCGTGCTGCTGCCCTGGTCAATATGATAGTTACACACTGGGAACAATAACTGTCTACATTTCCCTGTCATATTCCATCACACAGGATGGGTTAATGTGTGAGTCTGAGGTGAGAGACATCTAGAGGGACGTGTCTCAGGCAAGAGGGGGGACGTGTTTCAGGCAGGAGGGGGACGTATCTCAGGCAGGAAGGGGACGTGTGTCAGGCAATGGGGGACGTATCTCAGGCAGGAAGGGGACGTGTGTCAGGCAATGGGGGACGTATCTCAGGCAGGAAGGGGACGTGTGTCAGGCAGGAGGGGGACGTGTCTCAGGCAGGAGGGGGACGTGTCTCAGGCAGGAGGGGGACGTGTCTCAGGCAGGAAGGGGACGTGTGTCAGGCAGGAGGGGGACGTGTCTCAGGCAGGAGGGGGACGTGTCTCAGGCAGGAGGGGGACGTATCTCAGGCAGGAGGGGGACGTGTCTCAGGCAGGAGGGGGACGTGTCTCAGGCAGGACGGGGACGTGTGGCAGGCAGGAGGGGACGTGTCTCAGGCAGGAGGGGGACGTGTCCCAGGCAGGAAGGGGACGTGTCTCAGGCAGGAGGGGGACGTGTCTCAGGCAGGAGTGGGGACGTGTCTCAGGCAGGAGGGGGACGTGTCTCAGGCAGGAGGGGAACGTGTGTCAGGCAGGAGGGGGACGTGTGTCAGGCAGGAGGGGACGTGTGTCAGGCAGGAGGGGACGTGTCTCAGGCAGAAGGGGGACGTGTCTCAGGCAGGAGGGGGACGTGTTTCAGGCAGGAAGGGGACGTGTCTCAAGCAGGAGGGGGACGTGTCTCAGGCAAGAGGGGGACGTGTCTAAGGCAGGAAGGGGACGTGTCTCAGGCAGGAGGGGGACGTGTCTCAGGCAAGAGGGGGACGTGTCTAAGGCAGGAAGGGGACGTGTCTCAGGCAGGAGGGGGATGTCTCAGGCAGGAGGGGGACGCGTCTCAGGCAGGAGGGGGACGTGTCTCAGGCAGGAGGGGGACGTGTAGACAGTTAACTGGCGGTCTTTTCACTGTCTCATTGTTTCTACAGTATGACGGAAATAAAGCTTCCTGTTGGAATGTGAAGTTGATGCTGGTCCAGCTGTGTGTATGTACACCCAGACGTGTCTATCTGTCGCCCGTGTCTTACCTGTCGGTATTTCATACCATTCTAATATTCCCTCTGTCAGACACTGCAACACAATGGTATCTTGGTACAGAATAGAAAACACTTTGAACAACTTTTACAAGTGAGAATGGCTGGATATGAGAGGGATGTGACCTCCCAACGTTTACATTCTTCTACTGGCGTAGCCATGTTCTAACTTAGGGGAAACGAACACATAAAAAAAGGCGCCATGACACGTACCCAGTATTTCTAAATTCACTGTACATTTTTTTTTTGTATTTAAAATCAAAACACAAGGAAGATATAGTATTAAATTAAGCACACAGTTGTTATTTTGTATTTAACATCAAAACACAATAAAAAAATTTACAGTAAGATCATAAATATTATTATTTATTTTAATTTTCAACGTAAAATGAAAACAAAACGAAGCAATGTTTAAAATGTATAAAGGAACTACAAGTTTCTTTCATCTAGACTTCATTCTAGGGAAGTTATCTGTTACTTTATTATAATCCACCTCAGTGTCTTCCCCCAGGGGTGTGTCTTCCCCCAGGGGTGTGTCTTCCCCCAGGGGTGTGTCTTCCCCCAGGGGTGTGTCTTCCCCCAGGGGTGTGTCTTCCCCCAGGGGTGTGTCTTCCCCCAGGGGTGTGTCTTCCCCCAAGGGTGTGTCTTCCCCCAAGGGTGTGTCTTCCCCAGGGGTGTGTCTTCCCCCACGGGTGTGAGAGGCCTAGGGTGTCAGCCTAGAGTTCCCTCACCCGCCCATTTCAATGTAGAGCCAAGCTAACCCAGGCCATCTATCCTCGCCCATTATAAAACTAAGGTGGGACTTGATGTGTTTGCGCCCACTAAAAGATCGTTCCACAACTGCGCTAGTTATTGATAAGGTCGGAAAAATGTGGCACAGTGGACAAGTTAGAATAAATGGAACACAAGTGAAGCAGAGTCAAAAAATTGTTGAGGAGGGAGCGGTCGCTACCTTGCTCTCCCTCCCTCCAGCTACTCCACTGAAGGAAGGATCGCATCACCAGCATCCAGCACCAGTCAACTGCAGGTTGAGAGGCGGGGCCAGGAGCTGAGACTCGACCCCTTCCCCTGCAAGCACAACTCTTCAGAAGAAGTGAGACTACACACACACACAAGAATATAATAACTTGGGTCATAATTAAGCAAGAGTGTGTGGCGGCACGGTGTTAGAAAACACATGCATAATACACTTGCCTGTCTGTCTCCAGGGACATGTTATATATTTAACAAACGTCACTACATCTGTAGTATGCTGCTATCATATTCATCATGAATAAACCTGCACTGTGTTTCTATCTTATTCTATTTAAATACACTTGCAGTATCCTGCTGTTCTAGTCTTAATGACAACTACATGTCAGTATCCCTGTCAGTATCCCTGTCCTTTTGTAGTCTGTGATGAAGGAGTAAGTTTATTTAGGTACAGCTACACATAAATACAGTAAAACACAAATACAGTAACACATGCAATAAGATCATAGTAAACAGGTGATATCACAATATGCAGAATAACCACTGTGAAAAAAATCGCGAGATTCCAAGCCTTTCGTGATTATTCACGATGACCTTTTAACAGTTTATTGATGATGTGAGAAATCACGAGAGCGCTTAGAATTTTACTATTTTTTTCACAGTGGTTATTCTGCATAGTAACATATGTGTAAATTACCTAGGGTAAGCCAAAAAAAAGTCAGATCAGACCAAATTGCGCCACTAGGAAAACAAACAGCTTGGGCAACACCTTAGCCAATATCAACACCAGAGTGACAAACACAGCCCCCAGCATCACCAAGGACTTAATAAGACAACAAAACCACTGGACACCACTGCAAGTGTCTGTATCATACCATGAGACACCTGAGAAACCCTAAGTGAGGATAAACTTGCAGTAACTTGAAGACAAGACTCAAGGAACACAGCTACGCAGACCACAGGCACGACAAAAGATTCAGGAAACATAGCTTCGTAAACCACAAGACTCAGGAAACATAGCTTCGTAGACCACAATCACGACACAGGGCTCAGGAACATAGCTTCGTAGACCACAAGATTCAGGAACATAGGTACGCAGATCACAAGCACGACACAAGACTCGGGAACATAGGTTCGTAGAACACAGGCACGACACAAGACTCAAGGAACACAGCAACACAGACCACAGGCACGACACAAGCAACATGTGCACAATAACATCGACAACCACCTACCATTACCCAATGTAAATGTGACAATTAATTTTATTAGAATGGCCAGGTTCATTATTAGTTGAGAGTAGTGACCCAGGAGAGAGAGAGAGCTCCCACAGAGAGCAACAACCATCATAACAGCCTCAGGTACCTACACTCATGATCCGGCAACGTCTTCAAACACACTACTAATCTCGCCCTGTTGAAACATCCTCGTAGTAACACGCACTCCCTCCACAACAACAATGATAAAAAAAAAAAAAAAAAACTCGCCAGGCTGATGTTTGAGCTCCACCTTCACCAGTTATGACACACACACACACACACACACACACACACACACACACACACACACACACACACACACACACACACACACACACACACACACACACACACACACACACTAACGGGACAACCCGAGCTTATCTGAAATAGGTAATTACACACACTTCCCTAATATAACCCACTACAATACTCTGCCACTACATAAAGCACTCCAACAAGCACTAACGTCGATGAGCGGTACTCAGATTCCTGCCCGTGCTGGAGCCACTGCAGTGTCAACCTGCCCGTGCTGGAGCCACTGCAGTGTCAACCTGCCCGTGCTGGAGCCACTGCAGTGTCAACCTGCCCGTGCTGGAGCTACTGCAGTGTCAACCTGCCCGTGCTGGAGCCACTGCAGTGTCAACCTGCCCGTGCTGGAGCTACTGCAGTGTCAACCTGCCCGTGCTGGAGCCACTGCAGTGTCAACCTGCCCGTGCTGGAGCCACTGCAGTGTCAACATACATCTGACTATAACCAACTTATTGAGTGGGCTTCATATACTTCGTGATGCTGACTGTACTGATCTTACTGGAAAGAGAAGACGAAGGAAAGCCAAGGTGGAACTAACACAAGGGAAGTAGAGCAGAGAGGAAGAGAAAGGAGGAGGAGTAGGTGGTGGCAATTAGATCTAATTATAACGGCATTATGAAGAATGGAACAAAGGAAATTGAGAAATAGCAGAGCGTGGTAATAGAACTAGCAGAAGAAGAAGAAGAAGAAGAAGAAGAAGAAGAAGAAGAAGAAGAAGAAGAAGAAGAAGAAGAAGAAGAAGAAGAAGAAGAAGAAGAAGAAGAAGAAGAAGAAGAAGAAGAAGAAGAAGAAGAAGAAGAAGAAGAAGAAGAAGAAGAAGAAGGTCTCGGAAACTGGAAGAGAAAATAGGAAAAACTGAGGTGGGGAGACTCAAGGAAACGACAGACTGAATGGAGTGTTATTATATTATGATGAGCATTAAACCCTTGAGGGTCAAGGAGAGGTGGATCATTCAGTACAAGGAGAGGTGGATCATTTAGTACAAGGAGAGGTGGATCATTCAGTACAAGGAAAGGTGGATCATTCAGTACAAGGAAAGGTGAATCATTCAGTACAAGGAGAGGTGGATCATTCAGTACAAGGAAAGGTGGATCATTCAGTACAAGAGGTGAATCATTCAGTACAAGGAAAGGTGGATCATTCAGTACAAGAAGAGGTGGATCATCCAGTACAAGGAGAGGTGGATCATTCAGTACAAGAAGAGGTGGATCATTCAGTACAAGAAGAGGTGGATCATCCAGTACAAGAAGAGGTGGATCATCCAGTACAAGGAGAGGTGGATCATTCAGTACAAGAAGAGGTGGATCATTCAGTACAAGAAGAGGTGGATCATCCAGTACAAGGAGAGGTGGATCATTCAGTACAAGGAGAGGTGGATCATTCAGTACAAGAAGAGGTGGATCATTCAGTACAAGAAGAGGTGGATCATCCAGTACAAGGAGAGGTGGATCATTCAGTACAAGAAGAGGTGGATCATTCAGTACAAGAAGAGGTGGATCATCCAGTACAAGGAGAGGTGGATCATTCAGTACAAGAAGAGGTGGATCATTCAGTACAAGAAGAGGTGGATCATTCAGTACAAGAAGAGGTGGATCATCCAGTACAAGGAGAGGTGGATCATTCAGTACAAGAAGAGGTGGATCATTCAGTACAAGGATAGGTGGATCAATCAGTACAAGAAGACGTGGATCACTCAGTACAAGGAGAGGTGGATCATTCAGTACAAGGAGAGGTGGATCATTTAGTACAAGAAGAGGTAGATCATTCAGTACAAGAAGAGGTGGATCATTTAGCACAAGGAGAGGTGGATCATTCAGTACAAGAAGAGGTGGATCATTTAGCACAAGGAGAGGTGGATCATTCAGTACAAGGAGAGATATAAACTTGATCCTCCGTCCATAACCTCCAGACAGAACCTCCAGAATCCAGACATACCCACAAAAGGGCAGAAAGATACGTAAGGATGTGCTGAGAGAGGATGAAACAACACTGAGAGATGATCACAAGAGACTATGAGACAGTCAGTGATGGCTGACAACACTATCTCTGTGGACAGAGAAATAAGTAAGCTTGCTTATGTACCGGTACACATAAATACAGTTACACAAATTATCTTATATAGTAACATGCAATAATCGCGGACAAGCGATACAAGATTCGACCTAGAACGTTCCTCTGAACTAATATGCTGGGATTTCATACTCATTTCTGCAACATTGCAAGCTCCTGATGATGTTTATTGCAACACGAAAGACCTAGAGCTATCATTCAACTCCCCCTGTGGTTCTTTTTGCATAGTGTAACCTGCAATAAGATTAGAGTAAACAGGTAATATCACAATATGCATAATAACCACTGTGAAAAAATAGTGAACTTACAAGCACTTTCATGATTTCTCACATCATCAAGGCTGTTCCTTGATAATGTGAGAAATCATGAAAGAGCTTGGGCGTGCACTATTCTTTTCACAGTGGTTGTTATGCATAGTAACATATGTGTAAATTATCCAGTATAACCCTACAAAATAGTAAGACAAAGTGACTTATTTCCACTGGAGAAGGAAAGAGCGAAATCAGCAATGACTTGTGTCTTCCCGAGAGGGACTCCAGATGGGAAGACGAGGCAAGCAAAACAAAAACAATAAAAGAATAATAGAAAACAAAGGATATGTATATAAAGAAGATAGAGAGAGAGAGAGAGAGAGAGAGAGAGAGAGAGAGAGAGAGAGAGAGAGAGAGAAACGTTCAGGATTATACGACAACGGCAGAGGCGGCCTTCTTCACAGATACCACCACCATGACCCCCACACCACCATCACCACCACCACAGTTGCTACCACCACAATCCCCCACCAGCATCTCCACCACCTACTACCACCACCATCACTACCACCGCCACCTACCACCACTTACCACCACCACCACCACCTGCCACCACCACCACCTGCCACCACCATCCCGTCACATCAGGGAGACAGCCTTGGTCTAGAGACACGCACAAAACTTTAGATGCTAAAGGTGAAGCTGAAAATTCCTACCTGGAGGTTGTGACGCTTCCCACCTCAACAACGTCTAAAAAAAAGACACACTGCACAACGAGCTTTTACTGGGACAATGTTCCACTCTGTGTAGAGCTTTATCGTTGACTTGATGAAGCTCTACGGTGGGCGAAACGATGTCACAGTAAAAGATTGTTTTACACGATTATCTACACTATTCCCCTCCAATTCCTTCGCTAATTCTGGCAGCAATCCAGAACCCCGCACACACACACACACACACACACACACACACACACACACACACACACACACACACACACACACATACACACACACACACACACACACACATACACACACACGTACACACACACACACGTACACACACACACACACACACAGCCAGAAACTGGCTCCTTGAGTTTAACCCTGCCAAATGCAAAGTCATGAAGATTGGGGAAGGGCAAAGAAGACCGCAGACACAATATAGTTTAGATGGCCAAAGACTGCAAACCTCACTCAAGGAAAAAGATCTGGGGGTGAGTATAACACCGAGCATATCTCCTGAGGCGCACATAAATCAGATAACTGCTGCAGCATACGGGCGCCTGGCAAACCTACGGATAGCGTTCCGATACCTCAATAAGGATTCGTTCAAGACACTGTATACCATTTACGTCAGGCCCATACTGGAGTATGCAGCACCAGTTTGGAATCCACACCTAGTCAAGCACGTCAAGAAATTAGAGAAAGTGCAAAGGTTTGCAACAAGACTAGTCCCAGAGCTACGGGGATTGTCGTACGAAGAAAGGTTGAGGGAAATCGGCCTGACGACACTGGAGGCCAGGAGGGTCAGGGGAGACATGATAACGACATATAAAATACTGCGCAGAATAGACATGGTGGACAAAGACAGGATGTTCCAGAGATGGGACACATACACAAGAGGTCACAATTGGAAGTTGAAGACTCAGATGAATCAAAGGGATGTTAGGAAGTATTTCTTCAGTCATAGAGTAGTCAAGTCGTGGAATAGTCTAGAAAGTGAAGTAGTGGAGGCGGGAACCATACATAGTTTTAAGGCGAGGTATGATAAAGCTCATGGAGCAGGGAGAGAGAGGACCTAGTAGCAATCAGTGAAGAGGCGGGGCCAGGAGCTATGACTCGACCCCTGCAACCACAAATAGGTGAGTACAAATAGGTGAGTACACACACACACACACACACACACACACACACATACACACACATACACACACACACACACACACACACACACACACACACACACACACACACACACACACACACACACACATACACACACACACAATGATACAAAAGAAACTGAAAGTTTGGTACACAAACGCGGATGGAATAACGAATAAACATGAGGAGTGGAACGAAAGAATCAGTGAAAAATCCCCAGACATCATAGCAGTCACAGAAACAAAACTCGCTGAGACAATAACAGACACAATCTTCCCAATGGGATATCAGATCCTGAGGAAAGATAGAAGTAGAGGGGGAGGAGGGGGTTGCACTGCTCATAAAACACCGATGGGGATTTGAGGAAATGGAAGGCATGGACATGATTGGAGAAAGAGACTACATTGTAGGTACAATTCAGTCCGGAGAACATAAAGTAGTCATTGGAGTGATGTATAACCCACCACAGAACTGCAGGAGGCCAAGAGAGGAGTACGAAGAAAACAACAGGGTGATGGTGGAGACACTGGCTGAGGTGGCAAGAAGAGCTCACTCGAGCAGAGCAAAGTTACTGGTAATGGGCGATTTCAACCACAGGGAGATCGACTGGGAAAACCTGGAGCCACATGGGGGTCCCGAAACATGGAGAGCCAAGATGATGGATGTGGTACTTGAAAACCTCATGCATCAACATGTCAGGGACACAACCAGAGAGAGAGGGGAGGATGAGCCAGCAAGACTGGATCTTGTGTTCACCCTGAGCAGTTCAGACATTGAGGACATCACTTACGAGAGGCCCCTTGGAGCTAGCGATCATGTGGTTCTGAGTTTTGATTATATAGTAGAGTTACAAGTGGAGAAGGTAACAGGAACTGAAGGGGTCAGGCCAAACTATAAAAGGGGGGACTACACAGGTATGAGAAACTTCCTGCAGGAGGTTCAGTGGGACAGAGAAATGGTAGGAAAATCAGTAAACGAGATGATGGAATATGTGGCAACAAAGTGCAAGGAGGCAGAGGAAAGTTTTGTTCCCAAGGGAAACAGAAATAATAGGAAGACCAAAACGAGTCCCTGGTTTACCCGAAGGTGTAGGGAGGCAAAAACTAAGTGCAACAGAGAATGGAAAAGGTACAGGAGGCATAGGACCCAGGAAAACAAGGAGATTAGTAGAAGAGCCAGAAACGAGTATGCACTGATAAGGAGGGAGGCCCAGCGACAGTATGAAAACGACATAGCATCGAAAGTCAAATCTGACCCGAAACTGCTGTATAGCCACATTAGGAGGAAGACAACGGTCAAGGACCAAGTGATAAGGCTGAGGAAAGAAGGTGGAGAACTCACAAGAAACGATCAAGAGGTATGTGAGGAGCTCAACACGAGATTTAAGGAAGTATTTACAGTAGAGTCAGGAAGCACTCTGGGGGGACAGACCAGATGGGGACACCAGCAAGGAATACACCAACAAGTGTTGGACGACATACATACAGATGAGGAGGAGGTGAAGAAACTGCTAAGGGACATCGATACCTCAAAGGCAATGGGACCGGACAACATCTCCCCATGGGTCCTTAGAGAGGGAGCAGATATGTTGTGTGTGCCACTTACCACAATCTTCAACACGTCCCTGGAAACTGGGCAACTACCTGAGGTATGGAAGACGGCAAATGTAGTTCCCATTTTTAAAAAAGGAGACAGAAAAGAGGCACTAAACTATAGACCTGTGTCATTGACGTGTATAGTATGCAAAATTATGGAGAAGATTATCAGGAGGAGAGTGGTGGAGCACCTGGAACGGAACAAGAGTATAAATGCCAACCAGCACGGATTCATGGAAGGCAAATCCTGTGTCACAAACCTTCTGGAGTTTTATGATAAAATAACAGAAGTAAGACACGAGAGAGAGGAGTGGGTTGATTGCATCTTCTTGGACTGCAAGAAGGCCTTTGACACAGTTCCTCACAAGAGATTAGTGCAGAAGCTAGAGCATCAGGCGCATATAACAGGAAGGGCACTGCAATGAATCAGAGAATACCTGACAGGGAGACAACAACGAGTCATGGTACGTAATGATGTATCACAGTGGGCACCTGTGACGAGCGGGGTCCCACAGGGGTCGGTCCTAGGACCAGTGCTATTTTTGGTATATGTGAACGACATGATGGAAGGGTTAGACTCAGAAGTGTCCCTGTTTGCAGATGATGTGAAGTTAATGAGGAGAATTAAATCTGATGAGGACCAGGCAGGACTTCAAAGAGACCTGGACAGACTGGACACCTGGTCCAGCAAATGGCTTCTCGAATTTAATCCTGCCAAATGCAAAGTCATGAAGATAGGGGAAGGGCACAGAAGACCACAGACCGAGTATAGGCTAGGTGGCCAAAGACTGCAAACCTCACTCAAGGAGAAAGATCTTGGGGTGAGTATAACACCGAGCATGTCTCCGGAAGCACACATCAACCAGATAACTGCTGCAACATATGGGCGCCTGGCAAACCTGAGAACAGCATTCCGATACCTTAGTAAGGGATCGTTCAAGACACTGTACACCGTGTATGTCAGGCCCATACTGGAGTATGCAGCACCTGTTTGGAACCCGCACTTGATAAAGCACGTCAAGAAACTAGAGAAAGTACAAAGGTTTGCGACAAGGTTAGTTCCAGAGCTAAGGGGAATGTCCTATGAAGAAAGATTAAGGGAAATCGGCCTGACGACACTGGAGGACAGGAGGGTCAGGGGAGACATGATAACGACACATAAAATACTGCGTGGAATAGACAAGGTGGACAAAGACAGGATGTTCCAGGGAGGGGACACAGAAACAAGAGGCCACAATTGGAAGTTGAAGACACAAATGAGTCAGAGAGATAGTAGGAAGTATGTCTTCAGTCATAGAGTTGTAAGGCAGTGGAATAGCCTAGAAAATGACGTAGTGGAGGCAGGAACCATACACAGTTTTAAGACGAGGTTTGATAAAGCTCATGGAGCGGGGAGAGAGAGGGTCTAGTAGCAACCGGTGAAGAGGCGGGGCCAGGAGCTAGGACTCGACCCCTGCAACCACAAATAGGTGAGTACAAATAGGTGAGTACACACACACACACATACACACACACACATACACACACATGCACACACACACACACATACACACACACACACACACACACACACACACACACACACACACACACACACACACACACACACACACACACACACACACACACACACAGTTTAGAAGAGGAACTGAAAAATCTGAAACAGCCTAAAGAACTAAAGAACATTTTGGGATTGACAACAGAGACTGCTACCTCAGTCACAAATAAGGGGCCTGTAGGGAAAGAAGGAGCAAAACTGCATGTAGAAGCTCAATCAGTGGAGACTGTAGTAAATGAAAGAGCTAAGCTATATGTGGAGGCCTTAACAGACCACAGCAGAGCCCAGGGAAAGCCGAGAAGGGAAAATGACAGGCCACTGAGCCCAAGTACATTAGCTAGTGAAACTGAAGAAAGGAAAGCTGCAATGGAGGAAACCAAATTGAATGAGGGGATGCACAGGGATATGCAGTGGGAGAATGAAAGGGTGAGGTCAGTCTTTGTGTATGGGCTCCAGGAAGTTGAAGGGGAAACATATGAGGCAAGAAAACAAGGGAAAAAAAAGCAATTGAAAGCATCATGAAAGCAATAGGAGAAGACGACATGACCCAGCTGGAAAATTTTCGGAGAATAGGGGGGTTTGTAAAAAAAAAGAACCCAGCCAGTGAAAGTGACCTTCAAGGCAGAATCGACTTGGAACAGGATCCTGCAGGAGAAAGCACGATTAAGGGACATGCCGGCATACAGGAAGGTGTATCTCGACCGCGACAGAACACAAGCAGAAAGGCAGAAACAGAGAGAGATGGTACAAAGGCGAAAGGAGGAAAGAGAGGGGATGGAGATGACAGACAGGAGATCCCAGACACAGGAAGATCAAATACAGCCTCCCTCACAACTTCCTATAGAAGCCTCCCAACCAGGTCAACCCTAGTGCAACCAAACACTCTAAACCAAAACACCCATGCCACATCCAATGCCCCCGCCCACTGCATTACAAACTCCACCCCCACAGCAACCACCCATAGTTCCTTATCAGGTCTCCCACTTCCCCAACCCCAATACACCTCCCAGACCACAATCTTAGAAAAGAAGTTGAAGGTGTGGTATACAAATGCAGATGGAATAACAAATAAGTATGAGGAGTGGCACGAAAGAATCAAGGAGACATCCCCAGACATAATAGCACTCACAGAAACAAAACTCACCAGAATAATAACAGATTCAATCTTTCCATCCGGATATCAAATCCTCAGGAAAGACAGAGGGAGGAGAGGGGGAGGAGGAGTTGCACTGCTCATTAAAAACCAGTGGGGGTTTGAAAAAATGGAAGGAATGGATGGCACGGGCGAAAGGGACTACTTAGTAGGAACAATCCAGTCTGAGGGACATAAGGTGATAATTGCAGTAATGTACAACCCACCACAGAACTGCAGGAGGCCAAGAGAAGAATACGATGAGAGCAACAGAGCAATGGTCGACACACTAGCCGAGGTGGCCAGGAGAGCACACATGGGGGGAGCAAAGTTACTAGTTATGGGTGATTTCAATCACAAGGAGATTGACTGGGAAAACCTGGAGCCCCATGGGGGTCCCGAAACATGGAGAGCCAAGATGATGGATGTGGTACTGGAAAACCTCATGCATCAACTTGTTAGAGACACTACCAGAGAGAGAGGAGAGGATGAACCAGCAAGACTGGACCTTGTATTCACCTTGAGTAGTTCTGACATCGAGGATATCATGTATGAAAGGCCCCTGGGAGCTAGTGATCATGTGGTTCTGTGCTTCGACTACATAGTTGAGCTCCAAGTGGAGAGAGCAGCAGGAATAGGGTGGGAAAACCAAACTACAAAAGGGGGAACTACTCAGGCTTGAGGAACTTCTTTCAAGACATTTAGTGGGAGAGGGAACTGACAGGAAAACCAGTACAAGAAATGATGGACTATGTGGCAACAAAATGCAAGGAGGCAGAGGAGAGGTTTGTTCCCAAGGGAAACAGAAATAATGGGAAGAACAGAACGAGTCCTTGGTCCATGGTCAGTGGCTGGACAGCAGGGGACGACGAAGTTGACGATCAAGAAGACGAATGGAAAGCCAGAAACGATGAAGAAGAAAGAGACTGCTGTGGAAACTCCTGTGGAAACCTCCAACGCATTCTCGGTGCTACCCGACGAATGTGAGTCGACTACATACTGGGATCGTCACGACGAACGACAACAAGGAAGGTAAGAATATTGTTGTTGTTGGGGATAGCCAGGTTAGATACATGGATAGGGCATTCTGCTTGAAGGACAGGAGTAGGAGACAGAGGGTTTGCTTTCCTGGGGCTCGGATGGAGGACATTGTTAGCCTGCTTGACAACATCATGAACGGTAATGGGATCAATCCTATTATTTGCCTCAGTGCTGGAGGCAATGATGTAGGCAAGCGTACAAGTGAGGATTTAGTTAGAAAGTTCAGGACAGCTATAGACATAATTAGGAAGAAGGGGGGGCGCCCTGTTATATGTGGCATTTTGCCAAGAAGAGGTGTTGGTAATGAATGGTTGTCCAGAGCAATTGGTATTAATTGTTGGCTGGATAAACACTGTAAGGATAATGCAGTACCATTCATTGACAACTGGGACAACTTCTATGGCCGAAATGACATGTATGCCAGGGATGGGGTTCACTTATCCAGGGCAGGTGTGGGTTTTCTTGCTAACTCAGTTGAGGGGGTTGTTAGGACTTTAAACTAGGATTAGTTAGAGGTATTGGTTTAGAAATGATATGGATATGGATATGGATATGGAGTATGGATATATTGACTTATGCTCTGATATTAAGAATCTTAATAGTAACTGTCATGGAGTAACTCTGGGTAATGATAATTTCAGAAATTGTGTAAAAACAAAAATGAATAGGAAAAATGTGCAGAAGAAAAAACATATGATGGTATTTTATGCTAACAGTCGAAGTGCAAGAAATAAAATTAATGAACTACGTTTGGTAGCATGTGCTGGGAACTTTGATATCATTGCATTAACTGAAACGTGGTATGATTTAAAGAGTCGGGATATGACTGCTGAGTGTAATATTCAGGGATTTAAGTTGTTCAATGTGGATAGATGTAATGGGAAGGGGGGAGGAGTTGCATTGTATGTTCGAGAAAATATTAATTGTTGCATAAAAACAGGTATAAAAATAGATGGAGCAGTAACAGAGTCTGGGCAGAGTTCGTGGAGGGTCAAGAAAAACTAATTCTAGGTGTAATATACCGACCTCCAGGCTTGGATCACGATAGAGGGAGACTTCTTTGGGACGAAATTGTTAGGGCTTCTGGACACAGTAACATAGTCATAGTAGGGGACTTTAACTTTAGTCAAATTGACTGGAATTCTTTGACAGGTAATCTAGAGTCCAGTGACTTTATGGAAACAGTTCAGGACTGTTTTCTGAAACAGAGCGTAACTGAGCCTACAAGGGGTAATAATTTGCTAGACCTAGTCTTGTCAAATAAGGAAACACTCGTGAATAATCTGGAGATCACTGAAGAGCTTGGCGCAAGTGATCACAAATCCATCACTTTTAGCATTAATTGGGAATGCAAGAATAATGATAATACAGTAAAAATCCCTGATTTTCGTTCTGCCGATTATAATGGACTTAGGGAACATCTGTCTAATCTTGATTGGGGTTATCTAGCTAATGATTTTATTGACGATAATCATACTTATGAATATGAAGGGATCTGCTTTTATGATTGTTTTCCTAATAATGTACACAATGCCCAGAGTATATACATTCCCCAGAGACAAATTAGGTCTAATAATAACGATCCCAAATGGGTTAACAGGAGGCTAAAGCATCTATTAGGGAGAAAAGGGGAATTTATAGGCGCATCAGAAGAGGAGAGGTTAACCTTACTGACCAATATGTTCAGCTTAAAAGAGAAGTAAAAAAGGCGATTAGAAAGACTAAACGTGACTATGAAATTAGAGTTGCTAATGAATCAAAGACTAATCCAAAGGGGTTCTTTCAAGTGTATAGGACGAAGGTGAAGGAAAAAGTAGGACCTCTGAAAACTGGGAATGGACAGCTGACGGATAATGAACTGGAAATGTGTTCCTTATTTAATGACTATTTTTTGTCAGTTTTTACACAGGAAGATGTAAATGAGATTCCAGTAATTAACAATTATTTAGTTCCTGATGAATTTAAGTTAACTAATATTACTGTCACGAGGGACATGGTTATTAAACAGATAGACAAACTGAAACAAAATAAGTCCCCGGACCCGATGAGTTGTTTTCCAGGGTACTTAAGGAATGCAAGATGGAGCTTAGTCAGCCATTAACGAGTGTATTCAATGCGTCCATCCTTACCAGTGTTGTGCCAGAGTTGTGGAAGATGGCTAATGTGGTTCCTATATTCAAATCAGGGGATAAGTCCACTCCTTCAAATTACCGTCCAATAAGCCTGACATCTATAGTGGGCAAGTTATTAGAATCAATTATAACTGACATTATCAGAAGTCACCTTGAAGAGCATAACTTGATAAATGAATCTCAGCATGGATTCACGAGAGGTCGTTCCTGCCTGACAAACTTTTTCCGCACACGCAAGTGCCTTGAATCAGCACTGATCGCTGTTTCGAATACCATTAAACAAAACAACGGCAGCTTCACCATCTCCGAAGTCTTAGCAAGAATCCTCCTGAAAACAGTAAACCCTGCCATCACATAGTCTCTCCTGTTATACTACACAAAGCACAGAGAGTGAACACTGAAACAAGCTGCCTCATTCCAGTTTATATTTGTCCAACCTATTTTTATGTTACCCAAGTAATAGCTTTTATATCCTTTTACTCATGTACGAATTAATTGCTCTACCATATTGTATTACTTTTGTCACTACTACTACTACTACTACCACTAGTGAACATCGAAATGGTACCTCACTAGTATTCACCTCACTCTGAGCCTTTATATACCCTCTGTGTCCATGTATTGTTTGTAATGGCTTGATAAAGCTCCTGGAGAGCGAAACGTTGCCACAATAAATGTCACATTAGTTGCACTTGTGTCCTTTTACTTTAAACATTTGAAGCAGTTGACAGTGATAAGGAATATGATATTGTTTATTTGGATTTTAGTAAAGCCTTCGACAGAGTACCTCACAAGAGACTCTTAAGAAAAGTGGCAGCTCATGGTATAGGAGGTAAAGTTCTAGCATGGATTGAGGCATGGCTTACCAATAGAAAGCAGAGAGTTACCATTAATGGAGTGAAATCTGAATGGGGATTAGTCACTAGTGGCGTTCCACAAGGATCAGTTTTAGGCCCTCTCTTGTTCATAATTTACATTAATGACCTTGATGAAGGGATTACGAGTGACATGAGTAAATTTGCTGATGATACAAAGTTAGGCCGTATAATTCACTCTGAGGAGGATATCAATGAACTCCAGGACGATTTGGACAAATTAATGTCTTGGTCTGAAAAATGGCAGATGAAGTTCAATGTGGATAAGTGTAAGGTACTTGCCCTTGGTAATGAAAATAACCCTCGAAGCTATAATCTAGGTGAAGTAGAGCTTGATCATACAGAATGTGAAAAAGACTTGGGAGTCATGGTAAGCAGAAATCTAAAGCCAAGACAGCAGTGCCTTAGTGTGCGCAACAAGGCCAACTGATTACTTGGATTTATCTCAAGAAGTATAAGTAATAGAAGTCCAAAAGTTATTTTACAGCTCTATACATCACTAGTGAGGCCTCATTTAGATTATGCTGCTCAGTTTTGGTTCCCTTACTACAGGATGGATATAGACTCATTAGAGAACATACAGAGAAGAATGACTAAAATGATTTACTGTGTAAGGAACCTCCCGTATGAAGATAGACTCAAAGCCTTAAATCTCCACTCTCTGGAGAGGCGTAGAAAGAGGGGAGATATCATTGAAGTGTATAAGTGGATGATGGGCATAAACAAGGGAAATATTAATAAAGTACTGAGGGTGTCGAACCAGGTAAGAACCAGGAATAATGGATTTAAGTTGGATAAATTTAGATTTAGAAAGGACATAGGTAAGTACTGGTTTTCTAACAGAGCTGTAGATGCGTAGAACAGTCTTCCCAGTGGGGTGATAGAGGCTAGGACCTTGGGTAGCTTTAAGAAGAGACTGGACAAATATATGAGTGGGAGGGGCTGGGTTTGATTGGTGTCATTGGGTATGGGAGTTATTTCTAGGGAAGCTTTAGGTAGTAAGTAAGTATACACAAATACAGTTACATAGAATTATCATACATACCAGCATATGTGTAGAGAACCTAGGATAACCCAAAAAAGTCAGACAGAGTGACTTATTTCCATTGGGGTCCTTTGATAAGGACCTGCCTCGCATGGGCCAGTAGGCCTTCTGCAGTGTTCCTCCATTCTTATGTTCACCCAATGGTGTAGGGAGGCAAAAACTAGGTGTACTAGAGAATGGAAAAGGTACAGAAGACAGAGAACTCAGGAAAATAAAGAGATTAGCCGAAGAGTCAGAAACGAATATGCACAGATAAGAAGGGAGGCTCAGCGGCAATACGAAAATGACATAGCATCGAAAGTCAAGACTGACCCGAAGCTGTTGTACAGCCACATCAGGAGGAAAACAACAGTCAAGGACCAGGTAATCAGACGGAGGAAGGGTGATGGGGAATTCACAAGAAACGACCGGGAGGTATGTCAGGAGCTCAACACAAGATTTAAAGAAGTATTTACAGTGGAAACCAGTAGGACTCCAGGAAATCAGAGCAGGGGGGTGCACCAGCAAGTGCTGGATGAGGTACATATAACCAAGGAGGAGGTGAAGAAGCTGCTATGCGAACTTGACACCTCAAAGGCGGTGGGACCAGACATCTCTCCGTGGGTCCTTAAAGAGGGAGCAGAGATATTGTGTGTACCGTTAACAAAGATCTTCAACACATCATTTGAAACTGGGCAACTCCCCGAGGTATGGAAGATGGCAAATGTAGTCTCAATTTTTAAAAAGGGAGACAGACATGAGGCACTAAACTACAGACCTGTATCACTAACGTGTATAGTATGCAAGGTCATGGAGAAGATCATCAGGAGGAGAGTGGTGGAGCACCTGGAAAGAAACAAGTGTATAATTGACAACCAGCATGGTTTCAGGGAGGGAAAATCCTGTGTCACAAACCTACTAGAGTTTTATGACAAGGTGACAGAAGTAAGACAAGAGAGAGAGGGGTGGATCGACTGCATTTTTTTGGACTGCAAGAAGGCCTTCGACACAGTTCCTCACAAGAGGTTCCTGCAAAAGCTAGAGGATCAGGCACACATAACAGGAAAGGCACTGCAATGGATCAGAGAATACCTGACAGGGAGGCAACAACGAGTCATGGTACGTGACGAGGTGTCAGAGTGGGCGCCTGTGACAAGCGGGGTTCCACAGGGGTCAGTCCTAGGACCTGTGTTGTTCTTGGTATATGTGAATGACATAACGGAAGGGATAGACTCAGAAGTGTCCTTGTTTGCGGACGATGTGAAGTTATTGAGAAGAATCAAATCGGATGAGGATCAGGCAGGACTACAAAGAGACCTGGACAGGCTACAAGCCTGGTCCAGCAACTGGCTCCTTGAGTTTAACCCTGCCAAATGCAAAGTCATGAAGATTGGGGAAGGGCAAAGAAGACCGCAGACACAATATAGTTTAGACGGCCAAAGTCTGCAAACCTCACTCAAGGAAAAAGATCTGGGGGTGAGTATAACACCGAGCATATCTCCCGAGGTGCACATCAATCAGATAACTGCTGCAGCATACGGGCGCCTGGCAAACCTACGGATAGCGTTCCGATACCTCAGTAAGGATTCGTTCAAGACTCTGTATACCATTTACGTCAGGCCCATACTGGAGAATGCAGCACCAGTTTGGAATCCACACCTAGTCAAGCACGTCAAGAAATTAGAAAAAGTGCAAAGGTTTGCAACAAGACTAGTCCCAGAGCTACGGGGGTTGTCCTACGAAGAAAGGTTGAGGGAAATCGGCCTGACGACACTGGAGGCCAGGAGGGTCAGGGGAGACATGATAACGACATATAAAATACTGCGCGGAATAGACGAGGTGGACAAAGACGGGATGTTCCAGAGATGGGACACAGACACAAGAGGTCACAATTGGAAGTTGAAGACTCAGATGAATCAAAGGGATGTTAGGAAGTATTTCTTCAGTCATAGAGTAGTCAAGCCGTGGAATAGCCTAGAAAGTGAAGTAGTGGAGGCGGGAACCATATATAGTTTTAAGGCGAGGTATGATAAAGCTCATGGAGCAGGGAGAGAGAGGACCTATTAGCAATCAGTGAAGAGGCGGGGCCAGGAGCTATGAATCGACCCCTGCAACCACAAATAGGTGAGTACAAATAGGTGAGTACACACACACACACAGTAAGGCCACCCCTGTAATTTCGTTATCAACTATAACAATTCTTGCATAAAGTAAGATTTATATGGGGATTATGTAAGGTTAATACTGACTACGATCCACGTGAACGTTGTAGATGAAGGTCTACCCACACTACTCACTTCAGAAAACCCACACTACTCTCTTCAGATGTAAAGATGAAGGTCTTACCACTTCAGAATCCACGTCTTAAATGTAGCTCTTATGAGGTGTTTGAACACACGTCTGGGACCCGACCAGTGAACGTTGTAGATGAAGGTCTACCCACACTACTCTCTTCAGTACGATCCACGTGAACGTTGTAGTCCACGTGAACGTTGTAGATGAAGGTCTACCCACACTACTCTCTTCAGTACGATCCACGTGAACGTTGTAGATGAAGGTCTACCCACACTACTCTCTTCAGTACGATCCACGTGAACGTTGTAGATGAAGGTCTACCCACACTACTCTCTTCAGTACGATCCACGTGAACGTTGTAGATGAAGGTCTACCCACACTACTCACTTCAGAAAAGATGTAAACTTACCCAGAAAGTCTTAAATGTAGCTCTTATGAGGTGTTTACACACGTCTGGGACCCGACCAGTAAGTTACGTTTAGTGAAGACCATGAAGCATTTCTAAAGATTATAAAGCGTCTTATGAAGACCATGAAGCATTTCTAAAGTTCAAGTTACATTTCCTCAAGACCAGGTAGCATTTCCTCAAGACCAGGTAGCATTTCCTCAAGACCAGGTAGCATTTCCTCAAGACCAGGTAGCATTTCCTCAAGACCAGGTAGCATTTCCTCAAGACCAGGTAGCATTTCCTCAAGACCAGGTAGCATTTCCTCAAGACCAGGTAGCATTTCCTCAAGACCAGGTAGCATTTCCTCAAGACCAGGTATGTGAGGAGCCACAGATGAAAGAGTGAAGGAGGGTCTGGTGTTTACCAAACACTGCCACCTTGAGAGATTCCATACTCCAGGAGACAAACACCCCTAAAAACATAGCTAAAACAAATTAAAACAAACATACTCTCAATCTAACAACCGTACTCTCATCCTAACAAATATTATCTCACTCTAACAAGCATAATATTAACCACAAACTAAAAAAAATATCACGTCCACCACCCCTCACCAAAAGGAATAAAATCACAGAAAAGTTAAAACATGAAGGAAGGAGCGAGGATGAACATACCTGGACGTGGGCTGAGTGTGGTCAGGAGACACAGTAGAGGAAAGAGGGTAGCCATCATGGCCGTGGTAATGGTGGACTCTCTCAGTGCTTCTTATACTGCTCAAGTATTCTCCCTTCTGCTCGTGTGCTGGCAGCAGGAATACCCTCAGGTACCGCTAGCGGCACCTGTAGTCAGCTGGCTGAGTAGTGGCATTACTAGTACTAGTACAATCCAGTAGCCACGGAAATATCCCTGCCCATCCCGGCTCCGCCTGAAACAAAATAAAAAATGTCTAGAATAAGTGAATCGAGGTGTGCGAGGCAGTGCAAGTAGCCTTCAATTATTATCGCTGTCTCCAACTTATCACGGCCTCAGGTGCTCAAATTTCAATAGCAATTTCACAATCAAATTATAATAAAGGAAGTAAATACACGACCTTCAACAGTGCTCACACAGCAGGAAGCAAAGTCTTTAATATCTTCCAGTTAAGACTGTTATGAGAGCCCAGCTGAGTACACGGGGCACACACAACCTGTCTTGTGCAATACTAACACACAAAAACAAGACTTCTTGAAGAAGTTTCTCTCTCAACCCATGACCAACATATTTCCTTACCGCACAACATATTACGATTGATAATTCTTATTCTCTATTATTATTATTATTATCATTATTATTATTCTGTGAGTAGAGAAGGGTATGGAGACAATACACGCAGTCTGCCAGCTTGTACTGGATGTCTAGTACCTGATAACATTACCTCTCACGATATTATTAATGCAGTCTACAGCAAAATATCTGAAGTGCTGACAACTTGAAGCTTGCTCCCAGGTAATGAGAAGCTTGCTCCCAGGTAATGAGAAGCTTGCTCCCAGGTAATGAGAAGCTTGCTCCCAGGTAATGAGAAGCTTGCTCCCAGGTAATGAGAAGCTTGCTCCCAGGTAATGAGAAGCTTGCTCCCAGGTAATGAGAAGCTTGCTCCCAGGTAATGAGAAGCTTGCTACCAGGTAATGAGAAGCTTGCTCCCAGGTAATGAGAAGCTTGCTCCCAGGTAATGAGAAGCTTGCTCCCAGGTAATGAGAAGCTTGCTCCCAGGTAATGAGAAGCTTGCTCCCAGGTAATGAGAAGCTTGCTCCCAGGTAATGAGAAGCTTGCTCCCAGGTAATGAGAAGCTTGCTCCCAGGTAATGAGAAGCTTGCTCCCAGGTAATGAGAAGCTTGCTCCCAGGTAATGAGAAGCTTGCTCCCAGGTAATGAGAAGCTTGCTCCCAGGTAATGAGAAGCTTGCTCCCAGGTAATGATAAGCTTGCTCCCAGGTAATGAGAAGCTTACACCCAGGTAATGAGAAGCTTGCTACCAGGTAGTGAGAAGCTTGCACCCAGGTAATGAGAAGCTTGCTACCAGGTAGTGAGAAGCTTGCACCCAGGTAATGAGAAGCTTGCACCCAGGTAATGAGAAGCTTGCACCCAGGTAATGAGAAGCTTGCACCCAGGTAATGAGAAGCTTGCACCCAGGTAATGAGAAGCTTGCTCCCAGGTAATGAGAAGCTTGCTCCCAGGTAATGAGAAGCTTGCTCCCAGGTAATGAGAAGCTTGCACCCAGGTAATGAGAAGCTTGCTCCCAGGTAATGAGAAGCTTGCACCCAGGTAATGAGAAGCTTGCTCCCAGGTAATGAGAAGCTCCCAGGTAATGAGAAGCTTGCTCCCAGGTAATGAGAAGCTTGCTCCCAGGTAATGAGAAGCTTGCTCCCAGGTAATGAGAAGCTTGCTCCCAGGTAATGAGAAGCTTGCTCCCAGGTAATGAGAAGCTTGCTAATGAGAAGCCTACCAGGTAATGAGAAGCTTGCTCCCAGGTAATGAGAAGCTTGCTCCCAGGTAATGAGAAGCTTGCTCCCAGGTAATGAGAAGCTTGCTCCCAGGTAATGAGAAGCTTGCTCCCAGGTAATGAGAAGCTTGCTCCCAGGTAATGAGAAGCTTGCTCCCAGGTAATGAGAAGCTTGCTCCCAGGTAATGAGAAGCTTGCTCCCAGGTAATGAGAAGCTTGCTACCAGGTAATGAGAAACTTGCTCCCAGGTAATAAGAAGCTTACTCCCAGGTAATGAGCTTTCTCCCAGGTAATGAGAAGCTTGCTCCCAGGTAATGAGAAGCTTGCTCCCAGGTAATGAGAAGCTTGCTCCCAGGTAATGAGAAGCTTGCTCCCAGGTAATGAGAAGCTTGCTCCCAGGTAATGAGAAGCTTGCTCCCAGGTAATGAGAAGCTTGCTCCCAGGTAATGAGAAGCTTGCTCCCAGGTAATGAGAAGCTTGCTCCCAGGTAATGAGAAGCTTGTTCCCATGTAATGAGAAGCTTGCTCCCAGATAATGAGAAGCTTGCTCCCAGGTAATGAGAAGCTTGCTCCCAGGTAATGAGAAGCTTACTCCCAAGCAATGAGAAGCTTTCTCCGAGGTAATGAGAAGCTTGCTCCCAGGTAATGAGAAGCTTGCTCCCAGTTAATGAAAAGCTTGCTACCAGGTAATGAGAAGCTTGCTCCCAGGTAATGAGAAGCTTGCTCCCAGGTAATGAGACGCTTGCTCCCAGGTAATGAGAAGCTTGCTCCCAGGTAATGAGAAGCTTGCTACCAGGTAACGAGAAGCTTGCTCCCAGGTAATGACAAGCTTACTCCCAGGTAATGAGAAGCTTGCTCCCAGGTAATGAGAAGCTTGCTACCAGGTAATGAGAATCTTGCTCCCAGGTAATGAGAAGCTTGCTCCCAGGTAATGAAAAGCTTGCTCCCAGGTAATGAGAAGCTTGCTCCCAGGTAATGAGAAGCTTGCTACCAGGTAATGAGAAGCTTGCTCCCAGGTAATGAGAAGCTTGTTCCCAGGTAATGAGAAGCTTGCTACCAGGTAATGAGAAGCTTGCTCCCAGGTAATGAGAAGCTTGCTCCCAGGTAATGAGAAGCTTGCTCCCAGGTAATGAGAAGCTTGCTACCAGGTAATGAGAAGCTTGCTCCCAGGTAATGAGAAGCTTGCTACCAGGTAATGAGAAGCTTGCTACCAGGTAATGAGAAGCTTGCTCCCAGGTAATGAGAAGCTTGCTCCCAGGTAATGAGAAGCTTGCTACCAGGTAATGAGAAGCTTGCTCCCAGGTAATGAGAAGCTTGCTACCAGGTAATGAGAAGCTTGCTCCCAGGTAATGAGAAGCTTGTTCCCAGGTAATGAGAAGCTTGCTCCCAGGTAATGAGAAGTTTGCTCCCAGGTAATTAGAAGCTTGCTCCCAGGTATGAGAAGTGTGTGGACACAAGCATCCATCCTGGCACTCACCATGTACACAATAATGCCATCCTGGCACTCACTATGCACCACAGTGTCAACCTGGCACTCACCATGCACCACAACGATGCCATCCTGGCACTCACCATGCACCACAACGATGCCATCCTGGCACTCACCATGCACCACAACGATGCCATCCTGGCACTCACCATGCACCACAACGATGCCATCCTGGCACTCACCATGCACCACAACGATGCCATCCCGTGAACATTCTTCTAAATAAAATTCCGCTGCATGCAGTGGTATCACTGGAGAATGCCACATCCGGTCAGCTTGAAACTTTTACCACTTTCGTGTCTCTACTGGAGGATCCCTCAAGGTTCCTTGATGCTGGTGAGGGTTCTTGATCTAGGGAATTGGATCTGTGCCCGAGTTCCCTAAATTAAGCCTGAATACCTTCCACATCCCTTCACAGGCGCTGTATACTCCTACGGGTTTAGCGCTCCCTTCATTATAATAATTATAATCTCCTGAAGGAAGACTCGTCACTTCAGTGGTCTTGGTGACCTCGAATTTGTTAATTGTATCAAGAAAATTTGTGAAACACCCATTATGGGTCATTCAGTAGCGACTTTACTCACAACCGAAGGATCTGGGTTCGATCCTAGGGCGGGTGGAGACGTTAAACATGTTACCTGACATTTATGGCCCTTGTTTATCTAGGTGTTTTTAACAAGTAGTTACCCCATTATTACATTATAATCATAATTAAGCGCTAAACCCATAAGGGCCATACAGCGCTGACTGGTTACGGTAGTTTGAGTCATATCATGACCAGTTAGTAACTACCTACGTCATCGTATGTAGAATAGTGACTATGTTGGGTGTAGTGCTTGTAACTTATTGATCAACAGTATACATAGCAACACTGTAAGGAATACCTAACTTATTGATCAACAGTATACATAGCAACACTGTAAGGAATACCTAACTTATTGATCAACAGTATACATAGCAACACTGTAAGGAATACCTAACTTATTGATCAACAGTATACATAGCAACACTGTAAGGAATACCTAACTTATTGATCAACAGTATACATAGCAACACTGTAAGGAATACCTAACTTATTGATCAACAGTATACATAGCAACACTGTAAGGAATACCTAACGGGGATATCCAAAAATACATGTTCATTGTATAATTTGTCGATCTAGAGCAAGTACATTAGTATGCATAGTGTGTGTGTGTGTGTGTGTGTGTGTGTGTGTGTGTGTGTGTGTGTGTGTGTGTGTGTGTAAGAACAACAAAGTCGGTCATCGTGAGCAGTAATAACAAAACAAGCAAGGGAGGCAGACAGATGACTTATAGAAGAGTTGTCAACACTGACAGGATGGATAATGAGAACCTTCAAAACTAGGGAGGCCAAGCCCATGATGACACTCTTCAGGTCACTTGTTCTATCTAGGCTGGAATATTGCTGCACTCTAACAGCACCTTTCAAGGCAGGTGAAATTGCCGACCTAGAAAATGTACAGAGAACTTTCACGGCGCGCATAACGGAGATAAAACACCTCAATTACTGGGAGCGCTTGAGGTTTCTAAACCTGTATTCCCTGGAACGCAGGAGGGAGAGATACATGATTATATACACCTGGAAAATCCTAGAGGGACTAGTACCGAACTTGCACACGAAAATCACTCACTACGAAAGCAAAAGACTTGGCAGACGATGCACTATCCCCCCAATGAAAAGCAGGGGTGTCACTAGCACGTTAAGAGACCATACAATAAGTGTCAGGGGCCCGAGACTGTTCAACTGCCTCCCAGCACACATAAGGGGGATTACCAACAGACCCCTGGCAGTCTTCAAGCTGGCACTGGACAAGCACCTAAAGTCAGTTCCTGATCAGCCGGGCTGTGGCTCGTACGTTGGTTTGCGTGCAGCCAGCAGCAATAGCCTGGTTGATCAGGCGCTGATCCACCAGGAGGCCTGGTCACAGACCGGGCCGCGGGGGCGTTGACCCCCGAAACTCTCTCCAGGTAAACTCCAGGTAAACTGCCGGACTGGCACACAACATTGACCAAAGAGGGACCCTGGGTTCGGTACCGCTTTCCGTCCAGGGTTCGGGTTCGGTACCGCCTTCCGTCCAGGGTTCGAGTTCGGTACCGCTTTCCGTCCAGGGTTTGGGTTCGGTACTGCTTTACGTCCAGGGTTCGGGTTCGGTACCGCTTTCCGTCCAGGATTCGGGTTCGGCACCGCCTTCCGTCCAGGGTTCGGGTTCGGTACCGCCTTCCGCCCAAGGTTCGGGTTCGGTACCGCTTTCCGTCCAAGGTTCGGGTTCGGTACCGCTTTCCGTCCAGGGTTTGGGTTCGGTACTGCTTTACATCCAGGGTTCGTGTTCGTCCACCTTCTAGAAACCTCCCACCCTAACCTCGCATACATATGTCTGCACCCGTTTACTGTCAACCTTCCTGAGTATATCCACTATCGCTGACCCACCCTAGACTTGACGTTACACTGCTCATACCAGCCTGGGAAATTATGATCTATTATATCCTGCGTCAGTGTTTAATCTTTGACACCAGCAGTGTTATGGTCGCTGTATGATCTAAGAAAGACACCAAATAAGTCTTCAGCTTCCATTGTAGCAAAAATGACAAAAAAAAAGAGAAAGAGAAGTATACATACAAGTGATGAGAGGCACCAGCACGTGGTTCCACCTGCATGAACCTTGCCCTGGTTACGGTACACGTCCTAAAAATTTGAAGCCGATCGGATAAGGAGCTCTGGAGTTATAAATGGAAACCTTAGAGGAGGACGATAACAATTACAGGAAGCACTTGGAGGTAATACCACAAAATGCGTGAGACAGGAATAACGGGAAAAGTTGGTAGATGGATCTATAGCTTCCTAACAAATAGAGCAGTAAGAGTAATAGTAAACAGAGTAAAGAATGAGGCGGTCATAGTGAAAAGCCCTGTTCCACAAGGCACATTATTATTATAATCAAAGGGAAGCACTTAACCAGTAGGATTATACAGCGCCTGGGGGGGGGGGAGGACGTGGAAGGCATTCAGGCTTAATTCGGGGAACTGGAGCACAGATCCAATTCCCTAAATCAAGATCCCCTCACCAACATCAAGGAACCTTCCTGAGGGGTCCACAAGGCACAGTACTCGCTCCCATCCTGTTCCTCATCTTCATATCTGACACAGAGATGTAAGCCACAGCTCCGTGTCTTCCTTTGCAGATGACACCCGAGTTTGCATGACAGTGTCATCCATCGAATACACTGCAAGACTCCAAGCGGACATCAACCAAATCTTTAAATGGTCTGCAGAAAACAATATGAAGTTCAATGAAGAGAAATTTCAATTACTCTATGGAAAACTTAGGAAAATTAAAACTGTCTTTGAGTATAAAACAAATTCCAATCACACAATAAAGCGAAAAACTAATACGAAGGACCTGGGAGTGATAATGTCAGAGGATCTCACATTCAAAGATCACGACAGTGTATCCACAGCATCTACTAGAAAAATGGAATTAATAATTAGAGCCTTCAAAACTAGGGCGCCAAGCCCATGACGATTCTCTTTAAATAGCCTGTTCTCTCTAGGCTGGAATACTGCTGTACACTAACACCGTGTTTCAAGGGAGGTGATATTGCTGACCTGAAGAATGTACAGAGAGCCTTCACGGCACACGCAACAAAACACCTGAATTACTGGGAACGGTTGAAGTTTCTTGACTTGTACTCCCTGGAACGCAGGCGAGAAAGATACGTGATAATGTACACTTGGAAAAACTTAAGAGGGATTTCTACCAAATTTGCACAAGAAAATCACTCACTATGAAAACAAAAGACTGGGCAGGCAGTGCAACATCCTCTCAATGAAAAGCAGGGGCGCCACGGACAAGCTAAAAGGTAACACAATAAGTGTCAGCGGCCCAAGACTGTTGAACTGCCTCCCATAATACATAAGGGGATTACCAATAGACCCCTGGTAGTCTTCAAGAAGGCGCTGGACAGGGACCTAAAGTCAGTACCTGACTAGCCGGGCTGTGGTTCCTACGTCAGTCTACGTGCTGCCAGTAATAACAGCCTGGCCGCGAGGCCTGGTCGCAGACAGGGCCGCGGGAGCGTTCACCATCGAAACCCCGAAACTGTAGTGAATGTTAGTTGTTATTATCTTGTGTATTGTGATGCAAGGAACTTTAAAAATATACGTGTTGTACAAGATACACCACTACACTCACCACCACTACCACTACACTCCACCACCACTACCACTACACTCACCACCACTACCACTACACTCCACCACCACTACCACTACACTCCATCACCACTACCACAACACTCCACCACCACTACCACTACACTCCACCACCACTACCACTACACTCACCACCACTACCACTACACTCACCACCACTACCACTACACTCACCACCACTACCACTACACTCACCACCACTACCACTACACTCCACCACCACTACCACTACACTCACCACCACTACCACTACACTCCACCACCACTACCACTACACTCACCACCACTACCACTACACTCCACCACCACTACCACTACACTCACCACCACTACCACTACACTCCACCACCACTACCACTACACACACCACCACTACCACTACACTCACCACCACTACACTACACTACCACCACTACACTACACTCCACCACTACCACTACACTCACCACCACTACCACTACACTCCACCACCACTACCACTACACACACCACCACTACCACTACACTCACCACCACTACCACTACACTCCACCACCACTACCACTACACTCACCACCACTACCACTACACTCACCACCACTACCACTACACTCCACCACCACTACCACTACACTCACCACCACTACCACTACACTCCACCACCACTACCACTACACTCCACCACCACTACCACTACACTCACCACCACTACCACTACACTCCACCACCACTACCACTACACTCCACCACCACTACCACTACACTCACCACCACTACCACTACACTCCACCACCACTACCACTACACTCACCACCACTACCACTACACTCCACCACCACTACCACTACACTCACCACCACTACCACTACACTCACCACCACTACCACTACACTCACCACCACTACCACTACACTCCACCACCACTACCACTACACTCCACCACCACTACCACTACACTCACCACCACTACCACTACACTCCACCACCACTACCACTACACTCCATCACCACTACCACTACACTCACCACCACTACCACTACACTCACCACCACTACCACTACACTCCACCACCACTACCACTACACTCCACCACCACTACCACTGCACTCCACCACCACTACCACTACACTCCACCACCACTACCACTGCACTCCATCACCACTACCACTACACTCACCACCACTACCACTACACTCACCACCACTACCACTACACTCCACCACCACTACCACTACACTACACTCACCACCACTACCACTACACTCCACCACCACTACCACTACACTCCACCACCACTACCACTACACTCCACACCACTACCACTACACTCACCACCACTACCACTACACTCACCACCACTACCACTACACTCCACCCACCCACTACCACTACCACTGCACTCCATACACCACTACCACTACACTCCACCACCACTACACTCACTACCACTACACTCACCACCACTACCACTACACTCACCACCACTACCACTACACTCACCACCACTACCACTACACTCCACCACCACTACCACTGCACTCCATCACCACTACCACTACACTCCACCACCACTACCACTGCACTCCATCACCACTACCACTACACTCCACCACCACTACCACTACACCACCACCACTACCACTACACCACCACCACTACCACTACACTCCACCACCACTACACCACTACCACTACACTCCACCACCACTACCACTGCACTCCATCACCACTACCACTACACTCCACCACCACTACCACTGCACTCCATCACCACTACCACTACACTCCACCACCACTACCACTGCACTCCATCACCACTACCACTACACTCCACCACCACTACCACTGCACTCCATCACCACTACCACTACACTCCACTGCACTCCACCACCACTACCACTACACTCCACCACCACTACCACTGCACTCCATCACCACTACCACTACACTCCACCACCACTACCACTACACTCACCACCACTACCACTACACTCCACCACCACTACCACTGCACTCCATCACCACTACCACTACACTGCACCACCACTACCACTGCACTCCATCACCACTACCACTACATTCCACCACCACTACCACTGCACTCCATCACCACTACCACTACACTCCACCACTAACACTACACTCCACCACCACTACCACTACACTCCACCACTAACACTACACTCCACCACCACTACCAATACACTCACCACCACTAACACTACACTCCACCACCACTACCAATACACTCACCACCACTACCACTACACTCCACCACCACTACCACTGCACTCCATCACCACTACCACTACACTCCACCACCACTACCACTGCACTCCATCACCACTACCACTACACTCACCACCACTACCACTACACTCCACCACCACTACCACTACACTCCACCACTAACACTACACTCCACCACCACTACACTCCACCACCACTACCACTGCACTCCATCACCACTACCACTACACTCCACCACTAACACTACACTCCACCACCACTAACACTACACTCCACCACCACTAACACTACACTCCACCACCACTAACACTACACTCCACCACCACTAACACTACACTCCACCACCACTAACACTACACTCCACCACCACTACCACTACACTCCACCACCACTAACACTACACTCCACCACCACTAACACTACACTCCACCAACACTAACACTACACTCCACAACCACTACCACTACACTCCACCACTAACACTACACTCCACCACCACTACCACTACACTCCACCACCACTACCACTACACTCCACCACCACTAACACTACACTCCACCACTAACACTACACTCCACCACCACTAACACTACACTCCACCAACACTAACACTACACTCCACAACCACTACCACTACACTCCACCACTAACACTACACTCCACCACCACTACCACTACACTCACCACCACTACCACTACACTCCACAACCACTACCACTACACTCCACCACTACCACTGCACTCCACCACCACTAACACTACACTCCACCACTAACACTACACTCCACCACCACTAACACTACACTCTACCACCACTAACACTACACTCCACCACTAACACTACACTCCACCACCACTAACACTACACTCCACCACCACTACACTCCACCACCACTACCACTACACTCCACCACCACTACCACTACACTCCACTAACACTACACTCCACCACCACTAACACTACACTCCACCACCACTACCACTACACTCCACCACCACTACCACTACACTCCACCACCACTACCACTACACTCCACCACCACTACCACTACACTCCACTAACACTACACTCCACCACCACTACCACTACACTCCACCACCACTACCACTACACTCCACTAACACTACACTCCACCACCACTAACACTACACTCCACCACCACTAACACTACACTCCACCACCACTACCACTACACTCCACCACTACCACTACACTCCACCACCACTACCACTACACTCCACCACCACTAACACTACACTCCACCACTACCACTACACTCCACCACCACTAACACTACACTCCACCACCAATACACTCCACCACCACTGCCACTGCTACACTCCACCACCACTGCCACTGCTACACTCCACCACCACTGCCACTGCTACACTCCACCACCACTGCCACTGCTACACTCCACCACCACTGCCACTGCTACACTCCACCACCACTGCCACTGCTACACTCCACCACCACTGCCACTGCTACACTCCACCACCCCGACCACCACACTCCACCACTACCACTACACTCCACCACCACTAACACTACACTCCACCACCAATACACTCCACCACCACTGCCACTGCTACACTCCACCACCACTGCCACTGCTACACTCCACCACCACTGCCTCTATCACACTCCACCACCACTGCCACTGCTACACTCCACCACCACTGCCACTGCTACACTCCACCACCACTACCACTACACTCCACCACCACTACCACTACACTCCACCACCACTGCCACTACACTCCACCACCACTACCACTACACTCCACCACCACTACCACTACACACACCACCACAACCACTACACACACCACCACAACCACTACACACCACCACAACCACTACACACACCACCACAACCACTACACACACCACCACAACCACTACACACACCACCACAACCACTACCACCACCACCACAACCACTACACACACCACCACAACCACTACACACACCACCACAACCACTACACACACCACCACAACCACTACACACACCACCACAACCACTACACACACCACCACAACCACTACACACACCACCACAACCACTACACACACCACCACAACCACTACACACACCACCACAACCACTACACACACCACCAACCACTACACACACCACCACAACCACTACACACACAACCAACCACTACACACACCACCACAACCACTACACACACAACCAACCACTACACACACCACCACAACCACTACACATACCACAACCACTACACACACCACCACAACCACTACACACACCACCACAACCACTACACACACCACCACAACCACTACACACACCACCACAACCACTACACACACCACCATAACCACTACACACACCACCACAACCACTACACACACCACCACAACCACTACACACACCACCACAACCACTACACACACCACCACAACCACTACACACACCACCACAACCACTACACACACCACCACAACCACTACACACACCACCACAACCACTACACACACCACCACAACCACAACACATACCACCACCACTAAACACACCACCACAACCACTACACATACCACAACCACTACACACACCACCACAACCACTACACACACCACCAACCACTACACACACCACCACAACCACTACACATACCACAACCACTACACACACCACCACAACCACTACACACACCACCACAACCACTACACATACCACAACCACTACACACACCACCACAACCACTACACACACCACAACCACTACACACACCACCACAACCACTACACACACCACCACAACCACTACACATACCACAACCACTACACACACCACCACAACCACTACACACACCACCACAACCACTA
>NC_091326.1:6923195-6958195 GCF_038502225.1 Cherax quadricarinatus | reverse complement strand
CTGGTCCTAGGACCGACCCCTGTGGGACCCCGCTCGTCACAGGTGCCCACTGTGATACATCATTACGTACCATGACTCGTTGTTGCCTCCCTGTCAGGTATTCTCTGATCCATTGCAGTGCCCTTCCTGTTATATGCGCCTGATGCTCTAGCTTCTGCACTAATCTCTTGTGAGGAACTGTGTCAAAGGCCTTCTTGCAGTCCAAGAAGATGCAATCAACCCACCCCTCTCTCTCTTGTCTTACTTCTGTTATTTTATCATAAAACTCCAGAAGGTTTGTGACACAGGATTTGCCTTCCGTGAATCCGTGCTGGTTGGCATTTATACTCCTGTTCCGTTCCAGGTGCTCCACCACTCTCCTCCTGATAATCTTCTCCATAATTTTGCATACTATACACGTCAATGACACAGGTCTATAGTTTAGTGCCTCTTTTCTGTCTCCTTTTTTGAAAATGGGAACTACATTTGCTGTCTTCCATACCTCAGGTAGTTGCCCAGTTTCCAGGGATGTGTTGAAGATTGTGGTAAGTGGTACGCACAACATATCTGCTCCCTCTCTAAGGACCCATGGAGAGATGTTGTCCGGTCCCATTGCCTTTGAGGTATCGATGTCCCTTAGCAGTTTCTTCACCTCCTCCTCATCTGTATGTATGTCGTCCAACACTTGTTGGTGTATTCCTTGTTGGTGTCCCCATCTGGTCTGTCCCCCCAGAGTCCTTCCTGTCTCTACTGTAAATACTTCCTTAAATCTCGTGTTGAGCTCCTCACATACCTCTTGATCGTTTCTTGTGAGTTCCCCACCTTCTTTCCTCAGCCTTATCACCTGGTCCTTGACTGTTGTCTTCTTCCTAATGTGGCTATACAGCAGTTTCGGGTCAGATTTGACTTTCGATGCTATGTCGTTTTCATACTGTCTCTGGGCCTCCCTCCTTATCTGCGCATACTCGTTTCTGGCTCTTCTACTAATCTCCTTGTTTTCCTGGGTCCTATGCCTCCTGTACCTTTTCCATTCTCTGTTGCACTTAGCTTTTGCCTCCCTACACCTTCGGGTAAACCAAGGACTCGTCTTGGTCTTCCTATTATTTCTGTTTCCCTTGGGAACAAAACTTTCCTCTGCCTCCTTGCACTTTGTTGCCACATATTCCATCATCTCGTTTACTGATTTTCCTACCATTTCTCTGTCCCACTGAACCTCCTGCAGGAAGTTTCTCATACCTGTGTAGTCTCCCCTTTTATAGTTTGGCCTGTCCCCTTCAGTTCCTGTTACCTTCTCCACTTGTAACTCTACTATATAGTCAAAACTCAGAACCACATGATCGCTAGCTCCAAGGGGCCTCTCGTAAGTGATGTCCTCGATGTCGTGTGTGTGTGTGTGTGTGTGTGTGTGTGTGTGTGTGTGTGTGTGTGTGTGTATATATATATATATACACGATTGTTGTTCAAATAGTAAAGTAACGCTCTTCTTTCCGAATAAGGCTGTGGAACAAATACTCTTCTATAGGCTGAGGGACTGACCACCTGAAAACTAGATCTTCAAGGGTGATGGACTGATTACATCGTCTTCACATCTGTTCTGCTTCTACCAACTTTTCTGTACTCGACTGAAGAAGCTACTGTTTAGGTGAAACGTTTCGAAACGAAGATGCCTAAATGTTGTATATGTGTCTTATCTAATAAACAAAATTTTGAGTATGCAATAATTTTGCAAAAATCATTCTTAACCTAACGAAAAAATATATATTTCATAGTATTTACTTATTATTAAATTATTGTAAACTTTTCTAAAATATATTTAGTTGGATTATGCTAAATTAAATTGCGCTTGTTATAATAAGGTTAGGTAAGTTTTCTAAGGTTCTTTTGGCCAGCTAGAACTCGATCCATGTTTTTCCTCAATGCCAGGAACACGATACATACCAAGCACACCAGTGAACACCGGAAATACCAGTGAGTACCTGGCACACCTTGTATTTCTGTCATGTGATTCTTACTCCAGTACCTGTAGACGGGCTGACTGAAAATAACCTGCAGCTGAACTGAGAGCCAAAAAAACTGTCCTTGCTGGAGCTCAGTATAAAAATTACACAGACACACGTATACAGGAGCTATGAATCGACCCCTGCAGATACAAATAGGTGAGTGTACAACCAGATAACTGCTGCAGCATGTGGGCGCCGGGCAAACCCAAGAATAGCGTTCCGATACCCTACTAAGGAATTGTTCAGGACACTACACCGTGTACGTCAGGCCCATACTGGAGTATGCAGTACTTGTTTGTAACACACCTGGTCAAGCACCTTAGTCCCTAAGGTAAGGGGATTGTCCTTCGAAAAAAGGTTAAGGGAAATCGGTCTGACGACACTGGAGGACAGGAGGGTTAGGGGAGACATGATAACGACATACAAAATACTGCAAGGAATAGATAAAGTGGACAGAGACAGGATGTTCCAGAGATGGGACACAGAAACAAAGGGTCAGAATTTTAAGTTGAAGACGTGGACGAGTCAAAGGGATGTTAGGAAGTATTTCTTCAGTCATGGAGTTGTCAGTAAGTGGAATAGCCTAGCAAGTGGCGTAGTGGAGGCAGGAACCATACATAGTTTTAAGACGAGGTTTGATGAAGCTCATGGAGCAGGGAGAGAGAGGACCTAATAGCGATAAGTGAAGAGGCGTGGGCTAGGAGCTATGATTCGACTCCTGCAACCACAAATAAGCGAATACAAATAGGTGAGTACGTACACACACACACAGAGGAGAAGAGTGGTGGAGCACCTAGACAAGGACTCATACGTGAGTCCATTCCTTCAGGGAAGGGAAATCCTGCATCACAAACCTATTGCAGTCCTATGACAAGTTAACGGAAATAAGAGAGGAGAGAGAGGAATGGGTAGACTGCATCTTCTTGGACTATAAGAAGGCTTTCGACACAGTACCACAGAAAAAACTGGTTGAAAAGCTAGAGGAGCAGGCAGCAATACGAGGGAAAGTACTGAAATGGATCAGGGAATACCTGACAGGAAGGAAACAACGTGTGTCGGTACGAGACGAAGTGTCAGAGTGGGTGCATGTGTCAAGTGGGGTTCCACAAGGGTCAGTCCTAGGTCCGGTCCTGTTTCTTGTATATGACGGAAGGGATAGAGTCAGTAAGGAGTCGTTCAGGACTGTACACCTTGTACGTCTGGCCTATATTAGAGTATGCAGCACTAGTATGGAACCCACACCTGGGCAAGCACGTCAGGAAATTAGAGAAAGTGCAAAGGTTTGCAACGAGACTAATCCCGGAGCTAAGGGGCATGTCCTACGAGGAGAGAGTAAAGGAAATTGACCTTACGACACTGGGGGACAGGAGAGATAATGGGGGGGACATGATAACGACATATGAAATACTGAGGGGAATCGATAAGGTGGACAGAGATAAAATGTTCCAGAGATAGAACACAGCAACAAGGGGTCAAAGTTGGAAGTTAAAGACTCAAATGAATCATGTAGATGTTAGGAAATATTTCTTCGGTCGGAGAGTTGTCATGAAGTAGAATAGTCCGGAAAGTGAAGTGGTGGAGGCAGCATCCATACATAGCTTTAAGAAGAGGTATGATAAAGCTCTCGAGTGACTCAGTAGCGGCCAGTGAAGAGGCGGGGCCAGGAGCTATGAATCGACCCCTGCAACTACAATTAGGTGAGTACACAAAAAAATAGAGAGAGAGAGAGAGAGAGAGAGAGAGAGTAAGGAAGGCATGTCTATCGACAAGTGCCTTTGACAACGAGTAACTACAAACGCACACATCAATCTCCTTGGAGTGTCTTGATGACTCCAGGAGTGTCTGGATGACTCCAGGAGTGTCTGGATGACTCCAGGAGTGTCTGGATGACTCCAGGAGTGTCTTGATGACTCCAGGAGTGTCTTGATGACTCCAGGAGTGTCTGGATGACTCCAGGAGTGTCTTGATGACTCCAGGAGTGTCTGGATGACTCCAGGAGTGTCTTGATGACTCCAGGAGTGTCTTGATGACTCCAGGAGTGTCTGGATGACTCCAGGAGTGTCTGGATGACTCCAGGAGTGTCTTGATGACTCCAGGAGTGTCTGGATGACTCCAGGAGTGTCTTGATGACTCCAGGAGTGTCTTGATGACTCCAGGAGTGTCTTGATGACTCCAGGAGTGTCTTGATGACTCCAGGAGTGTCTTGATGACTCCAGGAGTGTCTTGATGACTCCAGGAGTGTCTTGATGACTCCAGGAGTGTCTTGATGACTCCAGGAGTGTCTTGATGACTCCAGGAGTGTCTTGATGACTCCAGGAGTGTCTTGATGACTCCAAGAGTGTCTTGATGACTCCAGGAGTGTCTGGATGACTCCAGGAGTGTCTGGATGACTCTAGGAGTGTCTTGATGACTCCAGGAGTGTCTGGATGACTCCAGGAGTGTCTGGATGACTCCAGGAGTGTCTTGATGACTCCAGGAGTGTCTGGATGACTCCAGGAGTGTCTGGATGACTCCAGGAGTGTCTTGATGACTCCAGGAGTGTCTGGATGACTCCAGGAGTGTCTTGATGACTCCAGGAGTGTCTGGATGACTCCAGGAGTGTCTTGATGACTCCAGGAGTGTCTGGATGACTCCAGGAGTGTCTTGATGACTCCAGGAGTGTCTTGATGACTCCAGGAGTGTCTTGATGACTCCAGGAGTGTCTTGATGACTCCAGGAGTGTCTTGATGACTCCAGGAGTGTCTTGATGACTCCAGGAGTGTCTTGATGACTCCAGGAGTGTCTTGATGACTCCAAGAGTGTCTTGATGACTCCAAGAGTGTCTTGATGACTCCAGGAGTGTCTTGATGACTCCAGGAGTGTCTTGATGACTCCAGGAGTGTCTTGATGACCCCAGGAGTGTCTTGATGACTCCAGGAGTGTCTTGATGACTCCGGGAGTGTCTTGATGACTCCAGGAGTGTCTTGATGACCCCAGGAGTGTCTTGATGACTCCAGGAGTGTCTTGATGACTCCAGGAGTGTCTTGATGACTCCATGAGTGTCTGGATGACTCTAGGAGTGTCTTGATGACTCCAGGAGTGTCTGGATGACTCCAGGAGTGTCTGGATGACTCCGGGAGTGTCTGGATGACTCCAGGAGTGTTTTGATGACTCCAGGAGTGTCTGGATGACTCCAGGAGTGTCTGGATGACTCCGGGAGTGTCTGGATGACTCCAGGAGTGTCTGGATGACTCCGGGAGTGTCTGGATGACTCCGGGAGTGTCTGGATGACTCCAGGAGTGTTTTGATGACTCCAGGAGTGTCTGGATGACTCCAGGAGTGTCTGGATGACTCCGGGAGTGTCTGGATGACTCCAGGAGTGGCTTGATGACTCCATGAGTGTCTGGATGACTCCAGGAGTGTCTTGATGACTCCAGGAGTGTCTGGATGACTCCAGGAGTGTCTTGATGACTCCAGGAGTGTCTGGATGACTCCAGGAGTGTCTGGATGACTCCATGAGTGTCTGGATGACATCAGTAGTCATCAAGACACCACTGGAGTCATCAAGACACCACTGGAGTCATCAAGACATCAAAGACAGGACACAATGACGCCCGTTACCCTGTACTCTGTATTATTCTGAACTCTGTACCCACACTAGAAATACCCAAAGGTACACAGGTGTTGGTGTATATACACAGAGATACATACAACTAGGTGTATATACAGTACACGTGTGTTCCACACAGGTGTACTGTTTACTTTCAGTCATGTAAATTACGCATTCACTATGGCATTCATTCTGTCGTTCATAACACAAACACAGTCATGTGGACTTCCAGTCTACTTACCAGTTGCCTCTTATTGGCTTATAGTGGTTTTATTGGCGTATAGTGGTTCTTCTTGGCTTATAGTGGTTCTTCTTGGCGTATACTGGCAGGAAACGCGGAGTAATATTGTTTTAGTGTGTGTAATCACCTATTTGTGGCTGCAGGGGTCAAGTCGTATAGTGTTGGAGTGGTAGTGGTGGTGAAGTTACTCCACGCAAGGTAAGGGCATGCAGCTGCTGCAATACTTGTGGCCAGCACTTGCCACAACCTTCACAATTTTATCGACAGAAACACTTTTCCACGTGTTGGGTCACTAAAAGAGGTGTGTGAAGGAGTGTAAGGATGGTGATTATATCAGTGTTTGGTGAGAGGAGTGTGAGCATGAAGGTGTGAGGGCCGCAGCTCTGCAAGATGTACCCTGCGGTCACTTGGTACTCACACACTGAGCTGTGTACCTGTGCCAACCTACCTTCCTCCATCGTAACCCTCCCTCCACTCCTACCTCCCTCCTTCGTCCCCCACATCCTCCCTCACACACGCGTTCCACTCTCTTCTTTACAACCTATGTCCTAAGTCTACGTTAACCGTTTATGTGTTATGGATAAGCGGTAAACATGTGACAACGCCCACATGTCAACACACATTAACCACACGATAACTGTGCAATATCAACACCAGAGAAATGATCTTCCCTCCAAGACATAAGTGTGTGTATGTATGTGGCAGCTTACTGAAACATGTTTATTTCAATTCTTCTCGTCCACTTTCAATATATTCCGCTCACGGATTGTGAGTGACACTTGCAGATACATAAACACAGTCGTTATATGTAGGTATGTGTATGTGTGTGTGTGTGTGTGTGTGTGTGTGTGTGTGTGTGTGTGTGTGTGTGTGTAGCCTTCCTGAGCTTGGTTAATGACGTAACTTGCAGAAGTAAGTTGATCACACCTGCAAAACGATGCATCATCTTGGAGAGCTGAATGAGTCAACACAAGCAGGTGTTGTCATACTAGTATCACAGGTAAACAACAACACAAGCAGGTGTTGTCATACTAGTATCACAGGTAAACAACAACACAAGCAGGTGTTGTCATGAAAATAAATGGTATAAAATACCGACACTATGGAAACAAACACATATGCAGTTTAATGTGATCCTTTATTGACAACGTTTCGCCCACACAGTGAGCTTTTTCAAGTCACAAACAGATCTACCTGGGGTGGAAGGTACGGGAGTATTTATAGTCAGGTTCAGAATGTTGAGGTCAGGTGGAGAATGCTGCATCTGATGATCCACTGGGTGGGGTTATAGATTCTTGGATAGCTAGGCAGGGGTATTGGACAAGTTGTGAGTAGACCTTCTGCAGTGTTCTATGTTCTTATGTGGGATAGCGATGAAGAAGTTTCTTGGCAAGTGGTTCAGCTATGTTATAGAAGCCATTGTTCTGGTTGAAATTGTTGGTTATAGAGATAAGCGATGATTCCAGGATTCTTCGGTATTGAGCGTTGTCTTCTGTGGCGATGAGTCTTGAGTTTCAGTAGTTAATTAAATGGTTGTGTGAATTGCGATGTTGTACACAGGCATTCCTTGTATCGTCAGTCCTGCTTGTGTATTGGTGTTCTGAAATACGTGTTTGGAGGTCTCTTGATGTTTCGCCCACGTATAATTTGTTGCATTCATTACAAGGGATTATGTATACCCCTGCAGAGGATGGAAGCTTGTCCTGTTTACTACTGGTGATGTCCTTGATGGTCGTGGTTGTGGAGGTAGATACTTAGAATGATGTATTGGAAAAGATGTTGGAAACATGTTTGGCAATGGAGTTGGTGGGGAGGACTATGTATCTCTTCTCGGCAGTGTCTTCTCTGGGTGTGTTGAAGATGTTTAATGTCCGCCGTCTGCAGTCTGATGAAGTGACGAGGATAGTGGAGTTTAGAAAATACTTGTTCAATTATAATGCATTCTTCCTCAAGGAACTCATTGCTGCAGATTCTGAGTGCGCGCAGGAAGAAGCCTATAATTACATCACGTTTAGTTTTGGTGTCGTGGTGAGAGTAGAAGTGGAGAAGATCGTTTTGGTTGGTTGGTTTTCGATAGACTTTAAAACGAAGTTCATGGTCAGTTTTGCAGAGAAGAACATCAAGGAAAGGAAGAGTGTTGTTGACTTCTTCTTCAAGTGTGAACTGGATTGAGGGCTCGACCTGGTTGAGCTTGTCTTGGAGAGCTTGAACGTTGAAGCGCCTGGGAGTTATGAGGAGAATGTCGTCAACATAACGGAGCCAGGTGACAGTCGAAGGAATAATGGTGGAGAAACGCCCGGCTTCCAGATGTTCCATGTATAAGTTCGCCAGGACGGCACTGAGTGGCGAGCCCATGGGTAGACCAAAAGTCTGTTGAAAGAGGTGATTTTCGAAAGAGAAACACGTAAAGCCGACACATAGTTCAACGAGGTCGTAATAAAGTTGGTAGAATTACCGACAATATGTAAAGTAAAAGGACACAAGTGCAACTAATGTGACATTTATTGTGGCAACGTTTCGCTCTCCAGGAGCTTTATCAAGCCTGGAGAGCGAAACGTTGCCACAATAAATGTCACATTAGTTGCACTTGTGTCCTTTTATTCAACGAGGTCGATGAAATCGCTGGCTGGAATAGGAAGATCAAGTGAATCGTCAATTTTTCTGTGCAGGAGATCGATGGCTTGTGTAGTAGGTACTTTGGTGAATAGGGAAGTTACGTCAAGGCTGGAAAGTTTCTTGTTCCTGATGTTGATGTTGCGAATGCGACTGAGAAGATCACCAGAGTGTTTGAGATGTGCTGGACTGATAGTGCCCAAGAGTTTGGAGAGGTGTTTTGCGAGAATTCCTGAGAGTTGGTGGGGAGCACTGCCTATTCCCGAAGATATGGGCCTCAAAGGGATACCAGGCTTGTGAGTTTTTGGTAATTATAGGCTTCTTCCTGCGCGCACTCAGAATCTGCAGCATTGAGTTCCTTGAGGAAGAATGCATTATAATTGAACAAGTATTTTCTAAACTCCACTATCCTCGTCACTTCATCAGAGACTGCAGACGGCGGGCATTAAACATCTTCAACACACCCAGAGAAGACACTGCCGAGAAGAGATACATAGTCCTCCCCACCAACTCCATTGCCAAACATGTTTCCAACATCTTTTCCTATACATCATTCCAAGTATCTACCTCCACAACCACGACCATCAAGGACATCACCAGTAGTAGACAGGACAAGCTTCCATCCTCTGCAGGGGTATACATAATCCCTTGCAATGACTGCAACAAATTATACGTGGGCGAAACATCAAGAGACCTCCAAACACGTATTTCAGAACACCAAGAAGAATCCTGGAATCATCGCTTATCTCTATAACCAACAATTTCAACCAGAACAATGGCTTCTATAACATAGCTGAACCACTTGCCAAGAAACTTCTTCATCGCTATCCCACATAAGAACATAAAACACTGCAGGTCTACTCACAACTTGTCCAATGCCCCTGCCAAGCTACCCAAGGCTCTATAACCCCACCCAGTGGATCATCAGATGCAGCATTCTCCACCTGACCTCAACATTCTGAACCTGACTATAAATACTCCCGTACCTTCCATCCCAGATCGACATTGAACTGGATCCCCAGCCATGCTGGCATCCAGGGAAATGAGGCGGCAGATGATGCAGCCAAGGCAGCAACAGACTATCCACATGTTGGGATTACTGTCCCAATCAGCCTACGACAGACCAAACTGGTGGCTGCCAGAGCCACGAAACTTATCGGGGGGAGGGGTCTTAGGTGATACCCCATCTCAACAGTGGTACCGAGCAGCGACTCAGGGAGCACCACCTCCATATGATAGAAGCTGGTCCAGAGCGCAGTGTACCGCCATCCTTCGGCTTCGTTTGGGCTTTCCCACAGCCAAGATGATGGTAGACAAGGCTGAGGAGATGTGCCAGTACTGTCAGCACGTTGTCCAGCGGCCCCTAACACACTATCTTCTGGAGTGCGAAGCTACTGAGACACTCCGCAGGCAACTAGGAGTGATATTCCCTCCCGAAGAGGACCCAGAGATGACTGCGGCCACACTAGTGTACCATGGGGTCAACGAACCAGACAAGCTGTTACCTGTGATAACGACATATCCTCCTACTCGCTAGTGTCCATAGTTAGGAGTACATATGGTGTCGCTTATGAGATGCACCAGTTGAACTGACCAGAAGAGTGCTTGAGCAGCATACGTCGCATCATTGTAGAAACCTTTCTCCATCGGGAGCCAGAGACGGGTCATCGCAAGATTGAGACCCGTGCCAGGACTGCGGTCTTGGCGAACATTATACATACATCCCAGGTAGATCTGTTTGTGACTTGAAAAAGCCCACTGTGTGGGCGAAACGTTGTCAATAAAGGATCACATTAAACTGCATATGTGTTTATGTTTCCAGGTGTTGTCATACTAGTATCACAGGTAAACAACAACACTATATTGAGGAAACAGGTAAGTGTGACAGTGTTGTGGTGGTGATAGCGACGTCTACCACTGTTGTAGTGATACTGACACGTGTCTACCAGTGTTGTGGTGATAGTGACACGTGTCTATCGCTGCGGTGGTGATAGTGACATGTGTCTACCACCGCGGTGGTGATAGTGACACGTGTCTACCACTGTGGTGGTGATAGTGACACGTGTCTACCACTGTGGTGGTGATAGTGACACGTGTCTACCACTGTGGTGGTGATAGTGACACGTGTCTACCACTGTGGTGGTGATAGTGACACGTGTCTACCACTGGTGGTGATAGTGACACGTGTGTGGAAAACTGCATTTATCTGAATGTATCATTATGTACATAACAATAAATGAACATAGATAATTATTATTTATCAGTTAGACAAGTAGGAATTTGGGACACCTAGGTCGCAAAAAATGTCCCCCTTCGATACCTACCACTGTCATATCCACAAGTTGCTCTGGACCTATTAATTACAAATGAAAAATACATCACCAGGAATGCTGGTAGATATATAAATTTGTGGACTGTATATTAAATTAAAAAATGATTATATATACACATTTACATAAGAGAATGAGAATATATCTTAATATCACTCACCAATTTGACTGGAGATTAATGTGTATCATACTCAGAAAACCTCACTCTAACTAAATCTATGAAAATAATGCTGGCCAGAATTACACACAAATCTAGAGAGCTTATCTGAGGTTCCTGGAGCTGTCTTGTCCAGTCGTCTGATATCTCAAGTTATGCAGGAATGCACATCCACCAATTTCGCCTCCTATTTGAGAGGTGTCACCACAATTTTAACCTCTAGAGCACGAAAATTCCTTCCCACTACGCTAACGTTGTATCCAATTCAAAACCAAGATGGCGAGTCTCGTCTGCGCAGACGCAGGCTTTCCGTTTTCTATGACAAATATTATTAAATACAGTATGGCCATCTATTTACATACAAATACTGAATTTCTGGAAAATATATACAGTATTTTCCACAACGTGTCTACCACTGTGGTGAGTGACACATGTCTACCACTGTGGTGGTGATAGTGACACGTGTCTATCACTGTGGTGGTGATAGTGACACGTGTCTATCACTGTGGTGGTGATAGTGACACGTGTCTATCACTGTGGTGGTGATAGTGACACGTGTCTACCACTGTGGTGATAGTGACACGTGTCTACCACTGTGGTGATAGTGACACGTGTCTACCACTGTGGTGATAGTGACACGTGTCTACCACTGTTGTGGTTATAGTGACACGTGTCTACCACTGTTGTGGTGATAGTGACACGGGTCTACCATTGTGGTGATAATGACACGGGTCTACCACTGTGGTGGTGATAGTGACACGTGTCTACCACTGTGGTGGTGATAGTGACACGTGTCTACCACTGTGGTGGTGATAGTGACACGTGTCTACCACTGTTGTGGTGACAGTGACACGTGTCTACCACTGTTGTGGTGATAGTGACACGTGTCTATCACTGTTGTGATAGTGACACGAGTCTACCACTGTTGTGGTGATAGTGACACGGGTCTACCACTTTTGTGGTGATAGTGACACGGGTCTACCACTGTTGTGGTGGTGATATATCTCCACCACTATCGTGGTAGTGGTGGTTGGATAATTTCCAACACCACACTTGCGGTAGTGGTGGTGGTGGATAAGTTTTTTCACCAGTGTTGTGGTTTAGGTGATAGTGATGATGGGGAGGCCCCTTAACACTCTGTAATATGTAAAGTCTCACCACCTGTACCACCACCTCCACCACACTATCACTACCACCATCTTCTTCAAGTCGTTACCTAAAAACACCCAGAGATGTAATGGTCAGAGACCTTAGTGGAACTACATAGTTGCTGGAGGAGCCCAGTGACCATGGTCTGCTGAAGGAACCTAGTGACCATGGTCTGCTGAAGGAACCTAATGACCATGGTCTGCTGAAGGAACCCAGTGACCATGGTCTGCTGAAGGAACCTAGTGACTATGATCTGCTGAAGGAACCTAGTGACCATGGTCTGAAGGAACCTAGTGACCATGGTCTGCTGAGGGAACCTACTGACCATGGTCTGCTGAAGGAACCTAGTGACCATAGTCTGAAGGAACCTACTGACCATGGTCTGCTGAAGGAACTTAGTTATCATGGTCTGAAGGAACCTACTGACCATGGTCTGCTGAAAGAACCTACTGGCCATGGTCTGCTGAAGGAACCTACTGACCATGGTCTGCTGAAGGAACCTAGTGACCATGGTCTGCTGAAGGAACCGAGTGACCATGGTCTGCTGAAGGAACCTAGTGACCATGGTCTGCTGTAGGAACCTATTGACCATGGTCTGCTGAAGGAACCCAGTGACCATGGTCTGCTGAAGGAACCTAGTGACCATGGTCTGCTGGAGGAACCCAGTGACCATGGTCTGCTGAAGGAACCTAGTGACCATGGTCTGCTGAAGGAACCTACTGACCATGGTCTGCTGAAGGAACCTAGTGACCATGGTCTGCTGGAGGAACCTAGTGACCATGGTCTGCTGAAGGAACCTAGTGACCATGGTCTGCTGGAGGAACCTAGTGACCATGGTCTGCTGAAGGAACCCAGTAACCATGGTCTGCTGAAGGAACCTAGTGACCATGGTCTGCTGAAGGAACCTACTGACCATGGTCTGCTGAAGGAGCCCAGTGACCATGGTCTGCTGAAGGAACCTAGTGACCATGGTCTGCTGGAGGAACCTAGTGACCATGGTCTGCTGAAGGAACCTAGTGACCATGGTCTGCTGAAGGAACCTAGTGACCATGGTCTGCTGGAGGAACCTAGTGACCATGGTCTGCTGAAGGAACCTAGTGACCATGGTCTGCTGGAGGAACCTAGTGACCATGGTCTGCTGAAGGAACCTAGTGACCATGGTCTGCTGAAGGAACCCAGTGACCATGGTCTACTGAAGGAACCTAGTGACCATGGTCTGCTGAAGGAACCTAGTGATCATGGTCTGCTGAAGGAACCTAGTGACCATGGTCTGCTGAAGGAACCCAGTGATCATGGTCTGCTGAAGGAACCTAGTGACCATGGTCTGCTGAAGGAACCTAGTGACCATGGTCTGCTGGAGGAACCTAGTGAGGGGAGTTCATTATACAGGTGGTTAATTGATCCACACAGGTGATGGTGGTTAATTGATCCACACAGGTGATGGTGATTAATTGATCCACACAGGTGGTGATTAATTGATCTACACAGGTGGTGGTGAATTGATCCACAGGTGATGGTGGGTAACTGATCCACACAGGTGATGGTGGTTAATTGATCCACACAGGTTATGGTGGTTAATTGATCCACACAGGTGATGGTGATTAATTGATCCACACAGGTGGTGATTAATTGATCTACACAGGTGGTGGTGAATTGATTCACAGGTGATGGTGGGTAATTGATCCATACAGGTAATGATGGTTAATTGATCCACAGGTGGTGAGGGTTAACTGATCCACACAGATGGTTAATTGATCCACAGGTGGAGATGGTTAATTGATTCACAGGTAATGATGGTTAATTGATCCACACAGGTAATGATGGTTAATTGATCCACACAGATGGTTAACTGATCCACACAGATGGTTAATTGATCCACAGGTGGAGATGGTTAATTGATTCACAGGTAATGATGGTTAATTGATCCACACAGTTGATGGTTAATTGATCCACACAGGTAATCCCACCTAGGCTGCGGTGGAGAGGAAAGATGAGGAGAATATGAGGGGAGTGGAGGAGGAGAAAAGGACATTTACATGTGTTAAGATAGCAAATCTTCCACTGTGAACGATATTTTTATAATGGAGAGGGAGAGAAGAGAGGGAGTGGGAGGAAGAGAGAGGAATGATGAGTCTGCCGTAGTCTACCACAGTCCCCAGGGTAGGAAGACTGGGTAGGTTTTGGAAGGGTAGTGGGGAGTCAGGGATGGAGGAAAGGGGATGCTTGGGAATGGGAGGGGGAAAGCGTTAGCACGATAAAGGGGTAGGGGTAGGGGAAGGAGATTGGAGCAAAATGGTGACACAGGCATAGATGCAATACGGATAAGTGCTACGATAATGGCATACAATTCAGCCGTAAAAATGGTAGCCGAGGATAATAAATGCCCTCGCACGACGCTGTCCGGAAACTGCTGCGAATCCGACGCCGTCAGAAGACTTGGAACCATCGGTGTACACTACGATGGCATGAGAATTAGATCGGAAGTGGTTAAGAAAAAGAGAACGAGAAGCCACCGTAGGCAGTTGGGCTTTCGCGCATGGCAGTGGGAAAGAACAGACATGAACCGATGAAACTTCCCAAGGGAGTAGGGAAAAGAGATGCTACATGGTAGCTGAAGAGAAGACGAGCGAATGTAGGCGAAGAGAAATGGGACAGAGTAAACAGGGGCGACGAACAAACAAAGAACGTCTACTAACATCAGTGACTATCCTTTATATGGAAGGACTGCGGAGGTCATGAGAGCAAACATAATAGCGAAAGCAATCAGCATCACGGTGATCGGTCAAGGACGGAATATTCGCCTCTGCACATAGGCTCTCAACCGGTGAAAAGCTAAAAGCACCGAGGCATAGACGTAATCCCTGGTAATGGATGGGATTAAAGCTCGAGTTGCAGGAGAGGCCGCTGAATGTATCTGGTCGCCATAATCGAGTTTTGATAAAATTAGGCTAAATATAGTCGAAGGAGAGTTCTACGGTCAGCCCCCCATGAAAGATGAGCGAAGGTTTTAAGGAAGTTCAGCCCGGTATGACAAGTTGCCTTCAGAGAGGTAATGTGAGGTTTCCAGGATAACCTACGGTCAGACAGAAGGCCGAGAAACAGCACCGTAGAGGGAGAAGCCAGAAGCATAGTCAAAGAAGTGCGGAGGTCAGATGTATGAAAGGAGTCAAGGCGGAACCCCCGGTACCTGGAGTGGGTGACGAAACGGCACCAGCAAGAGGTACAGGGGAATGAGATGTCCGAAGAGTGGTCAAGAAACGAGACAGGATCGGAACAGAGTGTGGTATCAGGAAGGGGCCCGGGTTCATGGATTTGGGACTCCATGGTTATGTTACTTTTCTTTTTTCTAGAAAAAAATAAAAAAAGGGGGAATGCAGAGGAAAAGCTCGAGGAGGAAAGGGTTATAATTCCCCCTCTGCGCCCAAGAGGACCCCAGCACCGCAAGTAGTGCAGATGCAGCATGCCAGTAAACCAACAATCCGGGATTCTTCTTCTGTTGGGTTTCAGGGCCACTGACAGCATACGTCGTATCGAGCCCGGCCGTCCAGTGCTAGGAGAGGGAATATCGACCAAAGTGGAAGAATGTCTTGACTAATAACTATGTATCATATGTCTGTGATACGCCATGAAGCCAGCTAATTAACCTCCGCTAATTAACTCCCTCCTACCACCGCGCCTGCCTGTCCGCTGCCATATTCCCCAATTATCCGTTACGTTCCATTACACATCCCTACATGACATGGTGTCTAAGCGGTGGTGGTTCTTCTTAATTTTATAGTAGGAACCAGTCCCATGTGCCTTATTTTTGACTGCTCGGTTATACTTATGTTATGCTACCACTTTTTTTCTTGTGTGTAAATCTAAAGTAAATATCTGTGTGATATTATAATCCTAGTGACCTTAACTGACCTTTTTTTGATGGTGGGTCTGAATAATTGTTTGGGTGTAATATTATATTTGGTGGAGTTGGTTGTTGGTTTGGGATAAATGGTGGAGAATATCAGTATTTGGGTGAGACTTTTGGGGGAAGCAATTACTGGCCGAAATTGAATATTTACAGAGGAATGAGAAGTCACCCAGTCCGCCTTGGAAGACTTACCCACAACTGTCACCCATTGAAGAGTTGCCTATGATTGCTATCCACCTGATGTGCCCAGTCACCCAGCTGATGTGCCCCAGTAGATGTACTGCTGCCCTGGTCTGTCATCCAGTGTAGTGGGTGTCTGTCTGCGTCACCCAGCCTCTGTGACCATCACCCGCGGACCGCCAGTTACCCGCAGTTGCCAGGGATGGGTGACCGTACTTGCTGTTGATGACCTAGTGACCTCACCTCACCTCGAGCAACTGGCCATATTTATTATTATAATCAAAAAGAAGCGCTAAGCCACAAGGGCTATACAACACAACTGGCCATAGCCTGCTGCTGCTGATGTCGGCTGCTGTGATGCTGTCTGCGATGCTGTAGCCGTGAGGCGTTGCTGTGGCCGTGCTGCGATGCTGTGGCCGTGCTGCGATGCTGTGGCCGTGCTGCGATGCTGTGGCCGTGCTGTGTGCTGCTGTGATACGGCCGTGCTGTGATGATGGATATGCTGTGGCCGTGCTGTGATGATGGATATGCTGTGGCCGTGCTGTGATGCTGCCTAGCTCAAGAGGAGGAGATGGCGGTGATGCTGCAGTGGTGTGTGAGGGATTCTGGCTGGTGTGCCAGGACAGGAGAATCTACTATGAAGGAGTTGCCATCCTCGGAGATGTGGAAGGACGTCAGCTGCGGAGATGGACTCCAGCTGCTGGGACCAGCCTGTTTTCAAGGGCGGTATGGAGGTGTATCCTGCCTTGTGGTCAACCTGTACGACCGGTATGCGGGGATGTCCTGCCAGCCATGAGAGACAATTAAGAGTGTGAGATGTCCCCAGCCTACTTTGACTTGCCAGAAGTGTTAGTGTTACCTGTGTGGAATAAGGTGACCTTGAATACGGTCCAGTGATTATGGCCGCCTTGTTTTAAGAGGCCAGTGAATCCTAGTAGTGGCATAGGATAATGGAGGGTCCTAGCTGCGATGCCTGCCCTGTCTCGATTTTCAGACGTTGAAGTGTGCATGTGAAGTGTGCTGAAAATGCGACCTTGGTGGTCGTGAAGTGGTCCAGTTGCAGTTATTTGAAAGAATGCAACCCGTTGGAGCAGTTTTCCACGCCAAAGAAGCCTAGAGAGGTTTGGCCCAATGGTTAACGTGCGAGGGTGACTAGCATTGGCTAGTGCATTTCTAGTAGAAGTAGGGAAGGCACTGGAGCCCGATATTTAGTTTTAAGGAGAAATGACGGGTAAGGAGGCTTCGCACCAGAGAGCAACTGTTATATGGACTTCAGTAAGGCTTTTGACAGGGTCCCACATCAGAGACTATTGAGGAAAATTAAGGCACATGGAATAGGAGAAATTTTTTCCTGGATAGAGGCATGGTTGACAAATAGGCAGCAGAGAGTTTGCATAAATGGGGAGAAATCAGAGTGGGGAAGCGTCACGAGCGGTGTTCCACAGGGGTCAGTGTTGGGCCCCCTGCTGTTCACAATCTACATAAACGACATAGATGAGGGCATAAAGAGCGACATCAGCAAGTTTGCCGATGACACCAAAATAGGCCGTCGAATTCATTTCTGACGAGGACATTCGAGCACTCCAGGAAGATTTGAATAGACTGATGCAGTGGTCGGAGAAGTGGCAGATGCAGTTTAATATAGACAAATGCAAAGTTCTAAATGTTGGACAGGACAATAACCATGCCACATATAAACTAAATAATGTAGATCTTAATATTACGGATTGCGAAAAAGATTTAGGAGTTCTGGTTAGCAGTAATCTGAAACCAAGACAACAGTGCATAAGTGTTTGCAATAAAGCTAATAGAATCCTTGGCTTCATATCAAGAAGCATAAATAATTGGAGTCCTCAGGTTGTTCTTCAACTCTATACATCCTTGGTTAGGCCTCATTTAGATTATGCTGCACAGTTTTGGTCACCGTATTACAGAATGGATATAAATGGTCTGGAAAATGTACAAAGGAGGATGACAAAGTTGATCCCATGTATCAGAAACCTTCCCTATGAGGATAGACTAAGGGCCCTGAATCTGCACTCTCTAGAAAGACGTAGAATTAGGGGGGATATGATTGAGGTGTATAAATGGAAGACAGGAATAAATAAAGGGTATGTAAATAGTGTGCTGAAAATATCTAGCCTAGACAGGACTCGCAGCAATGGTTTTAAGTTGGAAAAATTCAGATTCAGGAAGGATATAGGAAAGTACTGGTTTGGTAATAGAGTTGTGGATGAGTGGAACAAACTCCCAAGTACAGTTATAGAGGCCAGAACGTTGTGTAGCTTTAAAAATAGGTTGGATAAATACACGAGTGGATGTGGGTGGGTGTGAGTTGGACCTGATAGCTTGTGCTACCAGGTCGGTTGCCGTGTTCCTCCCTTAAGTCAATGTGACCTGACCTGACTAGGTTGGGTGCATCGGCTTAAGCCGGTAGGAGACTTGGACCTGCCTCGCATGGGCCAGTAGGCCTGCTGCAGTGTTCCTTCGTTCTTATGTTCTTATGTTATGCTGGCCAACTGCGAGGTGTACTGATTACGCTGCCTTGTGGTAGATGAGAAGGTTGAGGGAAATATATGTAATTGAATAATTTTGTATTATGTTATGTATAATTTTGTCTTTGTATTGTAATAGAATTAAGGGGTTAGGATTAAAATAGTTTAATAACTAGGACAAATTGTCCTAGTTCTCAGATATTTTAAACTGGGGGAGAAAGGGGGATGTGATGTAGTCCAGCTGGGCTTGTGAGGTCTCTAGGGAGACCTAATTATATGGTCACCTTGCCTTAGCAAGGTGACAATACCCCCCTACATGACAATCACAGTATCCAAACACTTCCACAACTCGTTTGTTGTTGGAAGAGTCTAGATCCAAGCAGCTAGTCTTGTCTCGGTTGACGAGCAGTCATGAACATGATAGTGGAACTATATCAGTGGTGCAAATGGCTTAACAGTGAGGGATGTCCCAAGAATGACAAGATCACACTTTGGGATGTCAGCCTGCATTAACTGAAAAAAAATCGTGATGGAAATTTCTCCCCGAAAAAGACTTATCTGGCTTTACAAAACCACTGTATTTAGTAAATGTTGGAATACTGACCTTGATGATTTCTTCCTTCATCCACTCTAAGCTATACAGATTTATTTCGGCACTGAATGCAATGAGTTTCGGAAAGTACCAAGAGCCTCGACTGTCTCAGCAGGTAGTCTTGCTACATGCTCTATGGACCTTAGAGCATGTTTTTCTTAATTTTTCATTTTTTTTCACTGTTGAAGATGAATAAATGTAGAATCTGTTGGCTGTACTCAAAGTACATTAATAAAGTTGAGAAGTATTCTCCTGTTCAGTTTATGGTTCTTAATTTTCACTGCTAAAAATTAGTCATTGGTCATGCAGTAGTGACGTAACTGGAGTTTACTCCACCCATCCCCCGGCCCTTGGATTTCATTGGGGTGACACAAATGATGCCGCCCTGGGTGACACCAACCCTAGCAACGCCACTAAGGTGTCAACGGTCTGAGTAATAATGCCGGAGCAGTCCCTTGCTTCAGGGTACTGTAGTCCTGTGCCAGGTGTAGGGAAGCCGGGAATACCTGCAGATGTTCATATACTCCTGCTCTCTACTTGGGCTACTGGAACCTTGGGGGTTTCCTTGTCAGTTGGCTGCTCTGACATCTTGCCTGTTTCATAGTCAGCCATCGTTACACACCTTCAGAGACGAGTCTTGCTGCCTTGTTAATCTTACGACAACTGGCAGTGGGTTGGCCCTTCACAAAATGCTGTAAGACACTGGACTTTCTCCTCCTCGAGATAGCGGAGACAGCTAGCAGCTTGCTCGGTATCCTTTACTGCAAGGAAAGTAGGCAAAGAAATTTTATAAGTATTTATACTTTAGAACCCAATGATGATCATTACTATGATATTTTTATTGTTTTATGGTTTATAGATTAAGGAGTAAAAGACTCGTATCTTTTTGTGGTAATGCAAGAAGACCTGACTTAATTAATGCTACTAGAAGAGTTTTATGCTAATTTACCTGAGGAGGTGGTCAGTGGTCAGTCGTCACGTGAGGTCACAGACCCTGAGCTGCTTTGGGGATTAATGTGGACGGTTACAAAGCCATGGCTTGCTTTTGCACGGTTTTAAGATCTGAGGTTGGGGTGTTGAAGGAGGAAGTCCTGTTTCTCCAGGAGGAGATTAGGAGGCTGAAGGTCCACCTCAATGGGTCTGGGAGTGAGTGTGAGGTGGCTGGAGTGGTTGAGGAGAATGAGGCTTCTAGCAGTGAGGTACAGTGTCACTCGCTGCGAGGAGGCTGTTAGTAAATTCGTAAGACAGGAACGCCCCTTTGTAAAACCGTGTTGAGATTCATTAATCAATCTGTGCCTATCAAGATGGCTACGAATTGCTTCGGCAATTATTGATTCCATAAACTTTCCCACTATGGAGGTAAGGCTTATTGGTCTATAGTTCGAAGCCAAGGACCTGTCACCTGCCTTGTAAATATGTATTACATTTGCCATTTTCCACTTATCAGGCACTATGCCAGTTTGTAGTGATATATTAAAAAGATTAGCCAAAGGTATGCTAAGTTCCTCTTTACATTCCTTTAACACCCTTGCAAACAGTTCATCAGGACCTGGGGATTTGTTAGGTTTTAGTTTCTCTATTTGTCTGAGGACCATGTCACTAGTTACCGCAATCGTACATAGTTTATTATCCTGTTCCACATATTCTATTATTTCACGAATATCGCTAGTATTTTCCTGGGTGAAAACTGAGAGGAAGCAGATATTGAGAATTTCACACATATCCTTATCATTGTCAGTGATCTGACCAGAGTTACTCTTAAGTTGCAGAATGCACAAATACACACACACACATTAACGTGCAGAAAGCTGCCTCAATAGTTCCTAAGTTCTTTGAAAGTGACTTGGACACTTACTTCGATGTGTCTGAAAATCAGGCAAATGCTATAAATTCGTCACGTAAGCACTGGGCTGCAATGTTGCACACAGGTTGCAGCGCTGTATAGCCCTTGTGGTTTAGCGCTTCTTAATTATAATAATAATAATGCACACAGGTTGAACAGGCAGAGCTTAAACTTGTATATTATTATTATTATAATAAAAAAGAAACGCTAAGCCACAATGGCTATACAGCTTAAACTTGTACAGCTGCTTTGCCCTTTGTACAAGTACATACAACTTATTACCTGTAAGTTATCAACGTGTATTTCTCACGATACAGCGACAAGGTCAAAACCTGTGTCGAAAAGCCTCATGCAGTTATTCACGAAAGATTTCAACAACCAGTGGCGGCTCGTCAAAAAATAGAAGGGGGGTACGGCAAGCCTTATACAACTGCATAATAAATGTTATTAAAGTAATAATTTTTAAAATTAAACTGAATTTAATAAGGGTTGTCATATACATACCCGTCACAGTGATGCTGGTCGAGTCGGTTGCTAAGCGTCGAATGCTGTTCCTTGCTGCCAGATGTAACGCCAGTAATACTTATACTGTCGTACCGTAACAAACTTCTATTTTTAATCATTTATTTCGTTTCAACAACAACAAAAAAATTCGCTATAAATACATTGAAAACGTACAACAGATTTTTCCTGTAATATATTTGTCAGTTGCAAATTATTTTAGCGTAAGGATGAAGTCATACGCCTAGCAGTGAGAAGACTCACAATCCTAAATTTGTCTCTGTGGCTAGACAGAGGTCAGATACCGAGAAGAAAGTTAAATGTACCAACTGTAATAGAAAAAGACATTGTAGAGAGTATTGCTATAAATTAGAACTATATACGAGAATGATCGCGCGTCTGGCGCCCCCACACAATTCGTATCATCTTCGGTGCAACAAGGGCACCAAGATCCTAGTAATACTTCTAGTCCTGCTATTTTAGAGAATATTATTCAGAACAGATGACTAGGTTCAGAAAGTATATCTGGCGACAAGATTCGTTCAGCAATGAGTCTTTATTCATTTTTTTTTATATTTTATTTCAAACATTACAACACAACGAATAAACTTACATGAAAATCAGAATCCTTTATCAAACAGGTATACAATAAAGAATTCATAATCACAGTATATCATGTAATTTATGCGTCCTTCTCACAGTCACTATATACATTTCAAGTCGCCTAGGATATTTATAATCTATACGAAACGAAACATCAGGTAAGAGGATTATGGCCCAATATGTCATCCTGCCACAAAATACACCAAAATACACGCTATATGAAATTATATACCCCTACCTCCTCCACCATAATAGAACGACAATGAATACACCACCAACACTGTTCCCCCCCTCGGGGAGAACCATACGTTGACCCCCTCCATCCTTAACGATATACGTACCGTACTCCACACATACCTGGAGTACATACCTACACATACCTGGAGTACATACCTACACATACCTGGAGTACATACCTACACATACCTGGAGTACATACCTTCAACTTCAACTTCATCTTCAACTTTCTAACAAATCGAACACAAAGAGTAGTGGTCAACAGAGTTAAATCGGAGGCTGCCATAGTGAAGAGCTCTGTTCCACAAGGCACAGTACTCGCCCCCATCTTATTCCTTATCCTCATATCAGACATAAACAGAGATATACACCACAGCACCGTATCATCCTTTGCGGATGATACTAGGATCTGCATGAGGCTGTCATCTGCTGAGGACGCGGTTAACCTCCAAGAAGATATAAACAAAGTTTTCCAGTGGACAACGGTAAACAATATGATGTTCAATGAGGACAAATTCCAACTACTCCGTTATGGAAAACTGGAGGAGATAATAACTAGAACAGAGTATACTACTGACTCCGGCCATACAATAGAGCGGAAAAATAATGTAAGGGACCTGGGAGTAGTAATGTCTGAGGATCTCACTTTCAAGGATCACAACAGTGCCACGATCGCACGTGCAAAGAAAATGATAGGATGGATAATGAGAACTTTCAAAACGAGAGATGCCAAGCCCATGATGATCCTTTTCAAATCACTTGTTCTCTCTAGGCTGGAATACTGCTGTACATTAACATCTCCATACAAAGCAGGTGAAATCGCAGATCTAGAGAGTGTACAGAGATCCTTTACTGCACGTATAAGTTCTGTCAAGCACCTTAACTACTGGGAACGCTTGGAAGCACTTGACTTGTACTCGTTGGAACGCAGGAGGGAGAGATATATCATAATCTACACTTGGAAAATCTTGGAAGGAATGGTCCCAAATCTGCACACAGAAATCACTCCCTACGAAAGTAAAAGACTGGGCAGGCGATGCAAAATGCCGCCAATAAAAAGTAGGGGCGCCATTGGTACACTAAGAGAAAACACCATAAGTGTCCGGGGCCCAAAACTGTTCAACAGCCTCCCATCAAGCATTAGGGGAATTGCCAATAAACCCCTGGCTGCCTTCAAGAGAGAGCTGGACAGATACCTAAAGTCAGTGCCGGATCAGCCGGGCTGTGGCTCGTACGTCGGACTGCGTGCGGCCAGCAGTAACAGCCTAGTTGATCAGGCCCTGATCCATCGGGAGGCCTGGTCATGGACCGGGCCGCGGGGGCGTTGATCCCCGGAATAACCTCCAGGTAAACCTGGAGTACATACCTACACATACCTGGAGTACATACCTACACATACCTGGAGTACATACCTACATGCTCGTCATTACATAAAATAGTAATTATGATTACGGCATTCATAAGCTAAGTACATGGTAAATGCTTACCTTACGTCAGAAATACAATGACTCGTACAGCTTACCATAAGGTACATTATACTAACATGCTACCACATAAGAGGCTCACGTTTGTACAATAATACAAGAAAACATACACATATAAAAGGGAGCCCTATGCAACCTAACCCATAACCAGGTCTACGCTTCCAGTCCCAAGGAACACATTACATGAAATGTTCCTTGTCACCAGAGACACCCCACACACCTCACATCACACCTTTCCGCACCAAACTCTCCCCACACGCCCACTCACTCCTCAAGAATCCAGCTCCATTATTTCCCCTTAAGACTGTAAAACCCGTAAGTCCCTAATACTAAAGCTACGATATCCCTCCGAAAACCTAGAATACCCTGGTGATGTCCTTAATCTGCCGTTGCTGCCAACGCCCTGATTCGCTCACGTACCGGTGCATGTCTTAAAATCCACAAAGTATACACAAAATCTGTGACAAGATAACCCAATGTTAATGGCCGTAATACACTGATCCCACCCCCACCTACCATACGTATAACCCTGCCAAACCACTCTCTCACCGATTCCAACCTCGCACAAAAATATACTGTGATAAACGGTATCGATATCCCCCCACACACAACATTCTCTATCCTTCTGTGCACGCCTATTACCCAACACTTCCCCAGATGGCAATATATTGTGGAGAAATTTGAACATTATCTCCCTCACCGCAGCCTTCAGTAGTAACCCTTTCAAGCGTCCCCATATGTCACTCCACGCGTACATAGCAACCACCTCTTGACCATCCACCTTAAGAGGGAAAAGTGGGACTTGATGAATCCCAGCCGAGATAATTATTTTTCGAGATACTGGCAGCTATTTCACCTTGTTGAGAGAAGATCTACTGCCCTTAACTAATGATATTTATACCCAGATAGATGCATTGTTAGAGGCCTATGGAGGGGCTGTTATAAAAGTACCTCTTCACAAAGTATATACTGAAACAAGCTATTATCCTGGTTATATTTTAGTGGGCATATCTAATGGTGCATTTCCTACCAGGTCAGTAGATTTGTTCATAGGAAACGACGTCCTTCAAGCTGGTGTATGTAAGGAACCACTTATTATTGACAATACTCTGATGAAAATTATGCCATTGAAGTTTGTAAAGAGAAGCCTATTTTATTTCCTCTCAGTGTAATTACTAGAGTTGTGTCAAAAATAAAACGACCATCCTTACCTCCTGTTGAGTTAGCTGATGACAATGATTTGGGTTTGAATATGTTAAGTGATTCTCTGCACTCAGGATCATTAACGCTGACTTCCCCCCCCCCCGTTCAGCAGCATAGTCAGGACACAACTGACGTTAAAATTCTGACTCATGATGATTTAATCAAGGATCAGTTTGTTGATTAGTCACTAGAAAGACTGAGAGATATAGCAGTTACTGAGAGTGAAGCAAAGGATCTCGATAACTGTTACTATTATAGTAACGGTGTACTGAAGGAGAAAATTACATGTAAGTTATCTGCTGATAGTGTTTCCACCACAGTCAAGCATCTTGTAGTGTTACCAGTTACATTTCGTGAACAAGCTATAGATTTTGCTCACAATAATCCCATAGGAGGACATATGGGTGTCAGGAAGACACTAGGTAAACTAGCGAAACATTTCACTTGGCAAAAAATGAAGGAAACTGTGGCTGATCATGTGTGACATTGTCACGTCTGTCAAGCAACAGGTAAGCCAGCACACACACCTCCACCTGATGGTGAACCATTCTCACGTCTTATTATAGATTGTGTTGGTCCTCTGCCTACAACCAAACTAGGGAACCAATATTTGTTTACTATTATGAACGCAGCAACACGCTATCCCGAAGCTATTCCTATGAGAAAAATTAATGCTCGTGCTATTGTTAGAGCATTAATGAAATTTTTCTCCCAGGTTAGATTGCCACGAGAGATACAGTCGGTTCAGGAATCCAACTTCACTTCTAAGATCTTTCGAGAAGCATTATCCCACCTAGGAACAAAGTCTGTACTTTCAACCAGCTATCATCCACAGTCACAAGGTGCTCTAGAGAGATTTCATCAGACTTTGAAGTCTATGATGAGAGCTTATTGTGAACATTTTTCTAGAGACTGGGATGAAGGTATACCTTTTCTTCTGTTCACTATGAGAGAAAGTGAGCAAGAAAGTCTCAGGTTTAGTCCGTTTGAGTTAATATTCGGACACCAAGTGCGTGGTCCTCTCGCTGTGTTGAAAGACGTATGGACAGGAAAATCAAACCCATCATTGAGCACATCACCTTCATTAACGCAGAAGCATTTGACAGCTGCAAGAGAGGTGGCTTCGAAAAACCTAGTCTCAGCCCAAGCTAGAATGAAGCAACAGTATGACAATTAGTACCAGGTCATGCTAGACTGGTTACATCATGTTCACTTCACTACTACACTGCTGCCTCTGTATTCGACTAAAGAAGCCTACTGTGTAGGCGAAAAGTTTCAACAATAAAGATACCCAACTGTTGCACATGTGTCTTAACCATCAACTTGTTTTTATTTTATACCCTTTTTAACTTCACACAGTGCATATATTAAGTGAGAAAGTCCACTGTCATGCCTCTTAATACGTTGTGAGTATGTTACTTTGTTATTAGTAGAAGCAGTACTCAGTAAGACAGTCTCTCAGCCTTGACAACAATACCATCCGAAACTAATACCCATCAATAACCTGGCTGAGTCACCTCCATCATACAGATTCCTTAATGACGCCAGGTCAAGCTCCCTTATAGAGTCCACATGGCGCAGGCGAGAGATACATGATAATATACATTAGGAAAATCCTAGAGGGATTAGTACCAAACTTGCACACGAAAATCACTCCCTATGAAAGCAAAAAACTCGGTAGGAGATGCAACATTCTTCCAATGAAAAGCAGGGGCGCCACGAGTACACTGAGAGACAACACGATAAGTGTCAGGGGCCCAAGACTGTTCAACTGCCTTCCAGCATACATAAGGGGGATTAGTAATAGACCCCTGCTGTCTTCAAGAAGGGGCTGGACAGGGACCTAAAGTCAGTACCTGACCAGCCGAGCTGTGGTTCGTACGTCAGTTTGCGTGCGGCCAGCAGTAACAGCCTAATTGATCATACCCTAATCCACCACGAGGCCTGATCTCAGACCGAGCCGCGGGGGCGTTGACCCCCGAAACCCTCTCCAGGTATACTTCAGGTATGGACTTTCGTCTTATAGTTCACATATGTCATTTTCGACCCTGAGGCAGCTTGCTGTGTCAGGTGTTCACATTGTTAAGTTGTTTGTACACTTGCAAATACCATTTACATAATATACTTCACCTGTCATTTTTGACATCAGTTTTAAAACCTGTAGCACAAATCTGCACAATGTTTCTGAGGACGCAAATGTAGTGGCTATATACAAGTATTACAGTAAGCAGATTTAATCAAGGATAACCTAGGATAACCTGGGATAACCCAATAAAGTCAGAGACAGTTATACTTAATATATCGCACAACCACAAGCTAAGTAAGTTTATTTAGAGTACAGGTACACTGAAGTACAATTATAATATACAGGGTTTAACATGTGCATATTACCTAGGATAACAAAAAGTCAGTCATTAGTCTAATGGTACAGCGTCACAAAAGAAATTTAAATGGTTTGTTTAATGAGTATCTGAATTCGATCAATTAGTTATTTCGCTATATTCTAGCACTCTCAACTTGGAAGTTATGGCATTAAAATTTTTAGCGAAGTCTACCTAAATTTTAAGAATCATTTTCTTTGGACTGTTAGAACCTGCTTAGTTTAACCACTAACTATTACAAATACGAACACCATATATTTTCCATTGTGAGAAATTAATAAGTAAGTAAGTTTATTCATGTATAAACAAATACAGATACATAGATAATCATGCATAGCAACATATATGTAGAGAACCTGGGATAACCCAAAAAAGTCTTCCTTTATCTTGCTTTACAGTGACTGAACAGGTTAATAAATAATGATCAGGTATAATTTAACGAAAAATTAATATTTATCTCGCCTTTCTGACTGTAGTCTGACGGCATCGAACTGGTTCTTAATAGGTAACTAATAAGGAACAATGTTGTAAAGACAGAAGCAGTGTCTATCTACTGGTACTCTGCCTTAACAAAAAAAACTTAGATAGGTTACAAATCACCCAGAACAAAATGGTGAGATTCATCCTGGACCTGGGTCCCAGGAGAGCATGTAGGCCAGGATGAATTACAACAACTGGACATGCTGAATGTTGAAAACAGAGTAGATCAACTGAAGATAATTTACGTTTATAAAATTGCTCACAACCAGTGTCGCCAATATCTTACTGCCAGTTTTGTTAAGGCCGAGAACCAATGCAGTTACAGAGCAAGGGAAAGGGAGAACAACTTTGCAATACCTTGTCAGTGGTCAGGCTTCAAAGACATTTTTCTGTACTGCAATAAAAGAGGGGAATAGACTGCCTGCACATGTCAAAGCCTGTCACAACATGAACCAGTTCAAGAAGAGAGCCAGAATGTACCTCATGAATAAGGCTAAAGAAAGGGAGGAGAGTTATTTCTTGTATTAAAATAACTAATTTTTACCTCTCCCCAAGTATATCATCTTTTATTGTAACTGCTTTTACATAGTTAAGATACTTACTTTCTTTTAACTTTTAAATACAAATAATAATTATCACAAGGACCCAAATGGAAATAAGTCACTCTGACTTTTTTGGGTTATCCCAGGTTCCTAGACATATTCTGCTATGTATGATATTCTATGTAACTGTGTATACCTAAATAAACTTATTTATTCCTTACTCAGCCTTCTCCCAAGACGTCAATACTTCACTAAAGCTCAGCACCATCAGAACTGCATAAGGAAGGAGACAGGAACACCCAGGGACGTTCACATAGGCGTCAGGACCTAAAAAACGTGGACAGTTTAGTTTAACATCGTGGAAGACACAGCAAAACACAAGGAAAGGAGACGGAGATATAAGAGAAAGACACCCAGACGAAGCAGCAAGACCTTTCTTCGTTCTTGCTTAAGTCGCTTCAACTACGACGTTATTAACACCACGAAACTACCAATAAGAAGTCTGCTGACCTATTCACACCCATGACCGATCCCCTAGACAGCCAACACACCAGAAACATCGCAGCCCATGGAGGCGCTGCCAACACAGAAAAGACCAGGAGCTATGAATCGACCCCTGCAACCACAATTAGGTGAGTACAGCAACAAGATAGACACCAGGTTCATCCAGCAAACTTCTCAAATCTGAATGTGAATGATAACCAATCATAACCTTGTGTGCTCTACTGACCACGCAATTATAATCCAATCTCTTTTTCTTTCACACACACACACACACACACACACACACACACACACACACACACACACACACACACACACCTATATATATATATATATATATATATATATATATATATATATATATATATATAGATATAGATATATATATGCAATAAGATCACAGTAAACAGGTGATTTCAGAATATGCAAAACAACCACTGTGAAAGACTAGAGAAATTCCAAGCGCGTTCGTGACTACTCACATTATCAAGATAAGATTTCGTTCAGATTTTTAACCCCGGAGGGTTAGCCACCCAGGAAAGTCAGTGCGTCATCAAGGACTGTCTAACTTATTTCCATTGGGGTCCTTAATCTTGTCCCCCAGGATGCGACCCACACCAGTCGACTAACACCCAGGTACCTATTTGCTGCTAGGTGAACAGGACAACAGGTGTAAGGAAACGTGTCGAAATGTTTCCACCCGCCGGGAATCGAACCCGGGCCCTCCGTGTGTGAAGCGGGAGCTTTTAGCCACCAGGCCACCGGGCCACTAAGGAACTATCATTGTTCCTTGATAATGTGAGTAGTCACGAATGCGCTTGGAATTTCTCTAGTCTTTCACAGTGGTTGTTTTGCATATATATATATATATATATATATATATATATATATATATATATATATATATATATATATATATATATATATATATATATATATATATATATATATATATATATATATACAGAGAGAGAGAGAGAGAGAGAGAGAGAGAGAGAGAGAGAGAGAGATCGCAATCAGCAGGACTCGATTCCACCTACATAGGGACGGGCGAGGTTCCCAATTTTATGAATAACATTCAAGATGATCAACACTTTTTACACAATAACTAATAATAATATTTACTTCCACTTCATACTATTCATTTTTTTTATCGGGAGGGGTAAGAGAGAGAGAGGGAGGGTAGGGGAAACGAGGGGAGGGGAAGAGAGAGAGAGGGGGAGAGAGAGGGAGGGGAAGAGAGAGGGAGGGGAAGAGAGAGGGAGGGGGAGAGATGGAGGGGAAGGGAGAGGTATAATGGTGTTATTTTCAGACACTTCACTGTAAAAGAATCGACTTCGAAGACTTCAGAAGAGTCGTGAGTAAAGTCGAGAAGAGTCAACAACAGAACTCTAACTTACATCACGGATGATCTGGACAATTTAGAAGTGTTGAGTAAGACACATGTGCAGCAGTTGGGTATCTTTATTGTTGAATAAAGAGGCAGCAGGTGCAGTAATGAAATGATGATGTAATCAGTCTATTAACCTTGAAGAAATAGTATTTGAGGTGGTCAGTCCCTCAAGGGACTGACCACCTCAAATGTTGCGTCAATAGTAAAACTAGTATGTCAGTAACGTCAGTTAGGGCTGTAATAGTTGTATCATGTACTTTTAGAAATAAAGATTATTATTATTATTATTATTATTATTATTATTATTATTATTATTATTATTATTATTATTATTATTATTATTATTATTATTATTATTATCTTAGGTCATTAAAGGAATGCTTCTAGCGGACTGTGGTTCCTGATAATATGACATCCATGAAATTCGGCGACACAGTGATAACTGACGATGATATAACTATTTATGCTTACCTGAATAAACATACTTACGAGGCCCAGATGGTCTCTCGGGGAAAACAGTGGCCATACATCCCGATGTGAGTGATATACTCAGAACAGCTGATGTCTTAATTAAGGTTCTTTTAGCAATAGGACAACAGATAGATTAGCACCACTGGAGTTACACGGGCCAGTGAAAGAATCCATGACTCATCCTGAAACGCCACCAGCTGAATCACGTCGTAAATGTCAGTCAGAGATGACTAGGCTACGTATGATAGGCGATCACGGGCAGTAATTAAGTTTGACTAGGTCAAACAACCTCTCCCCCCCCCCCCGCCTCCCAGCGTGGAAAAGAGGGTCTTTTCCGTTAAGAATGGGGTTGTTAATATGACTAGGAGGTTTGGAAGGGGTAAAGGGTAGCTCAGTCATCTTCCCAGAGACAAGATGCCTTAGACTCCTCATGTCGGGCCATATTTCAAGGTCTTATATAAGTTTAGCTCCTGTGCTCAGGAGCTAAATGATTATAGAGTTAAGGTGCTCCTAGAGTAAGAATATTTATTGTCTTACAGCTGTCAGCCTCAGTTTGGTAGGTCTACCTAGGGCCAATCTTGAATTTTAGGCAGGTAACCATTAGTTACAATGCAGGATCTGAGCAGGGAAGGAATATGCATTTTCATGGTGTCAGATGTGAGTGATAAATTCCATGAGGATTACTTATTATGGGGCTTTCATGACTAAAAGTGTGAACTGTCTGTGTGACTTAACCCAAAGAAGTAATGTTCCGTTCTTAATACCGCAAAGACTGGACCGTGTTTATTTGTTTTTGTACAGCTTAGCCATAGATGGAAAGCGGTAACTATTTCAAGATCACCTTTTGGGGGCGACTTGCCCATTCATTTGGTCCATTAATATTCATAGCCATGTTCCGAGCAATCTACAGCCTCCCATCTCGTATACATCCCCCACTGTGCTACAGATTTTTCTGTAGCGTTTAATACATACAATCCTATGTTTGAAGAGCTGATCCTCAATGCTGAAGCAGTTTAGGACCTTTGTCAGCCACTCACAGCTCATAATAAGCCTCTTGTATGCTAAAGTACAATCAAGAAAGTCCAGCATTGAATAGCCTGTCAGTGAATCGGGAACTGCACAATTATCCAAAAACACAGCAGGTAATTCCACTTGCGAAGCAGGGAACTGTCTGGATATGTTTTCTACCAGATAGTTTCATGCCACAACAGTACAGAGTGCAGTCTTCACTTATTCTGGTAAGTGTTACAGTGTTCATTGTACTTAATGTATGTTCTTTGTACAGCCAGGCCAGGAACTGTTCCACTAACTGAAGGTAAACATGTGCAGAAACTGGCATCATTGGGTGGGTGGAAGACTGATATTTATTCGAAGTAATATGTCATATATAAACAAAGTTTTCCAGTGGGCAACGGTAAACAATATGATGTTCAATGAGGACAAATTCCAACTACTCCGTTATGGAAAACTGGAGATAATAACTAGAACAGAGTATACTACTGACTCTGGCCATACAATAGAGCGGAAAAATAATGTAAGGGACCTGGGAGTAGTAATGTCTGAGGATCTCACTATCAAGGATCACAACAGTGCCACGATCGCACGTGCAAAGAAAATGATAGGATGGATAATGAGAACTTTCAAAATGAGAGATGCCAAGCCAATGACGATCCTTTTCAAATCACTTGTTCTCTCTAGGCTGGAATACTGCTGTACATTAACATCTCCATTCAAAGCAGGTGAAATCGCAGATCTAGAGAGTGTACAGAGGTCCTTTACTGCACGTATAAGTTCTGTCAAGCACATTAACTACTGGGAACGCTTGGAAGCACTTGACTTGTACTCGTTGGAACGCAGGAGGGAGAGATATATCATAATCTACACTTGGAAAATCCTGGAAGGAATGGTCCCGAATCTGCACACAGAAATCACTCCCTACGAAAGTAAAAGACTGGGCAGGCGATGCAAAATACCCCCAGTTAAAAGTAGGGGCGACATTGGCACACTAAGAGAAAACACCATAAGTGTCCGGGGCCCAAGACTGTTCAACAGCCTCCCATCAAACATTAGGGGAATTACCAATAAACCCCTGGCTGCCTTCAAGAGAGAGCTGGACAGATACCTTAAGTCAGTGCCGGATCAGCCGGGCTGTGGCTCGTACGTTGGACTGCGTGTGGCCAGCAGTAACAGCCTGGTTGATCAGGCCCTGATCCACCGGGAGGCCTGGTCATGGACAGGGCCACGGGGGCGTTGATTCCCGGAATAACCTCCAGGCAACCTCCAGGTATCCAGGTATGTGAGTCTTCCCCAACAGATAACATCTTATACAAGAACAAATTGGTGGTGGAGAAAGAATAGTGATGGTAGCAGTGTGGTGGAGTTAAACTGGGGGTAAGAATAGTGAAGGGTGTGTAACAGGTAATATCACACCACCGCCACCAGTGTGACTGGCGCTAAGAATTAATGACTAGTATTTAGCAGATAATATCACCCAGCTGACTCTCCTACTTTATCTGATAAAGATGAATTTTTGATCCCTACCTCGTTTAACAGTGACGGATTTTTGATCCCCACCTTGTATGATAGTGGTGGATATCCCCACCTTGTATGATAGTGGATTTTTGATCCCCACCTTGTATGATAGTGGTGGATTTTTGATCCCCACCTTGTATGATAGTGGTGGATTTTTGATCCCCACCTTGTATGATAGTGGTGGATTTTTGATCCCCACCTTGTATGATAGTGGTGGATTTTTGACACCTTACCTTACTAATAAATGTGTTCTAATTATTTACCTTATTGATAGTAATGGATTTCTAATCGCCCATCTTGTTGCTGCAACCTGCATCATTTAACTCCAAATAATCTGGTCCACTGAGTGACATGTGGACAATCCTACGCTTTACAGAAGAATGGGAGTAACTATATATCACTCTGTAACATGTGGACATTTGCAGTTAAATAATACTGCAGGTTGCAGCGAGTAAGTGGGGGATATATCCAATACTATCAACAAGGTGTGGGATCAGAAATTCATGGTTCTAAACCAGGTTGTGACCAGGAACCCATTACAATTAAACAAGGCGGGGGGTGAGAACACACCGTCCATCACTAGCACCAGATTGACCTAAGGATGAGACACAACAGAAATGATCCCAACAGAGGGAAATGTATGGAAATCTTGGAAAGATGGGTGAGGCACCCAGAATTAATATTTAATCTCTCATTTAACATGTGTTAAATCATTTTATGTTGTTAATCATATATTTGTGTCTGCATTTGCAGTTTTCTTGGCGAATATTTCTAGCATAAATGATGTAATGTATATTTTCCCGTGCCAATATATTTATGTAAATTTGTCTTCTGTATTAAATAATACAATAATCTTGTCTTTTTTTTTGTTTTTTGTCTTAATTATAGTACTCGAGAAGTGTACTATAGCTTGGTTGGTAGCGCACTCACCTCACACACTGAGGTCCGGGGGTCGATCCCCTGTACGGGTGGAAACATTAGGACGTGTTTCCTTAAGACACCTGCTGTCCCTGTTCACCTAGCAGTAAACAGGTACCTGGGTGTTAGTCGACTGGTGTGGGTCGCATCCTGGGGACAAAACTGACGTAATTTTCCCAAAATGCTCTGCATAACAAGCGGCTTTCTATATAGTAGTATGTCACTGATGTCAGCTAGATGTCACTGATGTCAGAAGACATTTATTTTATTTATTTACCTGTTGCTTGTACATGGTCACTTTCATATAATTTACCTTAATGTTGATTTGTAAACTGTTTTCCAGAAGCGTAGCTCCAGGTCTATGTCCTCTATTTAAAACCAAAATTCCCGGGCGGTGGCAGCATTTAACAACCCTTTTTGTCATATTTAACTATCATTACCTTGTATTTTTGTTCATTACACCAAACTGGCAGAGTCAGCTGGGTTATATTACCTGATAAACACCATTAATTCTTACCCACTTCTCCCAGTTTAACTTCACAACACTGATGACAACAGTGGGATATTAAATATCCTTCACTATTCTTACCCACTTTTACTCCACCACACTGGTGGCAGCGGTGGGATGACATCTTAATTCTAAGCACTTTTTACAAACTGATCAAATTTTAGAAAT
>NC_091326.1:6913195-6918195 GCF_038502225.1 Cherax quadricarinatus | reverse complement strand
GACAGCAGGTGTAGTGGTGCAATGAAGATGTAATCAGTCTATTAGACTTGGAGAAATAATATTTGAGGTGGTCAGTCCCTCAGCCTGGAGAAGCTCCATGGAGCTGAACTCTTCTCCAGGCTGAGGGACTGACCACCTCAAATACTATTTCTCCAAGGTTGATGGACTGATTACATCATCTTCATTTCACCACTACACCTGCTGACTCTCTTTTTGACCGAAGAAACCTGCTGTGTAGGCGAAACGTTTCATCAATAAGACACCCAACTGTTGTACATGTGTCTTAACCATCAACTTGTCAGTAGTTTATACCATTATCAACATATTCGTTAATGATGTTTGAGGTGTTGTTGACATCTGTATGTTGGGTATGTTACTGGGTATAATAATGTGTTAAGACCTTCCATATACTGTTTGGTTTTATAGTCAAGTATCCTGGGTAGATATTACCGCTAGAATATCCTGGGTAGATATTACCGCTAGAGTATCCTGGGTAGATATTACCGCTAGAGTATCCTGGGTAGATATTACCGCTAGAGTATCCTGGGTAGATATTACCGCTAGAGTATCCTGGGTAGATATTACCGCTAGAGTACCCTGGGTAGATATTACCGCTAGAGTATCCTGGGTAGATATTACCGCTAGAGTATCCTGGGTAGATATTACCGCTAGAGTATCCTGGGTAGATATTACCGCTAGAGTATCCTGGGTAGATATTACCGCTAGAGTATCCTGGGTAGATATTACCGCTAGAGTATCCTGGGTAGATATTACCGCTAGAGTATCCTGGGTAAATATTACCGCTAGAGTATCCTGGGTAGATATTACCACTAGAGTATCCTGGGTAGATATGACCGCTAGTGTATCCTGGGTAGATATGACTGCTAGAGCATCCTGGGTAGATATTACCGCTAGAGTATCCTGGGTAGATATTACCGCTAGAGTATCCTGGGTAGATATGACCGCTAGTGTATCCTGGGTAGACATGACCCCTAGAATATCCTGGGTAGATATGACCGCTAGAGTATCCTGGGTAGATATGACCGCTAGAGTATCCTGGGTAGATATGACCGCTAGTGTATCCTGGGTAGATATGACCGCTAGAGTATCCTGGGTAGATATGACCGCTAGAGTATTCTGGGTAGATATGACCGCTAGAGTATCCTGGGTAGATCTGACCGCTCGAGTATCCTGGGTAGATATGACCGCTAGTGTATCCTGGGTAGATATGACCGCTAGAGTATCCTGGGTAGATATGACCGCTAGAGTATCCTGGGTAGATATGACCGCTAGAGTATTCTGGGTAGATATGACCGCTAGAGTATCCTGGGTAGATATGACCGCTAGAGCATCCATGGTAGATATGACCGCTAGTGTATCCTGGGTAGATATGACCGCTAGAGTATCCTGGGTAGATATGACCGCTAGAGTATTCTGGGTAGATATGACCGCTAGAGTATCCTGGGTAGATATGACCGCTAGAGTATCCTGGGTAGATATGACCGCTAGAGTATCCTGGGTAGATATGACCGCTAGAGTATCGTGGGTAGATATGACCGCTAGTGTATCCTGGGTAGATATAACTGCTAGAGCATCCATGGTAGATATGACCGCTAGAGTATCCATGGTAGATATGACCGCTAGAATATCCTGGGTAGATATGACCGCTAGAATATCCTGGGTAGATATGACCGCTGTTTCTAACATTTCCCCTTTGACGGTGAGTTTGTGATGATTCTGGCCACGGAATGTGGATGTTCTTCTGGATGGCAAAGCCTGCTGTAGGTATCTACTAACGAGAAAACATATTGGCGTTGTTAGTAGGTACCTGGGTGTTAGCTAACTGTTATGGACTCCAACTTGAGCAAGAGAACTGAAGGTCCCACTGGATATAAGTCACAATGACTAGCACTTCTCGGTTATCCTGGATTAGCTACTGTTGGTACCACCAGTGATACTGGTGCAGGGTGTCAGTCAATGCTGACACCACTAGTGATACTGGTGCAGGGTGTCAGCCACTGTTGGCACCACCAGTGATACTGGTGCAGGGTGTCAGTCACTGTTGGCACCAGTGATACTGGTGCAGGGTGTCAGTCACTGCTGACACCACCAGTGATACTGGTGCAGGGTGTCAGTCACTGCTGACACCACCAGTGATATTGGTGTAGTTCTCAACGTTTCCAACTCACCCTTGTCTATCTCGCTGCCAGACGTGTCGCTGCTGTTGTCTTTTAATTGCATCTTTCTTGCTAAGCATACATAAATAGACAAGAGGAATGGCCGGGGACTCGAACCGTGGTCCTGGCAGTAGTACTCCCACCTTCATTATGACTTACCTAGAGCTTGACCAAACATTTTTGATGACTTACGTTACCCAAACCAACCCAACTTAACGTAGCGTAACTTAATGCAACCAGTCGTACAACGAAGAAAATAGCCTTTGTAAATCAAGGGTAAGAATTAAGTTATAAATGCTGGGAACCATAGTTAATCAAACGGAAGAATGAAGTCATTAACTCCGGGAACCTTTGTAAATCAAGAGGAAACATAAAGTCGTTAACTCTGTGAACATTTGTAAATAGAGAGAAAGAACTGAGTCATTAACTCCGGGAACATCGTACTAAATAAAAGTAGTGAAATGAACGAAGTAAAACGAGGATAGGAATCCAGGGAGCGACTCGTTGACGGATGAGTGATGGCTGACAGGATGACGGATGAGTGATGGCTGACAGGTTAGCGATGGCTGACAGGATGATTGATGATCACACTGCTGGCAGAAACCTCTCCTCAACACCTGCAGTCTCAACACCTGAGACTGGTGGCTGGTTTTTGCATAAAACACACACACACACACATACACACACACACACACACACACACACACACACACACACACACACACACACACACACACACACACACACACACACACACACACACACACACACACACACACACTCTGAGGTGTCCCAGTTTGCAGATGACGTGAAGTTGATGAGAAGAATTCACTCGATCGAAGACCAGGCAGAACTACAAAGGGATCTGGACAGGCTGCAGACCTGGTCCAGCAATTGGCTCCTGGAGTTCAATCCCACCAAGTGCAAAGTCATGAAGATTGGGGAAGGGCAAAGAAGGCCGCAGACGGAGTACAGTCTAGGGGGTCAGAGACTACAAACCTCACTCAAGGAAAAAGATCTTGGGGTGAGTATAACACCAGGCACATCTCCTGAAGCGCACATCAACCAAATAACTGCTGCAGCATATGGGCGCCTAGCAAACCTCAGAACAGCATTCCGACATCTTAATAAGGAATCATTTAGGACCCTGTACACCGTGTACGTTAGGCCCATATTGGAGTATGCGGCACCAGTTTGGAACCCACACCTAGCCAAGCACGTGAAGAAACTAGAGAAAGTGCAAAGGTTTGCAACAAGACTAGTCCCAGAGCTAAGAGGTATGTCCTACGAGGAGAGGTTAAGGGAAATCAACCTGACGACACTGGAGGACAGGAGAGATAGGGGGGACATGATAACGACATACAAAATACTGAGAGGAATTGACAAGGTGGACAAAGACAGGATGTTCCAGAGATTGGACACAGTAACAAGGGGACACAGTTGGAAGCTGAAGACACAGATGAATCACAGGGATGTTAGGAAGTATTTCTTCAGCCACAGAGTAGTCAGTAAGTGGAATAGTTTGGGAAGCGATGTAGTGGAGGCAGGATCCATACATAGCTTTAAGCAGAGGTATGATAAAGTTCACGGCTCAGGGAGAGTGACCTAGTAGCGATCAGTGAAGAGGCGGGGCCAGGAGCTCGGACTCGACCCCCGCAACCTCAACTAGGTGAGTACAACTAGGTGAGTACACACACACATACACACACACACACACACACACACACACACACACACACACACACACACACACACACATACACACACACAAACACACACACACACAACACATACACACACACACACACACACACACATACACACACACACATACACACACACACACACACACAAACACACACACACACATACACACACACACACACACACATACACACACACACACACACACACATACACACACACACACACACACACACACACACACACACACACACACACACACACACACAGAGGAGACAGAAGGGGCTCCAGAAAGACGGAGAGGTGGGGCACACCACCATGTGCGGGACACAGTGCACACAACCGAGGAAGAAGTGAAGAGGCTTCTGAGTGAGCTAGATACCTCAAAGGCAATGGGGCCAGATAACATCTCCCCATGGGTATTGAGAGAGGGAGCAGAGGCGCTATGTGTACCCCTAACAACAATATTCAATACATCTATCGAAACAGGGAGGTTGCCTGAGGCATGGAAGACAGCAAATGTAGTCCCAATCTTTAAAAAAGGAGACAGACATGAAGCATTAAACTACAGACCAGTGTCACTGACATGTATAGTATGCAAAATCATGGAGAAGATTATCAGGAGAAGAGTGATGGAACACCTAGAAAGAAATGATCTCATCAACAGCAGCCAACATGGTTTCAGGGACGGGAAATCCTGTGTCACAAACCTACTGGAGTTCTATGACATGGTGACAGCAGTAAGACAAGAGAGAGAGGGGTGGGTGGATTGCATATTCTTGGACTGCAAGAAGGCGTTTGACACAGTTTCACACAAGAGATTGGTGCAAAAACTGGAGGACCAAGCAGGGATAACAGGGAAGGCACTACAATGGATCAGGGAATACTTGACAGGAAGACAGCAGCGAGTCATGGTACGTGGCGAGGTGTCAGAGTGGGCACCTGTGACCAGCGGGGTCCCACAGGGGTCAGTCCTAGGACCAGTGCTGTTTCTGGTATTTGTGAACGACATGACGGAAGGAATAGACTCTGAGGTGTCCCTGTTTGCAGATGACGTGAAGTTGATGAGAAGAATTCACTCGATCGAAGACCAGGCAGAACTACAAAGGGATCTGGACA
>NC_091326.1:6863195-6908195 GCF_038502225.1 Cherax quadricarinatus | reverse complement strand
TCTTCCTTCAGTCGAATATCGAGGCAACTTTTCAGAATTAAAGACACTCAGACGTTGCACGTGTATTTTATTCATCAACTTGTTAGTATTGTATACCATTAATACTATGATACAACTAATAGTCTGTTGATAATAGCCAAAGATGTATCGACACCTCCAACTTGTGAGATAATTATAACTAGACCATCCAGGGAAACGGTCATTTACCTTCCTAAACTAGGTTCCCATTCTTTACTGAAAAACAAGTATACACGTTAACTATCACTATCACATAAATAACCACCAGTTATTTAATTAAAGTGTATCTCTATAAGAGAAGTGATACTGTATAATACACATTACCCTCATAAAATCTTTTTTACGAGTGCATTATGACAAGAAATATTTCCTTGCGAATTGTTTTGTACATCGATATTGAATATGAACTTATGAGTTATTCTTGATTATTCATTTGTGTTTTCTTATTTAAGTGAGGGAGTCTTGATGACAGTATCTCAATGACAGTGGCCAAGGTATACAAGGTTACGAACCTGAAGGAATCGGCACCGTTCAGTAGAAGGTGCTTAACGGATTGATGGGAACAAGTGTGTCAGGAGGACATTCCAGGTGTTAAGACAGACACTTGCTTCCTTCAAAACACTTGACTCACGAGATGGAAGAAGATACGCAGCAATGGCTGAGAATCTTATATATTTTGGTAATACTGATTGCATACCAAGGACAGTAAAGCTGTCACGATTGGAAGATGAACAGTGTATTAGGACAGCATTTCAATATATCAAAGGCAAATGGCAAGACCAATGTACACTTAAGTACAACAAAAAACAAAACTCAGACGGGCTGAAAAGGAATATATACATATATATATATATATATATATATATATATATATATATATATATATATATATATATATATATATATATATATATATATATATATATATATATATATATATATATATATATATAGGGAGGTACCACCTCTATGGCTGGACTGGGAACCCTCATCCTCAGAGAAGACAATAAACGTACCTCAGGGAAAACTGAAGGTTCTTCCCGGAGCTGTTTGAACATTTTCTTCTCCTACCAACCTCTATATTTTATATTCTATGTGAACATTTATTAATATACAGAATACATTTACAGGAGGCACAAACATGAATACAATGGTACAATATGTTAAAGATTGTGGATTTCCTCCAGCTCCTCCGAAGCCGGACGCGAGCCAAGTATGCAGCAAGCGTTTCCCCTCTGGATGGCCATACTGAGGCGCTGGAACATGAAAGTGGCTGCCCTTGGGTCCCTGGTGGTGTCGAAGAGTCTGGAGCCCAGTTCTCTAAGGAAACGCGTGGCATTTTTTCCCCATAATCCCAAGGTCTCTGATCCCACTGATCACTGAGAGTTGTTTACTTTAATTCCCATTTTAAGGATGAAAGTATTATTGACTGGTGGTAAACAACTTACATGCAAGCTTAATGACTTCCGTGTACTCGATAGATTTTCAATGGAATTAACTAATAAGAGGAAAAGACCCAGTAAAAACACCTCAGATGCCACAAAGTTCACCATCAGAGGAAAGGACATCATCATACTTCCACAGACACATACTTCTTGTGGGAGTAAACTGCAGGCGGCCAGACCTTGCACAGTATGACGACATTTGAACTTGATGTCCGACCGAGGCAATGCGTTCTCAAATTGCAAGACAAATCACTGCTGGCTAAACTTAGTGGTGGAGACCTTGTAAACCAGAGGCTAAGTGCCAAGCGCAGTGTCTTGCTTCCTTATAATAAAGCAAGATACACAAAGTCATCTAAAGAATTCAAGAGAGTCACTCACAGCACTACATTACCGGGACTAGTTTCCTATACTGAGGTAGTTATTATGGTCACTCTTCTTCCTGTTTTCAAACTCTGAGATCTTGATAGTCTGTATAACATAGTCATCCACTCAAGACCTGAATACTGAATTATTTTCCACACTCTAGATGTTCAAAAAGAACACCATACTGTCAAACCACGGTATGAGTGGCGTTAAAACCCATGGCGAGTGAGTTTTAAAACTCCAGACCAGTGCTTAAGCCAATGGCTTACGCACTGGCCTGAAGTTTTACAATTCACTCGCCATGGGTTCTAATCCCACTCATACCCTGCTTGTTGGCAATCGTTTTATTAAGACTTCATCAGTCAAGACCATACTGGGTTTCAAGTTCTCAATGAAGACACTGGATCTACATTAGGAAAAGCAAAGTGATTATGATAGTGAGAGCGAAGTAGTGAGTCTGGCCGAGGCAGCAAATATTGTCAACAGAGCAATGTTTAAGATAAAACAAAGATTCACTGGCTCATGTGATTAATGCTTAGTGCCAGGAAGTCAGTGCCAGGAAGTCAGTGCCAGGAAGAGTCAGTGCCAGGAAGTCAGTGCCAGGAAGTCAGTGCCAGGAAGAGTCAGTGCCAGGAAGAGTCAGTGCCAGGAAGTCAGTGCCAGGAAGTCAGTGCCAGGAAGAGTCAGTGCCAGGAAGTCAGTGCCAGGAAGTCAGTGCCAGGAAGAGTCAGTGCCAGGAAGTCAGTGCCAGGAAGTCAGTGCCAGGAAGTCAGTGCCAGGAAGTCAGTGCCAGGAAGAGTCAGTGCCAGGAAGAGTCAGTGCCAGGAAGAGTCAGTGCCAGGAAGAGTCAGTGCCAGGAAGTCAGTGCCAGGAAGAGTCAGTGCCAGGAAGTCAGTGCCAGGAAGAGTCAGTGCCAGGAAGTCAGTGCCAGGAAGAGTCAGTGCCAGGAAGAGTCAGTGCCAGGAAGTCAGTGCCAAGAAGAGTCAGTGCCAGGAAGTCAGTGCCAAGAAGTCAGTGATAGGAAGTCAGTGCCAGGAAGAGTCAGTGCCAGGAAGTCAGTGCCAAGAAGTCAGTGCCAGGAAGTCAGTGCCAGGAAGTCAGTGCCAGGAAGAGTCAGTGCCAAGACGAGACAGTGTTAGGAAGAGTCAGTGCCAGGAAGTCAGTGCCAAGAAGGGTCAGTGCCAGGAAGAGTCAGTGCCAGGAAGTCAGTGCCAAGAAGTCAGTGCCAGGAAGTCAGTGCCAGGAAGAGTCAGTGCCAGGAAGTCAGTGCCAAGAAGTCAGTGCCAGGAAGTCAGTGCCAGGAAGAGTCAGTGCCAGGAAGTCAGTGCCAAGAAGTCAGTGCCAGGAAGTCAGTGCCAGGAAGAGTCAGTGCCAGGAAGTCAGTGCCAGGAAGAGTCAGTGCCAAGACGAGACAGTGTTAGGAAGAGTCAGTGCCAGGAAGTCAGTGCCAAGAAGGGTCAGTGCCAGGAAGAGTCAGTGCCAGGAAGTCAGTGCCAAGAAGTCAGTGCCAGGAAGTCAGTGCCAGGAAGAGTCAGTGCCAGGAAGTCAGTGCCAAGAAGTCAGTGCCAGGAAGTCAGTGCCAGGAAGAGTCAGTGCCAGGAAGTCAGTGCCAAGAAGTCAGTGCCAGGAACTCAGTGCCAGGAAGAGTCAGTGCCAGGAAGTCAGTGCCAGGAAGAGTCAGTGCCAAGACGAGACAGTGTTAGGAAGAGTCAGTGCCAGGAAGTCAGTGCCAAGAAGGGTCAGTGCCAGGAAGAGTCAGTGCCAGGAAGAGTCAGTGCCAGGAAGAGTCAGTGCCAGGAAGAGTCAGTGCCAGGAAGAGTCAGTGCCAGGAAGAGTCAGTGCCAGGAAGAGTCAGTGCCAGGAAGTCAGTGCCAGGAAGTCAGTGCCAAGAAGAGTCAGTGCCAGGAAGTCAGTGCCAGGAAGAGTCAGTGCCAGGAAGAGTCAGTGCCAGGAAGAGTCAGTGCCAGGAAGTCAGTGCCAGGAAGTCAGTGCCAAGAAGAGTCAGTGCCAGGAAGAGTCAGTGCCAGGAAGAGTCAGTGCCAGGAAGAGTCAGTGCCGGGAAGAGTCAGTGCCGGGAAGAGTCAGTGCCAGGAAGAGTCAGTGCCAGGAAGAGTCAGTGCCAGGAAGAGTCAGTGCCGGGAAGAGTCAGTGCCGGGAAGAGTCAGTGCCGGGAAGAGTCAGTGCCAGGAAGAGTCAGTGCCAGGAAGAGTCAGTGCCGGGAAGAGTCAGTGCCGGGAAGAGTCAGTGCCGGGAAGAGTCAGTGCCGGGAAGAGTCAGTGCCAGGAAGAGTCAGTGCCAGGAAGAGTCAGTGCCAGGAAGAGTCAGTGCCGGGAAGAGTCAGTGCCAGGAAGAGTCAGTGCCAGGAAGAGTCAGTGCCAGGAAGTCAGTGCCAGGAAGTCAGTGCCAAGAAGAGTCAGTGCCAGGAAGAGTCAGTGCCAGGAAGAGTCAGTGCCACGAAGAGTCAGTGCCGGGAAGAGTCAGTGCCGGGAAGAGTCAGTGCCAGAAAGAGTCAGTGCCAGGAAGAGTCAGTGCCAGGAAGAGTCAGTGCCGGGAAGAGTCAGTGCCAGGAAGAGTCAGTGCCAGGAAGAGTCAGTGCCAGGAAGTCAGTGCCAGGAAGTCAGTGCCAAGAAGAGTCAGTGCCAGGAAGAGTCAGTGCCAGGAAGAGTCAGTGCCAGGAAGAGTCAGTGCCGGGAAGAGTCAGTGCCGGGAAGAGTCAGTGCCAGGAAGAGTCAGTGCCAGGAAGAGTCAGTGCCAGGAAGAGTCAGTGCCGGGAAGAGTCAGTGCCAGGAAGAGTCAGTGCCAGGAAGAGTCAGTGCCAGGAAGAGTCAGTGCCAGGAAGAGTCAGTGCCAGGAAGAGTCAGTGCCGGGAAGAGTCAGTGATGGGGAGAGTCAGTGCCGGGAAGAGTCAGTGATGGGGAGAGTCAGTGCCAGGAAGAGTCAGTGCCAGGAAGAGTCAGTGCCGGGAAGAGTCAGTGACGGGGAGAGTCAGTGCCAGGAAGAGTCAGTGCCAGGAAGAGTCAGTGCCAGGAAGAGTCAGTGCCGGGAAGAGTCAGTGCCGGGAAGAGTCAGTGCCAAGACGAGTCAGTGCCTGGAAGAGTCAGTGCCGGGAAGAGTCAGTGCCAAGACGAGTCAGTGTCAGAAAAAGTCAGTGCCAGGAAGTCTGTGACAGAGAGAGCCAGTGCCGAGAAGAGTCAGTGCCGAGAAGAGTCAGTGACGGGAAGAGTCAGTGACGGGAAGAGTCAGTGACGGGAAGAGTCAGTGACGGGAAGAGTCAGTGATGGGGAGAGTCAGTGATGAGGAGAGTCAGTGCCGGGAAGAGTCAATGCCGGGTAGAGTCAGTGCCGAGAAGAGTCAGTGACGGGAAGAGTCAGTGCCGAGAAGAGTCAGTGCCGAGAAGAGTCAGTGACGGGAAGAGTCAGTGACGGGAAGAGTCAGTGCCGAGAAGAGTCAGTGACGGGAAGAGTCAGTGCCGAGAAGAGTCAATGACGGGAAGAGTCAGTGACGGGAAGAGTCAGTGACGGGAAGAGTCAGTGATGGGGAGAGTCAGTGATGGGGAGAGTCAGTGCCGGGGAGAGTCAGTGACGGGAAGTCAGTGCCGAGAAGAGTCAGTGACGGGAAGAGTCAGTGACGGGAAAAGTCAGTGATGGGGAGAGTCAGTGCCGAGAAGAGTCAGTGACGGGGAGAGTCAATGCCGGGAAGAGTCAGTGCCAAGACGAGTCAGTGTCAGGAAAAGTCAGTGCCAGGAAGAGTCTGTGACAGAGAGCCAGTGCCGAGAAGAGTCAGTGCCGAGAAGAGTCAGTGACGGGAAGATTCAGTGACGGGAAGAGTCAATGACGGGAAGAGTCAGTGACGGGAAGAGTCAGTGCCGAGAAGAGTCAGTGACGAGAAGAGTAAGTGCCGAGAAGAGTCAGTGACGGGAAGAGTCAGTGACGGGAAGAGTCAGTGACGGGAAGAGTCAGTGACGGGAAGAGTCAGTGACGGGAAGTCAGTGACGGGAAGAGTCAGTGCCGAGAAGAGTCAGTGACGGGAAGAGTCAGTGCCGAGAAGAGTCAGTGACGGGAAGAGTCAGTGACGGGAAGAGTCAGTGACGGGAAGAGTCAGTGACGGGAAGAGTCAGTGACGGGAAGAGTCAGTGCCGAGAAGAGTCAGTGCCGAGAAGAGTCAGTGACGGGAAGAGTCAGTGACGGGAAGAGTCAGTGCCGAGAAGAGTCAGTGCCAAGAAGAGTCAGTGCCGAGAAGAGTCAGTGACGGGAAGAGTCAGTGACGGGAAGAGTCAGTGACGGGAAGAGTCAGTAACGGGGAGTCAGTGACGGGAAGAGTCAGTGCCAAGACGAGACAGTGTCAGGAAGAGTCAGTGCCAAGAATATTCAGTACCAGAAAGAGTCAGTGCCAGGAAGAGTCAGTGACACGGGAAGAGTCAGTGTCAGGGATAGTCAGTGCCGGGAAGAGTCAGTGACGGGTAGACTCAGTGCCAAGAAGAGTCAGTGCCAAGAAGAGTCACCACGAAGAGACAATGCCAGGTCCAGTACTGACCTCAGTCACTATGACAGTATATAGCACTAACATCAGATCACAGTGCCACCAGTGCCACCACAGTGCCACCTCATCATCAATGCCTCAACTATCTCTCATTTCTCCACAACTACTAATATCCAACAGTTTTCTTTGCATTAAATCCATGACATATATGACTCAAAAAAATAATTTAGAGCAAAAAATTGGCTAAGTTTAAAGTTTTTATGTAATTTTCACTATTAATAAAAATAACTATTGGAATATTTTGCTACCTGTCTTAAAATTATCTTCCCTTAAAAAGATATTTGTATCACATATCGTAACACGTTGAAGTAAACAGCGGCCATCTTGGAAAATGGCTGCCATTTCTGCCGTAAGACAGACCTGTAATGATCTGCTGCCCGAGTGTTATTCTCAAGGACATGCACAACACTACGTCTAAAATGCTATGTTTGTATCATCCAAAGTATAATTGAATCATCTATCTCCTGGGCTACATACTCTACCTCCTGGGCTACTATTCTATCTGCTGAGCTGCTACTCTACCTCCTGGGCTACATACACTACTTCCTGAGCTACTATGCCTCCTGGGCTATATACACTACTTCCTGGGATGCTACTCTACCTCCTGGGCTACATACACTACCTCCTGGGCTACTACTCTACCTCCTGGGCTACATACACTACCTCCTGGGCTACTACTCTACCTCCTGGGCTACATACACTACCTCCTGGGCTACTACTCTACCTCCTGGGCTACATACACTATTGCATTAGACAATACACTTAAAAAATCTGTTACATTATTCGATAACCTTAACAAATCTGTTGAACTATACTATACACTGAACATACCTGTCACAAAATAGAATAATCTTAGGAAATATGTTGTCTTATACAGTAAATTAAACAAATCTAGTTTAATCAAATAATGAGTTTGCAAAATGCCGTGATGGTGAATCAAGAAACACAAACGTTTAGTCAGGAGGAGAGTCAGTCCGTTGTTGGTGAGTCGTTAACTTTTTGAGGAGGAAGTGAAAGTGGCGTTAAAAAACTGTGGAGAGTGGGTCGTGAAGCCAGGCGATGATGATGATAAATGGGGTTTAAAGCCTATCGACTACACAAGGGATGTTAAGGCTGCACAGTAACCATCAGCATTATATATATATATATATATATATATATATATATATATATATATATATATATATATATATATATATATATATATATATATATATATATATATATATATACATACATACATACATACATACATACATATATATATATATATATATATATATATATATATATATATATATATATACATACATACATACATACATACTTATATATATATATATATATATATATATATATATATATATATATATATATATATATATATATATATATATATATATATATATATATATATATATACATACATACATACATACATATATATATATATATATATATATATATATATATATATATATATATATATATATATATATATATATATATATATATATATATGCTGAAAGATACACCCCTCTCAGGGTATATATAATCTCATGAGGGTATAGCACTTCTCAGAGACAACTGAAGTACCACTGTACCTCTCAGAAACAACTTATGCACCAATCCATTTCAAGTTTCGACGTGTTGTGCGTTCAGAGATGCTCCTCTGCGTACCACTGTTGTAACCAGTCTATCCATTTTCCTCTGACCTCTCTCATTAACAAGACGTTTTTGCCCACAGAACTGACACTCACTGGATGTTTTGTGTTTCATCACATCAGTCTTTGAAAACACTGGAGACTAGTGTGCGTGAAAATTCCAGATCAACAGTTTCTGAGGTACTCAAACAACTCCGTCTGTCACCAACAGTCATTCCACAGTCAAAGTAACTTAGATCACATTTCCTTTCCATTCTGAACAACCACTGACCCTCTCGACCATGTCTGCAATCCTTTCAGCCACCAAAGTGCTGCCACGTGATTAACTGATTAACGAGAAGGTGTACAGGTGTACCTAATGAAGTGCCTACTGAGTGTATATGTACAGTATACATGTGTGTGTATGATATTCCTGGAATTCCTCTGAAAATTACTCTACTGTACCATCTACTATGTGTTATGAACCTTACTACTACACCCTTTACCTACACCCTCTATCTACACCCTTTACCTACACCCTCACTACTGTACCCTTTACCTACACCCTCTATCTACACCCTTTACCTACACCCTCACTACTGTACCCTTTACCTACACCCTCTATCTACACCCTTTACCTACACCCTCACTACTGTACCCTTTACCTACACCCTCTATCTACACCCTTTACCTACACCCTCACTACTGCACCCTTTACCTTTACCTACACCCTTTCCCTACACCCTTTACCTACGCCCTCTACCTAAACCTTTTACCTACACCCTTTACCTACACCCTCTACCTACACCCTTTTCCTACTCTTTACCTACACCCTCTACCTAAACCCTTTACCTACACCCTTTACCTGCACCCTCTACCTACACCCTTTTCCTACACCCTATACCTACACCCTCTACCTAAACCCTTTACCTACACCCTCTATCTATACCCTTTACCTACGCCCTTTACCTACACCCTTTACCTACGCCTTCTACCTAAACCCTTTACCTACACCCTTTACCTACGCCCTCTATCTAAACCCTTTACCTATACCCTTTACCTACACCCTCTACCTACACCCTTTACCTACACCCTCTATCTACACCCTTTACCTACACCCTCTACCTACACCCTTTTCCTATAGCCTTTACCTAAACCCTTTACCTACACCCTTTATCTACACCATTTACCTACACCCTCTACCTACACCCTTTTCCTATAGCCTTTACCTAAACCCTTTACCTACACCCTCTATTCACACCCTTTACCTACACCCTTTATCTACACCCTTTACCTACGCCCTCTACCTACACCCTTTTCCTATAGCCTTTACATAAACCCTTTACCTACACCCTCTATCCACACCCTTTACCTTCACCCTTTACCTACACCCTTTTCCTATAGCCTTTACCTAAACCCTTTACCTACACCCTTTATCTACACCCTTTACCTACACCCTCTACCTACACCCTTTTCCTATAGCCTTTACCTAAACCCTTTACCTACACCCTTTACCTACACCCTTTACCTACACCCTTTTCCTACACCCTTTACCTACGCCCTCTATCTAAACCCTTTACTTACACCATTTACCTACACCGTCTACCTACACCCTTTTCCTATAGCCTTTACCTAAACCCTTTACCTACACCCTCTATCTGCACCCTTTACCTACACCCTTTACCTACAACCTCTACCTAAATCCTTTACCTACACTCTCTATCTACACCCTTTACTTACACCCTTTGCCTACAACCTTTACCTACACCCTTTACCTACACCCTTTACCTACAACGTCTACCTAAACCCTTTACCTACACCCTCTACCTACACCCTCTACCTAGACCCTTTACCTACACCCTCCACCTACACCCTTTACGTACACCCTCTACCTACACCCTTTACCTACACCCTATACCAAAACCCTTTACCTACACCCTCTACCTAAACCCTTTAAGTACACCCTCTACCTAAACCCCTCCTCTCACACCTCACCTTCTTGTGGTGGCCTCCACATCTACCATCAGATCTTTATGCTGCTGTTGTTGTTGTTGTTGCTACTGCTGCTGCTACTGTTGTTGTTTTTGTTGTTGCTACTGCTGTTGTTGTTGTTGTTGTTGTTGCTACTACTGCTGCTACTGTTGCTTGCAACTACTGCAGCAACAGTGTTGATAGTGATGGGGGAATACTGACTCACACAGCCCCACTCTGACCATCCCAAAACACAACCTCTGCCCCCTCCCTTTTCCCCCCATCTCTCTCCCCCTCCCACTAGAGAGTATTCGTCTTCGTCTTGGTGGTTTTCGCCTCATTTCCCCAGCGAAGCTGTTGTTTCCGGCGTTCCACTTTACGATCCTGCCAGCCGCATAAATTACCATTCATGAATACCAACTAATTCCTGGTTTACGCTTCTCATTATTTTGTTGGAGTCCCACTAGTGGGCAGGGGGAAGGGGAGGGCCGAGGCAACTCCTTCCCCCCTCCATGACCACTAGTGGGGAGTTCCCTACCCCTTGGCTACTAGTGGGGAGCTCCCTACCCCTTGGCTACTAGTGGGGAGTTCCCTACCCCTTGGCTACTAGAGGAAAGCTCCCTACCCCTTGGCTACTAGTGGGAAGTTCCCTACCCCTTGGCTACTAGTGGGAAGTTCCCTACCCCTTGGCTACTAGTGAGGAGCTCCCTACCCCTTGGCTACTAATGGGGAGCTCCCTACCCCTTGGCTACTAGTGGGGAGGTTCCTATCCCTTGGCTACTAGTGGGGAGCTCCCTACCCCTTGGTTACTAGTGGGGAGTTCCCTACCCCTTTGCTACTAGTGGGGAGCTCCATACCCCTTGGCTACTAGTGGGGAGCTCCCTACCCCTTGGCTACTAGTGGGGAGCTCCATACCCCTTGGCTACTAGTGGGGAGCTCCCTACCCCTTGGCTACTAGTGGGGAGCAGACTACCCCTTTGCTACTGTGAGGTTCTACGCACTAGGGTAGAGGCAGTGGGGAATTATACAGTAGGGGGATAAAGGCAGTAGGGAACTCTCCATAAGAAAAGTCAGTGGGGAGTTCACCACTTGGAAAGACCACTTGGGAGCTCCGTACTGGGGAAGAGCCAGTAGGGAACTTACAAGTAGACAACTCCCCACTGAGGAAGAATCAGTGGGGAGCTCCCCACTAGCAATGTTTACTCTCTCAGAACATTGACAGAAACATTTTTCTCCAACACTCAGCTGTGTGAGTTCTTTTCCTGCAACGTTATGAAACAACGAGCTGCTGAAGAAACGCCTCTGAGCTGCTGCTGCGTCAGGTGCGACGTAGGTGCGGCGTGAGAGGCTGTACGTCATACGTATGTGGGGGGGGGAGAGGAGGGGGAGGGAACGCAGAGCCAGAAAAATGTGAGCTAAGACAAGAGTTAGGTGAGCATCAGGCTCCCAGCCGGTAGTTCCTTCCTTCCTCTGACCAGCCTCACGGCTCACACACTCACACCTTTCCTCCTCGTCTTCGTAACTTTCCCACTTTGATTCGCACACACCATCTCTCCTCTCCATTTATTATCATCCCCCCTTCACATATCAACCATCTATACACTATACACCCCTTCGCATCGATGTATAAATCACGTATCGCCAAGTTACATCGTCGTGTCGGGAGTGTATATAATTGTGAAGGTTATGGAGGGTGGCTGATATCAATTAGAAGAGTGAGTGTGAGCGAAGTATAGTGGCAGGCGCCTGCTGTGGCATATCCCGGCAGGCCTGAGCCCTTGTAATCAGGCATTAAACCCACTTCAACCAACCATCTACCAGGATATTGATCTCGGGGGCGGAGTGCCGCCCCACGCCCCGCCCAATCGCGCCCACCAGCTAATCGCCGCTCGGGATTTCTTCTCCTCTGCCAATGGTGGCCCCCGTACGTCCATTAGGGCGGGCCTGGCCAACTGATAGCCAATCACTCGACGGAATCCAGAATTCAATGAAAGAGATACTAGACCAATCAGAATCGTCAAAGGATAATGGTGGCCGGGTTTTCATTAGCGGTACAAATGGTGTGAAATGGTGATGTGATGAGCGCTGAGTTAGGTGATATCAGAAGCGCAGCCGACACGGGCGGGCCAGCACGTGTCCAGCGCTGCGCTCCTCACGCAACAATAACAAGCAACTGTAACACTTAATCTCCCATACTGAAAAATATATTCACTGATGAGTAGTAGCTTTTGGAGGTGTTTCTTGAAGATGAGTTTAGTGTTAGTTTGATAACTAGTGAAGAGTTGGTGGCATGTGTTGAGTGTGGGTGGTAGTGTAGTGCCAGGCACAACCTCAAGACTGCTCAACCCCCAACCTGCTGCTTGCCGGCGCTCTAACCGACCCCAACCTGCTTACTTTGCGTTCTTAGTGAACCCGGCCCTCTTACCGGAGCTCTAACCAACCCCAACCACCCGAACGGCGCTCCTATCGAACCTCAACCCGCTTACCAGCACAACAATCAGCGAGCCCCGACCTGCTTACCGGCGGTCTAGCGAACCCCAACCCGCTTACCGACACCGGCCGCCGCCGACATGAGCAGTGAGCGCAAGTCCTTCTGCATTGAGTCGCTGTTGTCGCGAGAGGCTGTGGTGGCGGGCGTGGGCGGTCGTGGCACCCTCAGCCCCACTGACCTGACCTCTCACGAGGTGACCTCGCCTCCCCACACTCCCCCCCTCAGTCCCCTCTCCTCACCCCACTCTTCACCTCTTTCTATGTCCCCTGCCGTCACCTCCTCCGCCATGTTGAACCGTGCCACCCTGCTAGGGGGAGCCTCGGGCCCCCGCCTGCCCCCCCACCTCTACCAGTACCCGGGTATGGGTATGCCGCCCGCCTTGCTGCCCGCCCATGCCTTCACGCCCACCTCCTCGCCCCTGCTGGAAGCACAAGCCTTCAGCGCCCTCAAGTCTGGAGCGACGCTGCCGCCTGCCGCACTAGACTGGTTCGCCAGGGCGGGACTTATGTATCCCCGCCTGCCTCCAGAGTTAGCAGGTGAGATATACCTTCACTCATCTGGTTCCTACTTCCCTCACCTGGTTCCTACTTCCCTCACCTGGTTCCTACTTCTCTCATCTGGTTCCTACTACTCTCACCTGATTCATACTTCTTTCTCTCACCTGGTTCCTACTTCCTACACCTGGTTCCTACTCCCTTTTCCAGGTTCATACTTTCCTCACCTGGTTCCTACTTCCCACACCTGGTTCCTACTTTCCTCACATGGTTCCTACTTCTCTCACCTGGTTCTTACTTCCATCACCTGGTTCATGCTTCCTTCACCTGGTTTATACATTCTTCACCTAGTTCATACTTCATCTGGTTCATACTTCCTTCACCTGGTTCATACTTCCTTCACCTGGTTCATACTTCCTTCACCTGGTTCATACTTCCTTCACCTGGTTCATACTTCCTTCACCTGGTTTATACATTCTTCACCTGGTTCATACTTCATCTGGTTCATACTTCCTTCACCTGGTTCATACTTCCTTCACCTGGTTCATAGTTTCCCTCACCTGGTTCCTACTTCCCTCACCTGGTTCATACTTCTCTCGTCTGTTTCATACTTCCATCACTTGATCCATACTTCCCTCAGCTGGTCCCTACTTCCCTCAGCTGCTTCCTACTTCCCTCAGCTGGTTCCTACTTTCCTCAGCTGGTTCATAACTTGCATTCTACCCGTATTCCACTTAACTTTGTTTTCAACCTTACATAAATATATATATATATATATATATATATATATATATATATATATATATATATATATATATATATATATATATATATATATATATGTATAAGGTAGCTAAGCTACAAGAGGCGTTCCCTCTCTGGAGTGCAGCACTGAGACTCTGCAACATAAAAAAAAAATCTTGCTGTTCTGGAGTCTTTAGCTGCCCTGACGAGTCTTTTGCCTAATATCTATAGTGTCTATAATGACTATAATGTCCACGATGATAATTCTTTATAGCGTCTGTAAAACTTGCTAACACCCTCATCACAATAAAAATTGTGAAAGTATTAGTTACTGGTGTAGTATTGATGTGTTACATGTGCGAGACAGGTGTGGTATATGTGTGGTACAGTTGTACAGGTGTGGTGCATGTGTGGTACAGGTGTGGTACTCGTGGTACAGGTGTGGTACACGGTACAGATGTGGTAGAGGTGTACAGGTGTGGTACACGTAATGTGCATGTATGCTACAGGTGTAGTATACGTGTGGTACAGGTGTGGTACACGTAATGTACAGGTGTGGTACACGTGTGGTACAGGTGTGGTATACGTGTGGTACAGGTGTGGTATACGTGTGGTACAGGTGTGGTATACGTGTGGTACAGGTGTGGTACCTTAACATCATCTTAATACGTCAGTTTCTTAACCTCCACAACTTGACAAATGCTAAGCTCCCTATTTTAAAACACCTGTAGGTTAAGATGGCTGATCTTAACCGGTAAAACAAAATAAAACAATAAAACGTGAAATAAAGGTCTATATAACCACAAATAGGCAAATTAAACAGCGTCTGGCAGCGAGGCGGCTGGGAAGACACGGAAAAATATTTAGTATCAGAAGATATGATAGACGTGGTGGAGACCACACTTAGTGTAGCTAGTGACATATCTACAGAAATTGCGAACAATCGTTACAAGGTGCAAAACAACTACGTGGAAGCTGAATGGTAGCTCTAGGCCTTTCATGTTGCAATCAACATGTCATTAGGAGCTTGCAATGTTGCAGAAATGAGTAGGAAGTCCAGGTAGATAAGTTCAAGGGAACGACTCTAACTAGAGTCTAACTAGAGTCGTTCCCTTGAGACGAGTTCCTTACGATTTACTTTGAGTTTGTGTTTTTATAAGTTTTCTAAACTAACCTAACCTAACCTAGCAACCTAACTTAGTAGCTGAACATAACCTAGCAAGCTAACTTAGCAGCCTAGCATAACCTAGTAAGCTAACTTAGCAGCCTAGCATAACCTAGTAAGCTAACTTAGCAGCCTAGCATAACCTAGCAAGCTAACTTAGCAGCCTAGCATAACCTAGCAAGCTAACTTAGCAACCTAGCATAACCTAGTAAGCTAACTTAGCAGCCTAGCATAACCTAGCAAGCTAACTTAGCAACCTAGCATAACCTAGTAAGCCAACTTAGCAACCTAGCAAGCTAACTTAGCAGCCTAGCATAACCTAGCAAGCTAACTTAGCAGCCTAGCATAACCTAGCAAGCTAACTTAGCAGCCTAGCATAACCTAGTAAGCTAACTTAGCAGCCTAGCATAACCTAGTAAGCTAACTTAGCAGCCTAGCATAACCTAGCAAGCTAACTTAGCAGCCTAGCATAACCTAGCAAGCTAACTTAGCAACCTAGCATAACCTAGTAAGCTAACTTAGCAGCCTAGCATAACCTAGCAAGCTAACTTATCAACCTAGCATAACCTAGTAAGCTGACTTAACCTAGTAAGCTGACTTACTGAGGTGCTAATGTGTGTATGTATACTGGAGAGGTGTGAACATCAGATTGTAGAGTGAAAGTTTAATTTCATCTCTGCTCAGGTTAGATACTGATGTAAGGGGACACATCATGTGTAACACCTGGTATTTACATGTGGATTGAGACGTGTGTAGGTACTTAAGGTTGGTAGTGTGACATGTGTCTAACATCATTTTAATACGTCAGTTTCTTACCCACCTGACAATCTAAGTCTATTTAAACATGTGGTTAAGATGGCTGTCTACCAACAAAATAAAGCAATAAAACGTGAAATAAAAGGCTTATAACCACAGACTTGTGCAACCATTAAACATGCGTACGCACGACGGATGGGAAGACACAAAATATTTATACAGGATATGATGAGTGGACACACTTAGTTAGCTATACTATCCACAGAAATGGAAATGAAGGTGCAAACAATAAACTAAGGGCTCACTACCATCCACTAGAGGATGGAGAATGGTAGGAAGTCAGGAATAAATTCAGAACGACTTACTAATCAAACGGAGTCGTTCTGAGACATTCACAATTTGAGTTTTGTATAACCATCCAACAATGGCACTAAAGTAGCACATAACTCAGCGCACTAGCAGCCCAGATGGGTAGCATGAGAGTAGCACAACTAAACTAACTTACCTACATCCACAGGCAATGGGTAGAGCTAGCATAATCCTAGCACTACCATCCACAGATGGTAAGAGAGCAGCAGCATAACCTAGCAACTACATCCAGCAATGGCATAATAGTAAGCCAACTACAACTAGCGCAATTTAGCATCCTACAGGATGGCTATAGCAGCAGCATAACTAGAACTACCATCCAGCAGTGGATGAGTAACTAAACTAGCCACTACCATCCACGGAGCCTGGATAGAAGCAAGCTAATTTAGCCCTACCATCCACAGGACTGGGCATAGGCACTAACAAAACTTCAGCTAGCTACACCAGCAGAACTGTATCAACTAGCATAACCTAGCACTACCATCCACAGGATGGGTATGAGGTACACAATAAACTAGATACTACCATCCACAGGATGGGTATGAGGTGCACAATAAACTAGCCACTACCATCCACAGGATGGGTATGAGGTGCACAATAAACTAGCTACTACCATCCACAGGATGGGTATGAGGTGCACAATAAACTAGCCACTACCATCCACAGGATGGGTATGAGGTACACAATAAACTAGATACTACCATCCACAGGATGGGTATGAGGTACACAATAAACTAGCCACTACCATCCACAGGATGGGTATGAGGTGCACAATAAACTAGCCACTACCATCCACAGGATGGGTATGAGGTGCACAATAAACTAGCTACTACCATCCACAGGATGGGTATGAGGTGCACAATAAACTAGCCACTACCATCCACAGGATGGGTATGAGGTGCACAATAAACTAGCTACTACCATCCCCAGGATGGGTATGAGGTGCACAATAAACTAGCCACTACCATCCACAGGATGGGTATGAGGTGCACAATAAACTAGCCACTACCATCCACAGGATGGGTATGAGGTACACAATAAACTAGCCACTACCATCCACAGGATGGGTATGAGGTACACAATAAACTAGCCACTACCATCCACAGGATGGGTATGAGGTACACAATAAACTAGCCACTACCATCCACAGGATGGGTATGAGGTACACAATAAACTAGCCACTACCATCCACAGGATGGGTATGAGGTGCACAATAAACTAGCCACTACCATCCACAGGATGGGTATGAGGTACACAATAAACCAGCCACTACCATCCACAGGATGGGTATGAGGTACACAATAAACTAGCCACTACCATCCACAGGATGGGTATGAGGTACACAATAAACTAGCCACTACCATCCACAGGATGGGTATGAGGTACACAATAAACTAGCCACTACCATCCATAGGATGGGTATGAGGTACACAATAAATTAGCCACTACCATGCACAGGATGGGTATGAGGTACACAATAAACTAGCCACTACCATCCACAGGATGGATATGAGGTGCACAATAAACTAGCTACTACCATCCACAGGATGGGTATGAGGTACACAATAAACTAGCTACTACCATCCACAGGATGTATGAGGTACACAATAAACTAGCTACTACCATCCACAGGATGTATGAGGTACACAATAAACTAGCCACTACCATCCACAGGATGTATGAGGTACACAATAAACTAGCTACTACCATCCACAGGATGTATGAGGTACACAATAAACTAGCCACTACCATCCACAGGATGTATGAGGTACACAATAAACTAGCCACTACCATCCACAGGATGTATGAGGTACACAATAAACTAGCTACTACCATCCACAGGATGTATGAGGTACACAATAAACTAGCTACTACCATCCACAGGATGTATGAGGTACACAATAAACTAGCTACTACCATCCACAGGATGTATGAGGTACACAATAAACTAGCCACTACCATCCACAGGATGGGTATGAGGTACACAATAAATTAGCCACTACCATGCACAGGATGGGTATGAGGTACACAATAAACTAGCCACTACCATCCACAGGATGGATATGAGGTGCACAATAAACTAGCTACTACCATCCACAGGATGGGTATGAGGTACACAATAAACTAGCTACTACCATCCATAGGATGGGTATGAGGTACACAATAAACTAGCTACTACCATCCACAGGATGGGTATGAGGTGCACAATAAACTAGCCACTACCATCCACAGGATGGGTATGAGGTACACAATAAACTAGCTACTACCATCCACAGGATGGGTATGAGGTGCACAATAAACTAGCCACTACCATCCACAGGATGGATATGAGGTACACAATAAACTATCCACTACCATCCACAGGATGGGTATGAGGTACACAATAAACTAGCCACTACCATCCACAGGATTGGTATGAGGTACACAATAAACTAGCCACTACCATCCACAGGATGGGTATGAGGTACACAATAAACTAGCTACTACCATCCACAGGATGGGTATGAGGTACACAATAAACTAGCCACTACCATCCATAGGATGGGTATGAGTTACACAATAAACTAGCCACTACCATCCACAGGATGGGTATGAGGTACACAATAAACTAGCCACTACCATCCACAGGATGGGTATGAGGTGCACAATAAACTAGCCACTACCATCCACAGGATGGGTATGAGGTGCACAATAAACTAGCCACTACCATCCACAGGATGGGTATGAGGTACACAATAAACTAGCTACTACCATCCACAGGATGGGTATGAGGTGCACAATAAACTAGCCACTACCATCCACAGGATGGGTATGAGGTACACAATAAACTATCCACTACCATCCACAGGATGTATGAGGTACACAATAAACTAGCCACTACCATCCACAGGATGTATGAGGTACACAATAAACTAGCCACTACCATCCACAGGATGTATGAGGTACACAATAAACTAGCTACTACCATCCACAGGATGTATGAGGTACACAATAAACTAGCCACTACCATCCATAGGATGGGTATGAGGTACACAATAAACTAGCCACTACCATCCACAGTGACTCCAGTAGTCTTCTCGTGACCCCAATTCAGCTTCACGTTATTTGTAATTAACAGTGGAACATGACTTTATAAAGCTCTACACAGAGTGGAACATGACTTTATAAAGCTCTACACAGAGTGGAACATGAGTTTATAAAGCTCTACATAGGGTGGGACACTTGACAAAGCTCTACACAGAGTGGAACATGAGTTTATAAAGCTCTACATAGGGTGGGACACTTGATAAAGCTCCACACAGAGTGGAACATGACTATAAAGCGCTACACAGAGTGGAACATGACTTTATAAAGCTCTACATAGGGTGGGACACTTGATAAAGCTCTACACAGAGTGGAACATGAGTTTATAAAGCTCTACATAGGGTGGGACACTTGATAAAGCTCTACACAGAGTGGAACATGAGTTTATAAAGCTCTACATAGGGTGGGACACTTGATAAAGCTCTACACAGGGCGGGACATGACTTTATAAAGCTCTATACAAGAGTGGAACATGACTTTGTAAAGCTCTATATACACTAAGAACAATGAGAGAGAGCTCTATCTTTCGCATGCACTTAGAGCAAAAAGAGAAAGAGATAGAGCTCTATTATGAGGTGATAGAGCTGCCAGTGAGTTACTGTCTTCACGTAAGACTGGCTGGCCTCTGGCACTCTTTACCGACAGAGTGCTGGCACTGTGCCTCCCACCCTGGGGTGAGGGTGACACCGGCGGTGCGCTGGATAGCGGCGGCCGTAGCGGCGCTGGGGTAGGGGTAGCGGGCGACCGTAGCGCTGACGGTAGCGGCGATACCCACGATAACCAGACCACCAGCGAACGTGTGTATAATAATAATAATAATAATAATAATAATAATAATAATAATAATAATAATAATAATAATAATAATAATAATAATAATTATAATAATAATTATAAAACATGACTGTTGTACTGTAACTGGCAACAGAGACGCGTACACACAAGCACTCACATACACATGAGGGTGTGTACACACACTCATGCTCACGTAAGTACTTACACACACACACACACAGACGTACATGAGAAGACTCAAGATAGGTGCAATCTTGAAGACGGGTCCACCCATGGCAGGGCTCTGCTCCTGGTTCTGGGGGGATCGAACCCGGCACCTTTCGGTTGCTTGCCGCGCGCTCTGAACCTCCGAGCTACAAGGCATTAGAAAGATGGTAAGAGAGATTGTAAAATGTTGTAATTGTGATTTTATTTTTCCTATTCCTTCTGTCTCTTTTTCTGTGTCTCTGTTTCTGTCTGTCTCATAAGAGCTACACTCGTGTAGCTCTTGTGAGATAGACAGACAGACAGACAGACAGACAGACAGACAGACATACCACCTGAAGCACATATCATACCTGTAATTCACTCCCCAAAACCGCACTTACGAGAGGAACCTCGTGAGGATGTTTCGGTCCCTCTCTGGACCATTGTCAAGCAGCGAAAGCAAAGGCTACAATGTCGCCCCCAGCTGCCTCTGGTAACTGTAGGCTTTTGTATTGAGATGAACTGCCAGGGGAGAGTTAAGAAGGGTAGATAAACTGTCAGGGGAGAGTTAAGAAGGGTAGATGAACTGCCAGGGGAGAGTTAAGAAGGGGAGATAAACTGCCAGGGGAGAGTTAAGAAGGGTAGATAAACTGCCAGGGGAGAGTTAAGAAGGGTAGATGAACTGCCAGGGGAGAGTTAAGAAGGGGAGATAAACTGCCAGGGGAGAGTTAAGAAGGGGAGATAAACTGCCAGGGGAGAGTTAAGAAGGGTAGATAAACTGCCAGGGGAGAGTTAAGAAGGGTAGATGAACTGCCAGGGGAGAGTTAAGAAGGGGAGATAAACTGCCAGGGGAGAGTTAAGAAGGGTAGATAAACTGCCAGGGGAGAGTTAAGAAGGGGAGATAAACTGTCAGGGGAGAGTTAAGAAGGGTAGATGAACTGCCAGGGGAGAGTTAAGAAGGGGAGATGAACTGTCAGGGGAGAGTTAAGAAGGGTAGATAAACTGCCAGGGGAGAGTTAAGAAGGGTAGATAAACTGCCAGGGGAGAGTTAAGAAGGGGAGATGAACTGTCAGGGGAGAGTTAAGAAGGGTAGATAAACTGCCAGGGGAGAGTTAAGAAGGGTAGATGAACTGCCAGGGGAGAGTTAAGAAGGGTAGATAAACTGCCAGGGGAGAGTTAAGAAGGGTAGATAAACTGCCAGGGGAGAGTTAAGAAGGGTAGATAAACTGCCAGGGGAGAGTTAAGAAGGGGAGATGAACTGCCAGGGGAGAGTTAAGAAGGGGAGATGAACTGTCAGGGGAGAGTTAAGAAGGGGAGATGAACTGCCAGGGGAGAGTTAAGAAGGGGAGATGAACTGCCAGGGGAGAGTTAAGAAGGGTAGATGAACTGTCAGGGGAGAGTTAAGAAGGGTAGATAAACTGCCAGGGGAGAGTTAAGAAGGGTAGATAAACTGCCAGGGGAGAGTTAAGAAGGGTAGATGAACTGTCAGGGGAGAGTTAAGAAGGGTAGATAAACTGTCAGGGGAGAGTTAAGAAGGGTAGATGAACTGTCAGGGGAGAGTTAAGAAGGGGAGATGAACTGTCAGGGGAGAGTTAAGAAGGGTAGATAAACTGCCAGGGGAGAGTTAAGAAGGAGAGATGAACTGTCAGGGGAGAGTTAAGAAGGGTAGATAAACTGTCAGGGGAGAGTTAAGAAGGGGAGATGAACTGCCAGGGGAGAGTTAAGAAGGGTAGATGAACTGCCAGGGGAGAGTTAAGAAGGAGAGATGAACGGTCAGGGGAGAGTTAAGAAGGGGAGATGAACTATCAGGGGAGAGTTAAGAAGGGGAGATAAACTGTCAGGGGAGAGTTAAGAAGGAGAGATGAACTGTCAGGGGAGAGTTAAGAAGGGGAGATGAACTGTCAGGGGAGAGTTAAGAAGGGGAGATGAACTGTCAGGGGAGAGTTAAGAAGGGTAGATGAACTGTCAGGGGAGAGTTAAGAAGGGGAGATGAACTGTCAGGGGAGAGTTAAGAAGGAGAGATGAACTGTCAGGGGAGAGTTAAGAAGGGGAGATGAACTGTCAGGGGAGAGTTAAGAAGGGGAGATGAACTGCCAGGGGAGAGTTAAGAAGGGTAGATGAACTGCCAGGGGAGAGTTAAGAAGGAGAGATGAACTGTCAGGGGAGAGTTAAGAAGGGGAGATGAACTGTCAGGGGAGAGTTAAGAAGGGTAGATAAACTGCCAGGGGAGAGTTAAGAAGGGTAGATAAACTGCCAGGGGAGAGTTAAGAAGGGTAGATAAACTGCCAGGGGAGAGTTAAGAAGGGTAGATAAACTGCCAGGGGAGAGTTAAGAAGGGTAGATGAACTGCCAGGGGAGAGTTAAGAAGGGGAGATGAACTGACAGGGGAGAGTTAAGAAGGGTAGATGAACTGTCAGGGGAGAGTTAAGAAGGGTAGATAAACTGCCAGGGGAGAGTTAAGAAGGGTAGATGAACTGTCAGGGGAGAGTTAAGAAGGGTAGATAAACTGCCAGGGGAGAGTTAAGAAGGGTAGATAAACTGCCAGGGGAGAGTTAAGAAGGGTAGATAAACTGCCAGGGGAGAGTTAAGAAGGGTAGATAAACTGCCAGGGGAGAGTTAAGAAGGGTAGATGAACTGCCAGGGGAGAGTTAAGAAGGGGAGATGAACTGCCAGGGGAGAGTTAAGAAGGGTAGATAAACTGCCAGGGGAGAGTTAAGAAGGGTAGATAAACTGCCAGGGGAGAGTTAAGAAGGGTAGATAAACTGCCAGGGGAGAGTTAAGAAGGGTAGATGAACTGTCAGGGGAGAGTTAAGAAGGGTAGATAAACTGCCAGGGGAGAGTTAAGAAGGGTAGATGAACTGTCAGGGGAGAGTTAAGAAGGGTAGATAAACTGCCAGGGGAGAGTTAAGAAGGGTAGATAAACTGCCAGGGGAGAGTTAAGAAGGGTAGATGAACTGCCAGGGGAGAGTTAAGAAGGAGAGATGAACTGTCAGGGGAGAGTTAAGAAGGGTAGATGAACTGTCAGGGGAGAGTTAAGAAGGGGAGATGAACTGCCAGGGGAGAGTTAAGAAGGGTAGATAAACTGCCAGGGGAGAGTTAAGAAGGGTAGATAAACTGCCAGGGGAGAGTTAAGAAGGGTAGATAAACTGCCAGGGGAGAGTTAAGAAGGGTAGATGAACTGCCAGGGGAGAGTTAAGAAGGGGAGATGAACTGCCAGGGGAGAGTTAAGAAGGGTAGATAAACTGCCAGGGGAGAGTTAAGAAGGGTAGATAAACTGCCAGGGGAGAGTTAAGAAGGGTAGATAAACTGCCAGGGGAGAGTTAAGAAGGGGAGATGAACTGCCAGGGGAGAGTTAAGAAGGGTAGATAAACTGCCAGGGGAGAGTTAAGAAGGGTAGATAAACTGCCAGGGGAGAGTTAAGAAGGGGAGATGAACTGCCAGGGGAGAGTTAAGAAGGGTAGATAAACTGCCAGGGGAGAGTTAAGAAGGGTAGATAAACTGCCAGGGGAGAGTTAAGAAGGGTAGATGAACTGTCAGGGGAGAGTTAAGAAGGGGAGATGAACTGCCAGGGGAGAGTTAAGAAGGGTAGATAAACTGCCAGGGGAGAGTTAAGAAGGGGAGATAAACTGTCAGGGGAGAGTTAAGAAGGGGAGATGAACTGTCAGGGGAGAGTTAAGAAGGGGAGATGAACTGCCAGGGGAGAGTTAAGAAGGGTAGATAAACTGCCAGGGGAGAGTTAAGAAGGGTAGATAAACTGCCAGGGGAGAGTTAAGAAGGGTAGATAAACTGCCAGGGGAGAGTTAAGAAGGGGAGATAAACTGCCAGGGGAGAGTTAAGAAGGGTAGATAAACTGCCAGGGGAGAGTTAAGAAGGGTAGATGAACTGCCAGGGGAGAGTTAAGAAGGAGAGATGAACTGTCAGGGGAGAGTTAAGAAGGGGAGATAAACTGCCAGGGGAGAGTTAAGAAGGGGAGATAAACTGTCAGGGGAGAGTTAAGAAGGGTAGATGAACTGCCAGGGGAGAGTTAAGAAGGGGAGATGAACTGTCAGGGGAGAGTTAAGAAGGGGAGATGAACTGCCAGGGGAGAGTTAAGAAGGAGAGATGAACTGTCAGGGGAGAGTTAAGAAGGGGAGATGAACTGCCAGGGGAGAGTTAAGAAGGGGAGATGAACTGCCAGGGGAGAGTTAAGAAGGAGAGATGAACTGTCAGGGGAGAGTTAAGAAGGGGAGATGAACTGCCAGGGGAGAGTTAAGAAGGGGAGATGAACTGCCAGGGGAGAGTTAAGAAGGGAAGATAAACTGCCAGGGGAGAGTTAAGAAGGGTAGATGAACTGCCAGGGGAGAGTTAAGAAGGGGAGATAAACTGCCAGGGGAGAGTTAAGAAGGGGAGATAAACTGCCAGGGGAGAGTTAAGAAGGGGAGATAAACTGCCAGGGGAGAGTTAAGAAGGGGAGATAAACTGCCAGGGGAGAGTTAAGAAGGGGAGATAAACTGCCAGGGGAGAGTTAAGAAGGGGAGATAAACTGCCAGGGGAGAGTTAAGAAGGGTAGATGAACTGTCAGGGGAGAGTTAAGAAGGGGAGATAAACTGCCAGGGGAGAGTTAAGAAGGGTAGATAAACTGTCAGGGGAGAGTTAAGAAGGGTAGATAAACTGCCAGGGGAGAGTTAAGAAGGGTAGATGAACTGTCAGGGGAGAGTTAAGAAGGGGAGATAAACTGCCAGGGGAGAGTTCGGGAACCGAGGTTAACAAACTACAAGACAAACACAACGATACATAATCATGGTACACACAATACTTAGCAGTAGACTGCAAGGAAATCAATCATCTATTTATGAGTAGACTGGATGATAATAATCTACTTGTAAATGTAGTAAACTGAAAGAGAATAAGATGCAATGAGAGGGAACAGGAGACACAGATAAATACGTGGATGACAAACACAGATGTGAAGAATTCCCTTTCCAGTCTTGGAATGGCACACGGAAGCAACTAGAAGAGGCGGCGGAGGTAAACAATATACACAGTTTTACGAGAGGGCACGATCGGACCTCCGCGACCATGAATCAATGAAACCTGGATGTAATAATAATGGAAAAGCGGAAGGAAGGAACTGAGGACAGGCGAGTACTGACACAACTGAGTACAAGCTGTTACAAGTACACACGGCTTCACAAACACTGCTAATAACGGGCTTACTTCACTCCCGTAGGTCCAAGGTTAAGACATGAGACCAAGAGCTCGAGCCCACCTCGCCCTAGACTACGTCAAATAGGCAATTAAAAATATATAAAATAATAAAAACGTCAGAACATCATGGCTGGAACAATATATATATATATATATATATATATATATATATATATATATATATATATATATATATATATATATATATATATATATATATATATATATATATATATATAATATATATATATATATAAAGATGGTGAGAGAGGAGAGGCTTGGTTAATATCTCAGCTGGCTGATTCCTGGGTCTTAATCGGTGTGTTACGACGTATTGAAACATTATTGGAGGTCTTGGCGCTGAGCACAGAGGCTGAGTGGCCTGTTCAGTGAATATTTAATGTGCTCATTGTTGCAGCACCCAGGACACAAGCGCTCGTACAATAGCCTCCAGTCTTACACAATCATTTAAAATGCACTTTGCCTCAAGGAGCTCATTCACAGTGTACATACCTTGATTGTCTCTTATGTTGGCAGCTACTGTGGTGGGTCCTGAGAGACTCCTGAGAGACAGACAGACAGAGATCTCACCAGTTCACAGACAGCAGCGTGTACACTCCCTGGGGGAGGAAGACAGGTATGCCTATTTATATAGGCAGGAGTAAAGCGATGTATGTGTGGTGTCCCGGAATATAGAAGGCAACAAATTAGGAAGGAAAATGACATAAATAGTAAAAGTATAGACGTATATTAAAATTAAACAGTGAAAAAACTTATTAAAGAAGCCTGTTGTTTATATTATGGTTTACCTGGAGTTTACCTGGAGAGAGTTCCGGGGGTCAACGCCCCCGCGGCCCGGTCTGTGACCAGCCTCTACATCAAAATATGGCAATGGTTTACACTGGTAAAAAAGACAACTAGTAGATGACAGGACACAATGACTAACTTATGATAAAGTGAAAGCAGGAAGAATTTATTTAGATTTTGCCACGGAAGTGGCTAGTTTATTGTGTACCTCATACCCATCCTGTGGAGGGTACCTCATACCCATCCTGTGGAGGGTACCTCATACCCATCCTGTGGAGGGTACCTCATACCCATCCTGTGGAGGGTACCTCATACCCATCCTGTGGAGGGTACCTCATACCCATCCTGTGGAGGTTACCTCATACCCATCCTGTGGAGGGTACCTCATACCCATCCTGTGGAGGGTACCTCATACCCATCCTGTGGAGGGTACCTCATACCCATCCTGTGGAGGGTACCTCATACCCATCCTGTGGAGGATACCTCATACCCATCCTGTGGAGGGTACCTCATACCCATCCTGTGGAGGGTACCTCATACCCATCCTGTGGAGGATACCTCATACCCATCCTGTGTGAGCGTACCTCATACCCATCCTGTGGAGGGTACCTCATACCCATCCTGTGGAGGGTACCTCATACCCATCCTGTGGAGGGTACCTCATACCCATCCTGTGGAGGGTACCTCATACCCATCCTGTGGAGGGTACCTCATACCCATCCTGTGGAGGATACCTCATACCCATCCTGTGGAGGGTACCTCATACCCATCCAATGGAGGGTACCTCATACCCATCCTGTGGAGGGTACCTCATACCCATCCTGTGGAGGATACCTCATACCCATCCTGTGGAGGGTACCTCATACCCATCCTGTGGAGGGTACCTCATACCCATCCTGTGGAGGGTACCTCATACCCATCCTGTGGAGGGTACCTCATACCCATCCTGTGGAGGGTACCTCATACCCATCCTGTGGAGGGTACCTCATACCCATCCTGTGGAGGGTACCTCATACCCATCCTGTGGAGGGTACCTCATACCCATCCTGTGGAGGGTACCTCATACCCATCCTGTGGAGGGTACCTCATACCCATCCTGTGGAGGGTACCTCATACCCATCCTGTGGAGGGTACCTCATACCCATCCTGTGGAGGGTACCTCATACCCATCCTGTGGAGGGTACCTCATACCCATCCTGTGGAGGGTACCTCATACCCATCCTGTGGAGGGTACCTCATACCCATCCTGTGGAGGGTACCTCATACCCATCCTGTGGAGGGTACCTCATACCCATCCTGTGGAGGGTACCTCATACCCATCCTGTGGAGGGTACCTCATACCCATCCTGTGGAGGGTACCTCATACCCATCCTGTGGAGGGTACCTCATACCCATCCTGTGGAGGGTACCTCATACCCATCCTGTGGAGGATACCTCATACCCATCCTGTGGAGGGTACCTCATACCCATCCTGTGGAGGGTACCTCATACCCATCCTGTGGAGGGTACCTCATACCCATCCTGTGGAGGGTACCTCATACCCATCCTGTGGAGGGTACCTCATACCCATCCTGTGGAGGGTAGCACAAGAACATATGGACGCACAATAGGCCTAGGAACTAGGCCTCAAAGGGTTAACAGAAGTACATTTGTATTTATATCTACTTACAGAAAAAATTAAATAAGAAAAATCTAATTTTTAAGAGAAGAAGTTGAAGGTGGACAAGTGTAGAGAATATTAAACAAAAGCTAGTTGATATAACACAGAATATAGAAGATATAAATAAGGAATTAGAAAAAAAATTAAGATGGTACAGGTAAGTAGATGAAGGCTCGAAAGAATACAAATTAAAAAGTATAGAAGTTAGTTATATAGAAATAACTAAGAAAGAGAGAGACTAGTAGAGCGAGTGTAGTTAACTCAGGATGTTGTTAACAATGTTAATACGAGTTTAGTGAATGAGAGGCGAGAGACGGAACAATAACATTAATAAAAACAACATGTGGTGCCAGGAAATTATTTCACTGCTGGAGTTAATATTAGCCAAGAAATGACAAAGAAAATTCCCAATAATTCCGAGACAGAGAAACACTGTTAATGTTTCTGGTTGTACCGAAAATAAAACAAATTAAAACACAGAAAAAAAACGAATAAGACATAAACGAGATGACAAAACACACAGTGGACGTCAGTCTTGAGAAACACACGGTGAGATAAACACGTTGAAAAATGTGAAAAAGTATTAACACATACAGGTGGGAGAAACATTTACAAGGATTAAAGAAAGAGGAAGAAAGAGTAAAGAGAGGTAATGATATACATTAATTTGAAACCTATGATGATATGCAAATAAGACGAGATCCCTTAAATGTGAGGATTGGGGGGGAGGGGGAGTGAGAGATTTTGTCAACACTGATAATAAGCTGAATGAGGAGGGAAATGAGGAAGACAAGTGTTTACAGAGTAACAGTGCACTACCCACCTACCATTGTTTACAAAGTAACGGTGCCCTACCCACCTACCATTGTTTACAAAGTAACAGTGCACTACCCACCTACCATTGTTTACAAAGTAACAGTGCACTACCCACCTATCATTGTTTACAAAGTAACAGTGCACTACCCACCTATCATTGTTTACAAAGTAACAGTGCACTACCCACCTACCATTGTTTACAAAGTAACAGTGCACTACCCACCTATCATTGTTTACAAAGTAACAGTGCACTACCCACCTATCATTGTTTACAAAGTAACAGTGCATTACCCACCTATCATTGTTTACAAAGTAACAGTGCACTACCCACCTATCATTGTTTACAAAGTAACGGTGCATTACCCACCTATCATTGTTTACAAAGTAACAGTGCACTACCCACCTATCATTGTTTACAAAGTAACGGTGCATTACCCACCTATCATTGTTTACAAAGTAACAGTGCACTACCCACCTATCATTGTTTACAAAGTAACAGTGCACTACCCACCTATCATTGTTTACAAAGTAACGGTGCATTACCCACCTATCATTGTTTACAAAGTAACAGTGCACTACCCACCTATCATTGTTCACAAAGTAACGGTGCACTACCCACCTATCATTGTTCACAAAGTAACAGTGCACTACCCACCTATCATTGTTTACAAAGTAACAGTGCACTACCCACCTATCATTGTTTACAAAGTAACGGTGCACTACCCACCTATCATTGTTCACAAAGTAACGGTGCACTACCCACCTATCATTGTTCACAAAGTAACGGTGCACTACCCGCCTATCATTGTTTACAAAGTAACAGTGCACTACCCACCTATCATTGTTCACAAAGTAACGGTGCACTACCCACCTATCATTGTCACAGAGAACAGTACACATGATACACCGTAAACAAATGATAACAAACAGAAAAATAAAAGGAAATAGCAAGGTAAACGTATGTGCAAAAATTATAAATACTAACACAGACTGACCAAAATATTAGAACCCAGTCATATAATAAATGATAAGAAACATAATACAGTATGTGTAACTAAAAGGAAACTAGAAAAACATATCTGAAGTCAGGTTGTTCTCCACGGAAGTTACACAGTGTGAAGAACACACAGAGAAGAGAAGAATAGAAGAGAATTGACAATACTGATAACAAGAAATCAGCACTAAATTCAGAATACACACAAACATCCACACACACAGTTCCACACTAGAGATTAGTGCGGAAGCTGGAGGAACAAGCAGGGATAACAGGGAAGGCACTACAGTGGATCAGGGAATACCTGTCAGGAAGACATCAGCGAGTCATGGTACGTGGCGAGGTGTCAGAGTGGGCGCCTGTAACGAGCGGGGTGACACAGGGATCAGTCCTAGGACCGGTGCTGTTTCTGGTATTTGTGAACGACATGAAGGAAGGAACAGACTCAGAAGTGTCCCTGTTTGCAGATGATGTGAAGTTGATGAGAAGAATTAAATCGGACGAGGACCAGGCAGAACTACAAAGGGATCTATCTGGACAGACTGCAGACCTCGTCCAGAAACTGACTCCTGGAGTTCAACTCCACCAAATGCAAAGTCATGAAGATTGGGGAAGGGCAAAGAAGACCACAGACGAAGTATAGTCTAGGGGGCCAGAGACTATGAACCTCACTCACGGAAAAGGATCTTGGTGTGTGTATAACGCCAGGCACATCTCCTGAGGCGCACATCAACCAAATAACTGCTGCAGCATATGGGCGCCTAGCAAACCTCAGAAAAGCATTTCGACATCTAAATAAGGACTCATTCAGGACCCTGTACACCGTGTACGTTAGGCCCATATTGGAATATGCAGCGCTAGTTTGGAACCCTCACCTAGCCAAGAATGTAAGGAAACTTAAGTGTAAAGGTTTGCAACAAGACTAGTCCCGGAGCTAAGGGGTATGTCCTACGAGGAGAGGTTAAGGGAAATCGACCTGACAAACTGGAAGACAGGAGAGGTAGGGGGATATGATAACGACATATAAAATACTGAGAGGTATAGACAAGGTGGACAGAGACAGGATGTTCCAGAGATGGGACACAGCAACAAGGGGACACAGTTGGAAGTTAAAGACACAGATGAATCACAGGGATGTTAGGAAGTATTTCTTCAGTCACAGAGTTGTCAGGAAGTGGAATAGTCTGGGAAGCGATGTAGTGGAGGCAGGATCCATACATAGCTTTAAGCAGAGGTATGATAAAGCTCATGGTTCAGGGATAGTCACCTAGTAGCGACCAGTGAAGAGGCGGGGCCAGGAGCTATGACTCGACTCATGTAACCACAACTAGGTGAGTACGAACACACATACACACAATCAGTGATAAAAACACACAAAACAGATGAGGAACCCTTAACAGTGGATACATACAATTTTCCGTTTAATAAGACTTGTGAGAAAGAAGGAAGAGTGAGGTAAGTTAAATTCCACACCAGAGTCAAGCAACCACACATGTAAAGTCACCATGGCAAGAATTTTTTTTATTATTACTGCAGATTTTAACTAATAGACCATTTATTAATCTTTGCGGCCTCATAGGCTGGAAACATTAATAAATGGTCAACAGAACTTATTATTATTAATTTATTACGTATCAGCATATAACCAACGAAATAAAAGTGAAGGCAACACAGTACTAGACCCAGTGTTAACTATAACAAGAGTGAAGACAACAAAGTATTGACCCAGTGTTAACTATAACAAGAGTGAAGACAACACAGTACTAGACCCAGTGTTAACTATAACAAGAGTGAAGACAACACAGTACTAGACCCAGTGTTAACTATAACAAGAGTGAAGACAACACAGTATTGACCCAGTGTTAACTATAACAAGAGTGAAGACAACACAGTACTAGACCCAGTGTTAACTATAACAAGAGTGAAGACAACACAGTACTAGACCCAGTGTTAACTATAACAAGAGTGAAGACAACACAGTACTAGACCCAGTGTTAACTATAACAAGAGTGAAGACAACACAGTACTAGACCCAGTGTTAACTATAACAAGAGTGAAGACAACACAGTACTAGACCCAGTGTTAACTATAACAAGAGTGAAGACAACACAGTACTAGACCCAGTGTTAACTATAACAAGAGTGAAGACAACACAGTATTGACCCAGTGTTAACTATAACAAGAGTGAAGACAACACAGTACTAGACCCAGTGTTAACTATAACAAGAGTGAAGACAACACAGTACTAGACCCAGTGTTAACTATAACAAGAGTGAAGACAACACAGTACTAGACCCAGTGTTAACTATAACAAGAGTGAAGACAACACAGTACTAGACCCAGTGTTAACTATAACAAGAGTGAAGACAACACAGTATTGACCCAGTGTTAACTATAACAAGAGTGAAGACAACACAGTATTGACCCAGTGTTAACTATAACAAGAGTGAAGACAACACAGTACTAGACCCAGTGTTAACTATAACAAGAGTGAAGACAACACAGTACTAGACCCAGTGTTAACTATAACAAGAGTGAAGACAACACAGTACTAGACCCAGTGTTAACTATAACAAGAGTGAAGACAACACAGTATTGACCCAGTGTTAACTATAACAAGAGTGAAGACAACAAAGTACTAGACCCAGTGTTAACTATAACAAGAGTGAAGACAACACAGTACTAGACCCAGTGTTAACTATAACAAGAGTGAAGACAACACAGTACTAGACCCAGTGTTAACTATAACAAGAGTGAAGACAACACAGTACTAGACCCAGTGTTAACTATAACAAGAGTGAAGACAACACAGTATTGACCCAGTGTTAACTATAACAAGAGTGAAGACAACACAGTAATACTAGACCCATTGTTAACTATAGCAAGAGTGAAGACAACACAGTAATACTAGACCCATTGTTAACTATAGCAAGAGTGAAGACAACAAAATAATATTAGACCCAGTGTTAACTATAACAAGAGTGAAGACAACACAGTAATACTAGACCCATTGTTAACTATAACAAGAGTGAAGACAACACAGTAATACTAGACCCATTGTTAACTATAGCAAGAGTGAAGACAACAAAATAATATTAGACCCAGTGTTAACTATAACAAGAGTGAAGACAACACAATAATACTAGTCCCATAGTTAACTATAACAAGAGTGAAGACAACACAACAATACTAGTCCCAGTGTTAACTATAACAAGAGTGAGTGAAGACAACACAACAATACTAGTCCCAGTGTTAACTATAACAAGAGTGAGTGAAGACAACACAACAATACTAGTCCCAGTGTTAACTATAACAAGAGTGAAGACAACACAACAATACTAGTCCCAGTGTTAACTATAACAAGAGTGAGTGAAGACAACACAACAATACTAGTCCCAGTGTTAACTATAACAAGAGTGAGTGAAGACAACACAACAATACTAGTCCCAGTGTTAACTATAACAAGAGTGAAGACAACACAACAATACTAGTCCCAGTGTTAACTATAACAAGAGTGAGTGAAGACAACACAACAATACTAGTCCCAGTGTTAACTATAACAAGAGTGAGTGAAGACAACACAACAATACTAGTCCCAGTGTTAACTAGAACAAGAGTGAGTGAAGACAACACAACAATACTAGTCCCAGTGTTAACTATAACAAGAGTGAGTGAAGACAACACAACAATACTAGTCCCAGTGTTAACTATAACAAGAGTGAGTGAAGACAACACAACAATACTAGTCCCAGTGTTAACTAGAACAAGAGTGAGTGAAGACAACACAACAATACTAGTCCCAGTGTTAACTAGAACAAGAATGAGTGAAGACAACACAACAATACTAGTCCCAGTGTTAACTAGAACAAGAGTGAGTGAAGACAACACAACAATACTAGTCCCAGTGTTAACTAGAACAAGAGTGAAGACAACACAACAATACTAGTCCCAGTGTTAACTATAACAATAGTGAAGACAACACGTCATCAACACTAGATGTTTACTAGAAGAGTGTAAGAAGTGTTAAACAAACCATGATATAAGGTTACTTTCAGTGATCATCTTACACTGGGAACAACAACTGCTGATAAATATGACTCAGGAAATGAAAAAAAAGAAACACTAAGAGGAAGACAATAACAATAAGAACGCTGGAACATAATTTTAAATAAACTAAATATAATATATTATTACAAAGAACAAACACAAATAACTTATGAAGAGATCTATAATATATATGATAATCAAATTAATGAGTTTCTTACAAAAACAATATAAACACAAATAAAAAATATAAACAAAAAAACAATATAAACACAAATAAAAAGTATATAAACAAAAAAACAATATAAACACATATAAAAAATATAAACACAGAGAGAATATAAACACAAATAATAGAGATTAGTTTAATGGAAGCTGCTGGAGAACTTTGAAATCAATACAGGAAGTGAACCAGTTAGGAAACTTATCAGAGAGTCAACGAGACTAGGAATGTATATTTAACTGTAAGGAGGGGGGAAGGGGGAGGGGGAAGGGGGTAGAAAGGAATTTTGAGAAGGAAACAGAAGACAGAACAAGACAAAGCCGAACTTTTCAATTTAATTTCGTAAATATTGAAGAAAATGTTGAAGACAAAAGACCGGAGACAAACATCGACCTACCTGGTGGGTGTTCCGGGGGTCAGCGCCCCCGCGGCCCGGGGCATGACCAGGCCTCGGTCAGTGTGTGGTGTTCCGGGGGTCAACGCCCCCGCGGCCCGGACCATGCCCAGGCCTCGGTCAATAATAAAGAATAAAGGACTTAGATAATTTATGCATGTGGGACATATTAACAAATTTCAATAGAGTTACAACAACTATATAATAAGAAAATGGTAGAGCATCAGACTGTATTTACCAAGATGTGAAGAACTTGTCTGGTTGTTGCCCGGGAAATAATATTTCGGAAACTGTACAATATACGAGGAATAACATAAAAAATTATGACAGAGAATGAGAGACTTTTTGTTTGAGAGGAAAATGCGAACTGTTATAAGAGGACAAATGCCTGCATGGGAGGATGTCACAAGTGGGGTGCCACAAGGATCTGTACTTGTCCCAGTAATATTTATATAAATGGTTTACAAGAAAGAATAATAAAAAAAGCCGTGAATATGTTTGCAGACGAAACAATAATCTTATATAAAATATACAAAAAAAAATTACTTAAATCGCCGGATGATTTAGAAAAACTCAACGAATCTTGTGATAGATGGATGATGGAATTTTGTGTAAATAAATGCTTGGATCAAGAATTCTTGAAGGAAAGTATACAAGGAAGCTTTAGTTGCATCTATGAAGTAACCTTCCACGGTTTGACGTGCTGTTGGAGTGTGAGCAACGTAATATTTATGAAGCGATTCAGGGAAACCGACAGGCCGGACTTGAGTCCTGGAGATGGGAAGTACAGTGTCTGCACTCTGAAGGAGGGGTGTTAATGTTGCAGTTTTATAACTGTAGTGTAAGGACGCCTCTGTCAAGACAGTGATGGAGTGAATGATGATGAAAGTTTTTCTTTTTCGGGCGATAGGAAACGACCGATGTGTTAATAATAAAAAAATATGAACTTAAAAGAAGCCAGTGGATGAGGCAGGTAGTGTATACGTTTACTTGTGAAGGAAGGGACAGAGAAACCCATGACACTAGTGCAACGTTCGTTATCTAAGAAATTCGAGTTAATCTATGCTTGCTTGAATTAACCCTCATTACCTATTATTCTACAATTACCATAGCATCACTGCCAGTTTAGCGCTTATCAATAAAGACCATAACACAAGCTAGACGTATTTCGACCGGTGGGTGATCCCAGAAAGGCATCCCTGTATACCATAACCCCAAACCCCTCTACCTCCATGTACGAGACTGAAATAGCACAGAGTGCGGCGTAAGTTGATAATGCGGTCAAATATTAGTGTTGACGATTTGAAGGGAATCAGAAGAGACATCCATGAGTCATCATTTGGAAATTAATATCCCAATGTCTTCAATAACAATGATAAATTAGGACATACAGAAAGCAACTCTAGTTCTAACCTTCCAGGGAAACCGAAGAGACCAGTATCATAACATACACATTTATATTAAGTTTGAAGTCGGTCAGATGTTGTATTGTCAAGTAATAAGCATGAACAAGATGAAAATAATCAGATACGACACTCAGATATTATGACATGGAAACCAGTATTTAAGTTTTTCCAATCCCCCCTCCCCCCCGCATAAAAACAAGAGTCTGGAACCAACACTGACCAGAATCATTCCAAACTAAGACACACCAGTTTTGAGAAAGTAGAGTAATTGATGATTAAGATACATGAACAACAGTTGGGTATCTTTATTGTTGAAACATTTCACGTACACAGTAGACTTCATCAGTCAGATACAGAGGCAGCAGGTGTAGTGGTGAAACGAAGATGATGGAATCAATCCATCAACCTTGGAGAAAAAATATTTGAAGAAATGAGTTGAGGTAGGATAGCAGCTCTTGGCCTGTAAAACTGATCTGTAAAATAAAAAAAAACCTGAGAGGTGTGGCAGTGAGGTGAATACCCGAGGGAAGTGATTCAGGTGACCTTAGAGGAGGGAAGAGCCAGAGGAGACACGATTACGACTTAAACAATCTGCAGCAAGACTTTACAACCAGAACACAGCTGGTTTCAGGAGACAGATGATTTCCCTCGAGAACACATCACCACTAAAAGTTTAAAGCCGACCACAAGGTGCATTCTCCAGGTGCTGAGCAGAATCCAACAAGAATCTGCCTGTACACAGATCCATCTACTCATCCACTTCATACGATCCATCAACCATTGATGCCGTTCACAGTTATATTTGTAATTAAAAAAAGCGCTAAACACGTAGGGGTCATATACCGCCTGTGAAGTGGGAGGAATTCAAATTCGATACAAAGGAAGGGAGAGATAAGTCCAGTTCCTTGGATCAAGAGCCCCTCACTAGCATCAAGACAAGCTTAAAAATAACAAAATGTCCTCTATACGCGCCATTTAATATAACACCCTTCTCGTAAGTAGGACACCGGACTGTACATGATGAAGAATTACACATATATGAAACATCTGGGCGTCTTTATTGTAGACGTTTCGCCACTGGAGGGCGAAACATGATGCACAGGTGTCTAATTATTTCTTAGGATACCGGAGTGTTGAAGGTGACCAGAGTAACTGTCTCCACTTGTCATCACACCGTAACAAACATCTGGGAATGATCTAATGTAACAATGTAGACGGGTCATCCACCCATGTAAATACTCCCACGGTGATGTACTCTCCCACGAATCTTGCCCAAGATGCAGTGCACCAGCCTTGAAAATTGTAAGCCGATCGAATGAGGCGTTTCCGAGTAATAAAGGAAAATCTGGGAAAAAACAAATGTATATGTTGGTGAGAATGTTTTTAATACAGTAAATAACAGTACTATTGTGTTACATAGTAACACTGGTAGTGTGTTACACAGTAACACTGGTAGTGTGTTACACAGTAACACTGGTAGTGTGTTACACAGTAACACTGGTAGTGTGTTACACAGTAACACTGGTAGTGTGTTACACAGTAACACTGGTAGTGTGTTACACAGTAACACTGGTAGTGTGTTACACAGTAACACTGGTAGTGTGTTACACAGTAACACTGGTAGTGTGTTACACAGTAACACTGGTAGTGTGTTACACAGTAACACTGGTAGTGTGTTACACAGTAACACTGGTAGTGTGTTACACAGTAACACTGGTAGTGTGTTACACAGTAACACTGGTAGTGTGTTACACAGTAACACTGGTAGTGTGTTACACAGTAACACTGGTAGTGTGTTACACAGTAACACTGGTAGTGTGTTACACAGTACACAATAACACTGGTAGTATTACACAGTACACAGTAACACTGGTAGTATTACACAGTACACAGTAACACTGGTAGTGTGTTACACAGTACACAATAACACTGGTAGTATTACACAGTACACAGTAACACTGGTAGTGTGTTATACAGTGCACAGTAACACTGGTAGTGTGTTACACAGTACACAGTAACACTGGTAGTGTGTTACACAGTACACCACAACACTGGTAGTGTGTTACACAGTACACCACAACACTGGTAGTGTGTTACACAGTACACCACAACACTGGTAGTGTGTTACACAGTACACCACAACACTGGTAGTGTGTTACACAGTACACAACAACACTGGTAGTGTGTTACACAGTACACAACAACACTGGTAGTGTGTTACACAGTACACCACAACACTGGTAGTGTGTTACATAGTACACAGTAACACTGGTAGTGTGTTACACAGTACACAACAACACTGGAAATGTTACACAGTACACAACAACACTGGTAGTGTGTTACACAGTACACAACAACACTGGTAGTGTGTTACACAGTACACAACAACACTGGTAGTGTGTTACACAGTACACAACAACACTGGTAGTGTGTTACACAGTACACCACAACACTGGTAGTGTGTTACACAGTACACAACAGTAACAACACTACAAAACTGTTAATTACTTCCAGAGTAAAGGTGATCAAGTGAGACAAGGCACCACAACATGGAAGTAGAGAGGCTCACCTGACACACTGTTTCTGTCAACACAAACACAAGATATTTTTCTCACGTGAGAGTCTGTCAAGTGATTCCTCGATCAACGGAGATTTTGGTCAACTGAGCGAAACCTTGCAGAGGATGGTGGACGGGGGAAGGAATGATGGGAAGGAGGAACGACATGAGGGTTAGGAGCACATGATGGGGCGAACTGCTGCATGGGGGATAAGGTGGGGGAATTATAATATGTGGGAGAGGGAGGGGGTGGGGGGGAGGTAGTTTACAAAGAATGGTGTGTACTCATCTATTTATGTATTCACCTGTTTATGTGCTTACTTATATGTGGTTACAGGGGTTGAGTCACAGCTCCTGGCCCCGCTTCGCTGGTCGCTACTAGGACCACCCTCTCCCTGCTCTATAAGCTTTATTGTATCTCTAAAAGCTATGTATGGATCCTGCCTCTGTGTGTGTGTGTGTGTGTGTGTGTGTGTGTGTGTGTGTGTGAGGTACAATTTTTTCCCCAGTAATCCCTACTTGGGTGGACAAACTTTGGCACATAATCCTGGGAAAACTGTCCTAATGCCGCTGTGATGAAGGTTAATTCAGAAGCCAAACACACCGCTCTTATCATTTACCCAACACTCTACCAGTCTAATAATCTTCACACGCTATCACTGTCTTATCAGGCGCCCACACACACACACACACAAACACACACACACAAACACACACACACACACACACACACACACACACACACACACACACACACACACACACACACACACACACACACACACACACACACACACACACACACACACACACACACACACACACACACACACACACACACACACACACACACACACACACACACACACACACACACACACACACACACACACACACACACACACACACACACACACACACACAAACACACACACACACACACACACACACACACACACACACACACACACACACACACACACACACACACACACACACAACGAGGTGGTGGAGGCAGACTCCATACATAGTTTTAAGAGCAGGTACGTTAGGGGGGTCTACGAGGCTAGGATGAATTAGTGAATGACAAGTTGAGGGGCCAGGAGCTGAGACTTTATTCCTGTAACCACGTATATATAAGTAAATAAGAGTGAAAACTCACACACTCAGCCGATGTGATGTTAATGAGAAGAATTCAGTCGGAGGACCAGGCAGGACTACACAAGGATCTAGACAGGCTGCAAGCCTAGTCCGGCAACTGGCTCCTGGAGTTCAACCCCAACAAGTGCAAAGTCGTGAAGATTGTGGAAGGGCAAAGAAGACCGCAGACAGAGTACAGTCTAAGTGGCCAAAGACTACAAACTTCACTCAAGGAAAAGAATCTTAAGAGTGTGTATATTACCGGGCACATCTGAAGCGCACATCAACCAAACATCTGGTGCAGCACACGGGCGCCCAGCCAAGCTGACAATAACATTCTGGTATCTCAGTAAGGAGTCGTTCAGGACTGTACACTGTGTACGTCAGGCCCATATTGGAGTATGCGGCACCAGTTTGGAACCCACACCTGGGCAATCACGTCAGGAAACTAGAGAACGTGTAAAGGTTTGCAACGAGACTAGTCCCAGAGCTAAGGGGCATGTCCTACGAGGAGAGGTTAAGAGAAGTCGACCTGACGACACTGGAGGACAGGAGGGACAGGGAGGACATGATAACTACATATAAAATACTGAGGGGAATCGACAAGGTGGACAGAGACAGGATGTTCGTGAGATGGGACACGTCTCTGTGACTTAAATGAGTCACACGTATGTTAGCAAGTATTTCTTCAGCCATAGAGTTGTCAGAAAGTGGAATGGGCTGGAATGTGAGGTAGCGGAGGCAGGTACCATATGTAGCTTTAAGAAGAGGTATGATAAAGCTCATGGAGCAGGGAGTGACCTAGTAGCGACCAGTGAAGAGGCGGCACCAGGAGCTATGAATCGACCTCTGCAACCACAATTAGGTGAGTACACACACACACACACAAAGTACTGAGTATTAACATTATCATCTAAGATAAATTAATATATTTAACCTGCCAGTGTTATTTAACATCCAGTGTACAATAAGCTTTCCCTCGTATACTGAACACGGTCACGAACACGGTCACGAACACGGTCACGAACACGGTCACGAACATGGTCAGCATCATTTTAAAAACGAAAAATACAGGAAAAGTATCGGTATCAGTATCGGCTGAAAATTCTGTATCGGTATGAGTATCGGCTGAAAAATTTGTATCGGTATGAGTATCGGCTGAAATTCTTGCATCGGTATGAGTATCGGCTGAAAATTTTGTATCGGTGTGAGTTTCGGCTGAAAATTTTGTATCGGTGTGAATATCGGCTGAAAATTTTGTATTGGTATCAGTATCGGACGAAAATTTTGTATCAGTATCAGCCAAAAAAAATTTATCGGTATCAGTATCGGCCGAAAATTTTGTATCAGAATCGGTCGACAATTTTGTATCAGTATCGGTCGACAATTTTGTATCAGTATCGGTCGACAATTTTGTATCAGTATCGGCCGAAAATTTTGTATCAGAATCGGTCGACAATTTTGTATCAGTATCGGCTAAAAAATTTGTGTCGGTATTAGTATAGTTCCACCAGTACTTAAAACCATAACACATGAGAGAGAGAGAGAGAGAGAGAGGGTGTTGGCACCTGGAGAAGTTGATATCCTTAGGGTGAAATATGACTCCAAACTAACCATGAAGAACCATGTTGTAAATCTTGCAAACAAGGCAGCCAGGAAGCTTACAGCACTTCGCTGTATCTCGCATCTACTTGACAGTAGGGGTTGCAAGATTCTGTACGAGGCACAAGTACGCTCACACCTTGAGTATGCTCCACTTTCTTGGTTTGCCTGCCCCCCCCCTCCCTCTCATCTGCGACTGCTTGACAGAGTAGAGAACAGAGCAAGACGTCTCATCTCTCGCCTGGACCCATCCTGGATAGATCTGTCATTTCAGCAGAGCCTTCAACATAGGAGGGATATGGGTGGCCTTACTGTTATGTACAAGGCCAATATTGTCAAAGTACTACACTTGGATCCACTTCGAGGACAGCGTGAAACAAGCTTTTATGCCACAAGACGGGCAGAAAGCAGCAACTTCACTCTGGCTGTACCCTTCTCCAGAACATCACTCCATCTGAGATCCTATATACCCAGGATGACTCGAGTATGGAACACATTCGTACAGCATAATGATGTCAACGAGATAAAGTCAGTTGATCAAATGAAAATGCTGGCCCACAGATGGCTCCAACTTCATCCTGTTCCCTACTTGTATGTCTCATAACAATAAAAATGCTTTAAAATGAGCTGATGTAGGTAACAGTTCTTAGCTTGCCAATAAAGTTAGGAATCCTTAACCTGTAAATAGCTTGTCAATAAAGCTAGGGATCCTTAACCTTCTCAAACCCTGTGTAAAGAGAGAGAGAGAGAGAGAGAGAGAGAGAGAGAGAGAGAGAGAGAGAGAGAGAGAGAGAGAGAGAGAGAGAGAGAGAGAGAGAGAGAGAGACAGACAGACAGAGACAGAGACAGAGACAGAGACAGAGAGAGAGAGAGAGAGAGAGAGAGAGAGAGAGAGAGAGAGAGAGAGAGAGAGAGAGAGAGAGAGACAGAGACAGAGACAGAGACAGAGACAGAGACAGAGAGAGAGAGAGAGAGGGAGCGAGAGAGAGAGAGAGAGAGAGAGGGAGCGAGAGAGAGATCAGGGCTCATGTTGGACTGCCACCAGTGGTAGGCAGGTCAGTGTTGTTACTGCCACCAGTGGTAGCCAGGTCAGTGTTGTTACTGCCACCAGTGGTAGCCAGGTCAGTGTTGTCACTACTACCAGTTGTAGCCAGGTCAGTGTTGGCACTGCCACCAGTGGTAGGCAGGTCAGTGTTGTTACTGCCACCAGTGGTAGCCAGGTCAGTGCTGTCACTACCACTAGCGATAGCCAGGTCAGTGTTGTCACTACTACCAGTTGTAGCCAGGTCAGTGTTGTCACTACCATCAGTGATAACCGGGTCAGTGTTGTCATTACCACCAGTGATGGTAAGACACATATGCAACAGTTAACAACTTTATTCCGAAACGTTTCGCCTACACAGTAGGCTTCTTCAGTCGAATACAGAAAGTAGCCAGGAACAGTAGAGATGTGAAGACGATGTAATCAGTCCATCACCCTTGAAGTCGTAGAATTTGAGGTTGTCAGTCCCTCGGCCTGGACATAGTCAGGAACTATCTGAAGATCAAGCGACAGTGCGGAGACTTAAATACTGTCGGAAGGAGAGGTGCAGGGTAGTAGTAGTAGTAGTAGTAGTAGTAGTAGTAGTGAGAGGCAACTGAGAGGTCATGTCCTCTCAGATCCAACCCTTCTCACTTGAAAAGCTTGTCCAAGGTGTTTTCTGTACCAAGATGCCACGTGTTGCAGTGTCTGACAAGATGAACATCAAAATGGTATACAATACCGACAGGTTGTTAGGTAAGACACATATGCAACAGTTAGACAACTTTATTCCGAAACGTTTCGCCTACACAGGCTTCTTCATCGAATACAGAAAGTAGGCAGGAACAGTAGAGATGTGAAAACGATGTAATCAGTCCATCACCCTTAAAATCGTAGAATTTGAGGTTGTCAGTCCCTCGGCCTGAGAAGTTCAGTTCCATAGTCAGGAACTATCTGAAGATCAAGCGACAGTGCGGAGACTTAAATACTGTCGGAAGGAGAGGTGCAGGGTAGTAGTAGTAGTAGTAGTAGTAGTAGTAGTAGTGAGAGGCAACTGAGAGGTCATGTCCCTCTCAGATCCAACCCTTCTCACTTGAAAAGCTTGTCCAAGGTGTTTTCTGTACTGTGTAGGCGAAACGTTTCGGAATAAAGTTGTCTAACTGTTGCATATGTGTCTTACCTAACAACCTGTCGGTATTGTATACCATTTTGATGTTCACCACCAGTGATAGCCGGGTCAGTGTTGTCATTACCACCAGTGACAGCCAGGTCAATGCTGTCACTACTACCAATGACAGCCAGGTCAGTGTTGGCACTGCCACCAGTGGTAGCCCAGCCAGTGTTGTCACTACCATCAGTGATAGCCAGGTCAGTGCTGTCACTACCACCAATGATAGCCAGGTCAGTGTTGTCACTACCACCAATGATAGCCAGGTCAGTGTGGCACTGCCACCAGTGGTAGCTCAGCCAGTGTTGCACTGCCATCAGTGATAGCCAGCAGTGTTGCACTCCACAGTGATAGCCAGGTCAGTGCTGTCACTACCACCATGATAGCCAGGTCAGTGTTGGCACTGTCACCAGTGATAGCCAGGTCAGTGTGGCACTGCCACCAGTGGTAGCAGATGCAAGCCTGTTGTCACTACCACCAGTGATAGCCAGGTCAGTGTTGGCACTGCCACCAGTGATAGCCAGGCCAGTGTTGGCACTGCCACCAGTGATAGCCAGGTCAGTGTTGTCACCACCAGTGATAGCCAGGTCAGTGTTGGCACTGTCACCAGTGTAGCCAGATAGTCAGGTCTGTTGTCACTGCCACCAGTGGTAGCTCGGGCCAGTGTTGTCACTACCATCAGTGATAGCCAGGTCAGTGTTGGCACTGCCACCAGTGATAGCCAGGTCAGTGTTGTCACTACCACCAGTGATAGCCAGGTCAGTGTTGGCACTGTCACCAGTGATAGCCAGGTCAGTGTTGGCACTGCCACCAGTGGTAGCTCAGCCAGTGTTGTCACTACCATCAGTGATAGCCAGGTCAGTGTTGGCACTGCCACCAGTGATAGCCAGGTCAGTGTTGTCACTACCACCAGTGATAGCCAGGTCAGTGTTGTCACTGCACCAGTGATAGCCAGGTCAGTGTTGGCACTGTCACCAGTGGTCAGGCCAGGTCCAGTGTTGTCACTACCGCCAGTAGCGGGTAATAAGTCATTAAGGTAGTGTGGTGAGGGGAGAAAGGGAGGAGGATGGAAGAGGGAATTACGGGTATGTGGAGCTGGTATCATCCAGCACTATCACACACAGGATTTGCCCGTCTCTCAGTATCTAAATCAATTACTTTATCCGCACAGTCTGGTATGTCTACCACCAGCCATACCTGTCCAGTTTCCAGAGTTGACCTGCCTTCCTGCATACCTGTCCCAGGTTACCAGAGTTGACCTGCCTTCCTGCATACCTGTCCCAGGTTAGCAGGGTTGACCTGCCCTCCTGCATACCTGTCCCAGGTTAGCAGGGTTGACCTGCATACCTGTCCCAGGTTAGCAGGGTTGACCTGCATACCTGTCCCAGGTTAGCAGGGTTGACCTGCATACCTGTCCCAGGTTAGCAGGGTTGACCTGCATACCTGTCCCAGGTTAGCAGGGTTGACCTGCATACCTGTCCCAGGTTAGCAGGGTTGACCTGCCTTCCTGCATACCTGTCCCAGGTTACCAGGGTTGACCTGCATACCTGTCCCAGGTTACCAGAGTTGACCTGCCTTCTTGCATACCTGTCCCAGGTTAGCAGGGTTGACCTGCCTTCCTGAATACCTGTCCCAGGTTACCAGGGGTGATCTGCCTTCCTGCATACCTGTCCCATATTACCAGGGTTGACCTGCCTTCCTGCATACCTGTCCCAGGTTGCCAGGGTTGACCTGCCTTCCTGCATACCTGTCCCATAAACCATACCACGGGCGGAATTGAACCCGCGGTCAGAGAGTCTCAAAACTCCAGACCGTCGCGTTAGCCACTGGACCAGCTAGCCACAATAAGATTCGTCCAACTAGGTATATTTCTACACCATGAATCTTATTGTGGCTAGCTGGTCCAGTGGCTAACGCG
>NC_091326.1:6853195-6858195 GCF_038502225.1 Cherax quadricarinatus | reverse complement strand
GGGGAAATACATGGCAATAGGTAAATACTTGATGTACAAAACCTGAATAATTTTTTTTTCTGACCTTGTTTTTCTGTCCCTTTATGATGTCGATAAATTTTTTGTACGGAAAGGAGTAAATGGAGAAATACTTCAAGCCGAGGGGGTTAATGATGGGGGAAAAGTTGAGAATCCTTGTTTTAGAGGTTGAGGTAACCATCCCCGCATGCTGGAGGATCCTCTCTGTATTGTGACCGTTACCATGGGTTAAGTCCGTGATTACTCAGTCTAAGAGTGCTTCCTCCTCCCCCACTCGTCGCCTTGCCAGTGGTGTCCTCCACTCCGTGCCTGGATCAGCAGCCAGAGAGGATACATCATCCACGTTGACCGTATCACTGGGTTCCACTAACCCACCATCGTCAAAATGGATGGGAAAACACTCAAAGCACCTAAGTGATGGAGCTTTTCGTCACTTACGCTGGAGGCTCTCGAGGAGCTCCTTGTATCCAACAAGCTTCCTTCCCCTAATCGCGTCCGGAGATCGTTCCGGGAACAGCTCCTGGTGCGTTTAGTTAATGTTTCTCGTGTCACCGAGGGCAGGTGGCGGGAGGTCCAGTTCCGCTATAGCCAGGAGGAGCACTTCTCCTCGGTCCACCTGAGCCTGGGACCAGCAGCCAACACCGCCTTATCGCGATGGAATGAAAAAGTGTAGGCACGCACTTGATGTAGGCGTCAGGGGGTCTCTGAATCCCAAGAACGTGCTTGGGCACTCCTGGCAGATCAAGGATCTAAGCATCAGCTGCAGCCCAACGTTCTGGGGCAGTGACTAACATGTTTTCCTGAGGGCAAGGTTTCCTCCCAGTGGAATTTAGCTAGGTTTAGCGGGCGGAACCCGCAACTACCAAAAGCACACAGCTAAACTACAGAGTATAGAGTCTTGGCCACGCTGTTAACACAAGCTAAGAAGATTATTAATTTGACATTAAGATGCTCAAAACACATAGTCACGACATACACAATACATTTAAACAGACATTATAGAATACATAGAAATATAAAAGTCACTCTTACTGATATGGGAAGAAGCTGAAGGAGAGGCACAAATAGACGGGCAAATATAGGAAACACAGGTTGGCAGATATAAGAGATATGGTTAAGCAAATATAACAGATATAGGAAGGTAAATATATGAAATATATAAAGGCAAATATATAAAATATTGGAAGGTCAATATATATGAAAGAGGCAGGCAGAGTGAAGTGTCTAAAAGAGGCTGAAAGACAAGCTTGCAGACAGACGGGCAGACAGAGAGGTAGATGATGAGAGCTGAGTAAGAGGCCAAGGGTGAAAAGTAACAGCAACAGCAGCAGCAGCAGCAGCAGCAGCAGCAGCAGCAGCAGCAGCAGCAGCAGCAGCAGCAGCAGCAGCAGCAGCAGCAGCAGCAACAGCAGCAGCAGCAGCAGGGAAAAGCTGGAGACCTGATAACTCTGCCAGCATCACTGTATTGATTACCCACACACTCACCCACACACTCACCCACACACTCACCCACACACTCAAACTTTGTGGCTCATCCTCTGTTTATCCTCTTGTGGCTCCTCCTCCCCCATACATCCAAACTTTGTGGCTCCTCTGTACATTGTACGTCGGCTCCCTTACACACCCAAAACTTAGTTTACTTTGTAAAAAACAAAAGAGTTGTCAGCAGCAACAGTCAAAAACTTCAACAATATCAATATCAATATGAAGAATTAGACACATGTGCAACATCTGGGCATCTTTATTGTAGACGTTTCGCCCTCCAGTGGCTTCATCAATACAAATTCAAGAACATAATGGAAAGACAGTAGAAGTATATGCAAAAGCTACCCAGATATTTCATGTTGTAATAAAGTTGGTAGAATTACCGACAATATGTAAAGTAAAAGGACACAAGTGCAACTAATGTGACATTTATTGTGGCAACGTTTCGCTCTCCAGGAGCTTTATCAAGCTTATCAAGCCTAATGGCTTGATAAAGCTCCTGGAGAGCGAAACGTTGCCACAATAAATGTCACATTAGTTGCACTTGTGTCCTTTTACTTTACAGATATTTCATACCGATTCTGTACATCATACATGTACAATATCGGTATAAAATGACAGCACTAAAGTCATCACCTTCCGTCTGATGGGCACATCTGTAGGCAGCACATCGCCTCGTCGGGTAGTCTGATCCGAGGAAGGGGAAGGGGTGCTCCAGTTACTCAGATGAAGAACCACTCGCCAGTGACTAACTCATATACGATGTTAATTAGAGCAGTTAGTGTGATAGGGTAATCAGTGTCGAGAGTGACTCCCATACTTTGATCTCCGGTCATTATTATATAAGATTATTATGTTAATAAGTATCTATTATTATTATTATCTAGAATATAGATAAACATAGTCGTCATCTTCGTTAGATAATAATGTTGCTAGAATTACCGACAATATGTTAAGTAAAAGGACACAAGTGCAACTAATGTGACATTTTGTTGTGGCAACGTTTCGCTCTCCAAGAGCTTTGTCAACGGCTTGATAAAGCTCCTGGAGAGTGAAACGTTGCCATAATGTCACATTCGTTGCATTTGTGTCCTTTTCCTGAGAATCTTCGTTTTCATCAGCAGGGTTTTACTGTCGGCGAGCACTGACTGTTCTGCAGTCAGCCTCAAAAACTGACGAGGGTAGAGGTGAGGACTTTACATGTCTTGTACGTGTATGGTATACATTACACACAAGATGAAGAGTTGAACACATGTTCAACACCTGTGTATCTTTGTTGTAAACATCGTGAAGATTCTTCAAGACTATGGTGCTCTTCACCAACTCCAAGACTGAGGGACTGATTACCTCAACTTTGGCATGTAGTTCTACTGCCTTCCAGTTATTTCCTTGAGTTTGTATTGATAAGAGCCACTAATACACAAACAACCCGCACATAGGAGAGAGAAACTGATGATGACGTGTCGGAGACAGGATTGTCTCTCTCACCTTCATGTGTCAGCGTGGCTTGTAAATGGTCCAAGTCGGACCAAAATGTCCTCATAAGCTTCTCTCTTCTATGTGCGGGTTATTCGTGTATTGTTCCTGTCACGGTAGTGGGCCATTTTGTTCTTAAAGAACTACTGATGTTCAGTCAACCATTCAACACATATCTGAAGTGCCTTCACAGTGTTGAGAGTCGCATCGCCGCTTGTAAACAAGTTTTTAAGAAAATGACAGACTGACAGAAAATGATGATGAATGTGTAACCATTAGTAGTAAAATAACAATGAAGTAATCAGTGCATCAACCTTGTGTGATGGACTGATTACTACATCTGCTACCTTTGTATATGACTGAAGAAGAATATTGTGTAGGCGAAACATTTCATCAATAAAGATACCCAGCTGTTGCACATGTCTTAATCTACACACTACAGTAGGCCTATTGACCCATACAAGGCAGGTCCTTCTCAAAGCCAACCATTACCACGCACGTATTTAAGAATATAAGAGTGGAGGAACACTGCAGTGGGCCTACTGGCCCAAACTAGGTAGATCCTTCTCTAAACCAACCAACTTGTCCAATCTTTTCCCAAAGCTTCAGTACCTCAGATACTAATCAAACCTGACCCTTCTTACTCATATAATTGTCCAATCTATTTTTAAAGCTACCCAAGGTCTAACTCTCTTTTGCCCTACTCGGCAGACCGTTCCACGCGTTGACATACTGATAACATAAATTCGAAGGTCACTGTGGCAACTTCCGCCAGCACACCAACAACTATTCTGAACACCTTTTTAAAGGTATTCCTGGATAAGGTCAGGCAAAAATTTGGATGGGGAAAAGACTGCAGTGTATGGTCATCGTAGTGGACGTCTGTGGTTGCCATACCTGGATATAATTGATGGTTATCGTAGTGGACGTCTGTGGTTGCCATACCTGGATATAATTGATGTTCTTCGCCACTTCATTAAATCAAGAATGGGAAATTGGGAAAGTCATCAACATTCTCTTCAAGAAATGCTGGCGGATTTCACAGCCAGGCAGAAGTATTATGGCAATCATCAGTCACAGAAGATGTCACCTCAGCTGGTGAAGTGTTGCGTGTCTGCCTGTACAACTGTACTCCAGGTGATGGACTCTTAGGTGCTGCGTTACCCATCATTTCTTGAGAAAATTTCTGCAAGCACTTATGTGCAGGTATCAACCTTAGTAACGGATGTCAGTAAATTGGTTTAGAAAGACACGTAAGCAAACACTATGACATGTGAGAAAACATTTTGATCCTGAGTTCAAGGTTCCAGGACAGCAACGGTTTCTAATAAATATATCCTAGTGTTTGTTTACATGTCTTTCTAAAGCACTTATGTGCAGGTTCACATTCTGCCACAAGCAACTGCAGCAGCAGCAGCAACTGCAGCAGCAGCAGCAACTGCAGCAGCAGCAGCAACTGCAGCAGCAGCAGCAACTGCAGCAGCAGCAGCAACTGCAGCAGCAGCAGCAACTGCAGCAGCAGCAACTGCAGCAGCAGCAACTGCACGATATCACAGCGTCCTTCTTTATTTCCAAATTCATCAGTGGATGGGCATTGTCTTGGATCTAGAAGATTACTGATGAATATTGGTCAATGGTTAACTTGAAACAAAAACAACAGATTCACCACCAGCTCCAGAATCTCTACTGAAGGTGCTCAGATGCGACCACAAGACGGACAGTCAGACCAGACAATATACAGTAAGTGCAAAAAAGTGTAATAAAAGTCCTGTTTTTGGACAGCTTATTTTTTTTTTAACAACCGAGGTTAACTCTTGCTCGGTGTTAATATCAAACTATGTTAAAATGTGTCATTATGCTGGCATTATGTTCATAATTCACCCATTTGGTATATGTAGTGTATATCACATGAGTGCCAAGGATCAAGAATCACACACACACACACACACACACACACACACACACACACACACACATACACACACACACACACACACACACAAACACTCACACACACACAC
>NC_091326.1:6845695-6848195 GCF_038502225.1 Cherax quadricarinatus | reverse complement strand
TAATGTTCCTTGATCATAATGTTCCTTGATCATAATGTTCCTTGATCATAATGTTCCTTGATCATAATGTTCCTTGATCATGATGTTCCTTGATCACAATGTTCCTTGATCATAATGTTCGTTGATCATAATGTTCCTTGATCATAATGTTCCTTGATCATGATGTTCCTTGATCATAATGTTCCTTGTTCATAATGTTCCTTGATCATAATATTCCTTGATCATAATGTTCCTTGATCATGATGTTCCTGGATCATGATGTTCCTTGATCATAATGTTCCTTGATCATAATGTTCCTTGATCATAATATTCCTTGATCATGATGTTCCTTGATCATAATTTTCCTTGATCATAATGTTCCTTGATCATAATGTTCCTTGATCATGATGTTCCTTGATCATAATGTTCCTTGATCATAATGTTCCTTGATCATGATGTTCCTTGATCATAATGTTCCTTAATCATGATGTTCCTTGATCATAATGTTCCTTGATCATAATGTTCCTTGATCATAATGTTCCTTGATCATGATATTCCTTGATCATGATGTTCCTTGATCATAATGTTCCTTTATCATAATGGTCCTTGATCGTGATGTTCCTTGATCACGATGTTCCTTGATCATGTTCCTTGATCATAATGTTCCTTGATCATGATGTTCCTTGATCATAATGTTCCTTGATCATAATGTTCCTTGATCGTGATGTTCCTTGATCATAATGTTCCTTGATCATAATGTTCCTTGATCATAATGTTCCTTGATCATGATGTTCCTTGATCATAATGTTCCTTGATCATAATGTTCCTTGATCATAATGTTCCTTGATCATAATGTTCCTTGATCATAATGTTCCTTGATCATAATGTTCCTTGATGTGTTCCTTGATCATAATGTTCCTTGATCATAATGTTCCTTGATCATAATGTTCCTTGATCATAATGTTCCTTGATCATGATGTTCCTTGATCATAATGTTCCTTGATCATAATGTTCCTTGATCATAATGTTCCTTGATCATGATGTTCCTGGATTATGATGTTCCTTGATCATAATGTTCCTTGATCATAATGTTCCTTGATCATAATGTTCCTTGATCATGATGTTCCTTGATCATAATGTTCCTTGATCATAATGTTCCTTGATCATAATGTTCCTTGATCATGATGTTCCTTGATCATAATGTTCCTTTATCATAATGTTCCTTGATCATGATGTTCCTTGATCATAATGTTCCTTAATCATGATGTTCCTTGATCATAATGTTCCTTGATCATAATGTTCCTTGATCATAATGTTCCTTGATCATGATGTTCCTGGATCATGATGTTCCTTGATCATAATGTTCCTTGATCATAATGTTCCTTGATCATGATGTTCCTTGATCATAATGTTCCTTGATCATAATGTTCTTTGATCATAATGTTCCTTGATCATGATGTTCCTTGATCATAATGTTCCTTGATCATAATGTTCCTTGATCATAATGTTCCTTGATCATGATGTTCCTTGATCATAATGTTCCTTGATCATAATGTTCCTTGATCATAATGTTCCTTGATCATGTTCCTTGATCATAATGTTCCTTGATCATAATGTTCCTTGATCATAATGTTCCTTGATCATAATGTTCCTTGATCATGATGTTCCTTGATCATAATGTTCCTTGATCATAATGTTCCTTGATCATAATGTTCCTTGATCATGATGTTCCTTGATCATAATGTTCCTTGATCATAATGTTCCTTGATCATAATGTTCCTTGATCATAATGTTCCTTGATCATAATGTTCCTTGATCATAATGTTCCTTGATCATAATGTTCCTTGATCATGATGTTCCTTGATCATAATGTTCCTTGATCATAATGTTCCTTGATCATAATGTTCCTTGATCATGATGTTCCTTGATCATAATGTTCCTTGATCATAATGTTCCTTGATCATAATGTTCCTTGATCATAATGTTCCTTGATCCTTGATCATAATGTTCCTTGATCATAATGTTCCTTGATCATAATGTTCCTTGATCGTGATGTTCCTTGATCATAATGTTCCTTGATCATAATGTTCCTTGATCATAATGTTCCTTGATCATAATGTTCCTTGATCGTGATGTTCCTTGATCATAATGTTCCTTGATCATAATGTTCCTTAATCATGATGTTCCTTCATGATCATCATAATGTTCCTTGATCGTAATGTTCCTTGATCATGATGTTCCTTGATCATGATGTTCCTTGATCATAATGTTCCTTGATCATAATGTTCCTTCATCATAATGTTCCTTGATCATAATGTTCCTTGATCATAATGTTCCTTGATCATAATGTTCCTTGATCATAATGTTCCTTGATCATAATGTTCCTTGATCATAATGTTCCTTGATCATAATGTTCCTTGATCATAATGTTCCTTGATCATAATGTTCCTTGATCATGATGTTCCTTGATCATAATGTTCCTTGATCATAATGGCCATGTGTATCACTTTGCAGTAAGAGC
>NC_091326.1:6823195-6835695 GCF_038502225.1 Cherax quadricarinatus | reverse complement strand
GGTTTTCCTACAATCTTCAAAGGGACGATAAGTACAGGTTGAGAAAAAAAATTATAAACCCATGTCATTGGAATGAAATCATAATGTATCAATTAGCACTGCATCCGGTGATAAGAGAGCCACCTGGTGGTGGGCACTGTGCCAGCGGGTAGGTGCCGCCCACTCAGGTGCTCCACACACCTGACAAGGTGACGAGAGGGAGACAGTAAACACTGCAAGAAGAACTTATGTTATTGTTGTGCCATTTATACCACTGAATATCTATCCATCCATCTATCTATCTATCTATACATATATGTATATATATATATATATATATATATATATATATATATATATATATATATATATATCCAGGGAATATATACATGTATAATTGAGAATACATACATATATACTGGTGAATACATACATGTATATACAAGTGTAAATAAAATGTTGCAAGATTCTGTGATAACTAAAGTGGACATCACCACACTGACACTACTTATGCTAAGAAATAATGTGGGTGTGGAGGCGGGGAGCAGTGGGTGTGGGGGTGGAGGAGTGGGTGTGCGGGTGGAGAAGTGGGTGTGGGGGTGGAGCAGTGGGTGTGGAGGTGGAGCAGTGGGTGTGCGGGTGGAGAAGTGGGTGTGGGGGTGGAGGAGTGGGTGTGCGGGTGGAGAAGTGGGTGTGGGGGTGGAGCAGTGGGTGTGGGGGTGGAGGAGTGGGTGTGGGGGTGGAGAAGTGGGTGTGGGGGTGGAGCAGTGGGTGTGGAGGTGGAGCAGTGGGTGTGCGGGTGGAGAAGTGGGTGTGGGGGTGGAGGAGTGGGTGTGCGGGTGGAGAAGTGGGTGTGGGGGTGGAGCAGTGGGGGTGGGGGTGGAGGAGTGGGTGTGGGGGTGGAGCAGTGGGTGTGGAGGTGGAGCAGTGGGTGTGCGGGTGGAGAAGTGGGTGTGGGGGTGGAGGAGTGGGTGTGCGGGTGGAGAAGTGGGTGTGGGGGTGGAGCAGTGGGTGTGGGGGTGGAGCAGTGGGTGTGGAGGTGGAGCAGTGGGTGTGGGGGTGGAGGAGTGGGTGTGGGGGTGGAGGAGTGGGTGTGGGGGTGGAGGAGTGGGTGTGGGGGTGGAGGAGTGGGTGTGGGGGTGGAGGAGTGGGAGTGGGGGTGGAGGAGTGGGTGTGGGGGTGGAGGAGTGGGTGTGGGGGTGGAGCTGTGGGTGTGGTGGTGGAGCAGTGGGTGTGGGGGTGGAGGAGTGGGTGTGGGGGTGGAGGAGTGGGTGTGGGGGTGGAGGAGTGGGTGTGGGGGTGGAGGAGTGGGTGTGGGGGTGGAGGAGTGGGTGTGGGGGTGGAGGAGTGGGTGTGGGGGTGGAGGAGTGGGTGTGGGGGTGGAGCAGTGGGTGTGGGGGTGGAGGAGTGGGTGTGGGGGTGGAGGAGTGGGTGTGGGGGTGGAGGAGTGGGTGTGGGGGTGGAGGAGTGGGTGTGGGGGTGGAGGAGTGGGAGTGGGGGTGGAGGAGTGGGTGTGGGGGTGGAGGAGTGGGTGTGGGGGTGGAGCAGTGGGTGTGGGGGTGGAGCAGTGGGTGTGGGGGGTGGAGGAGTGGGTGTGGGGGTGGAGCAGTGGGTGTGGGGGTGGAGGAGTGGGTGTGGGGGAGGAGCAGTGGGTGTGGGGGTGGAGGAGTGGGTGTGGGGGAGGAGCAGTGGGTGTGGGGGTGGAGGAGTGGGTGTGGGGGAGGAGCAGTGGGTGTGGGGGTGGAGGAGTGGGTGTGGGGGTGGAGGAGTGGGTGTGGGGGTGGAGGAGTGGGTGTGGGGGTGGAGCAGTGGGTGTGGGGGTGGAACAGTGGGTGTGGGGGTGGAGGAGTGGGTGTGGGGGTGGAGGAGTGGGTGTGGGGGTGGAGGAGTGGGTGTGGGGGTGGAGGAGTGGGTGTGGGGGTGGAACAGTGGGTGTGGGGGTGGAGGAGTGGGTGTGGGGGTGGAGGAGTGGGTGTGGGGGTGGAGGAGTGGGTGTGGGGGTGGAGGAGTGGATGTGCGGGTGGAGGAGTGGGTGTGGGGGAGGAGCAGTGGGTGTGGGGGTGGAGCAGTGGGTGTGGGGGTGGAGGAGTGGGTGTGGGGGTGGAGGAGTGGGTGTGGGGGTGGAGGAGTGGGAGTGGGGGTGGAGGAGTGGGTGTGGGGGTGGAGGAGGGGGTGTGGGGGTGGAGCAGTGGGTGGGGGGGTGGAGCAGTGGGTGTGGGGGTGGAGGAGTGGGTGTGGGGGTGGAGCAGTGGGTGTGGGGGTGGAGGAGTGGGTGTGGGGGAGGAGCAGTGGGTGTGGGGGTGGAGGAGTGGGTGTGGGGGAGGAGCAGTGGGTGTGGGGGTGGAGGAGTGGGTGTGGGGGAGGAGCAGTGGGTGTGGGGGTGGAGGAGTGGGTGTGGGGGTGGAGGAGTGGGTGTGGGGGTGGAGGAGTGGGTGTGGGGGTGGAGCAGTGGGTGTGGGGGTGGAGGAGTGGGTGTGGGGGAGGAGCAGTGGGTGTGGGGGTGGAGGAGTGGGTGTGGGGGAGGAGCAGGGGGTGGGGGGGTGGAGGAGTGGGTGTGGGGGTGGAGGAGTGGGTGTGGGGGTGGAGGAGTGGGTGTGGAGCAGTGGGTGTGGGGGTGGAGGAGTGGGTATGGGGGTGGAGGAGTGGGTGTGGGGGTGGAGTGGGTGTGGGGGTGGAGTGGGTGTGGGGGTGGAGCAGTGGGTGTGGGGGTGGAGGAGTGGTTGTGGGGGTGGAGGAGTGGATGTGCGGGTGGAGGAGTGGGTTTGGGGGTGGAGGAGTGGGGGTGGAGGAGTGGATGTGCGGGTGGAGGAGTGGGTGTGGGGGTGGAGCAGTGGGTGTGGGGGTGGAGGAGTGGGTGTGGGGGTGGAAGAGTGGATGTGCGGGTGGAGGAGTGGGTGTGGGGGTGGATACTGGGAGATGGTATAGAGAGAAATAACAGGGAGGGGAAGATTGTGGTGGTGGGGATGGTTGGAGGGAAGGTGGTGGTGGTGGGGATGGTTGGAGGAAGGTGGTGGTGGTGGGGATGGTTGGCGGGAAGGTGGTGGTGGTGGGGATGGTTGGAGGAAGGTGGTGGTGGTGGGGATGGTTGGGGGAAGGTGGTGGTGATGGGCATGGTTGGAGTGAACGTGGTGGTGATGGGGATGATTGGGGGAAGGTGGTGGTGGGGAAGGTTGGAGAGAAGGTGGTGGTGGTGGGGATGGTTGGAGGGAAGGTGGTGGTGGTGGGGATGGTTGGTGGGTAGGTGGTGGTGGTGGTGGGCATGGTTGGAGGGATGGTAGGAGGTAAGGTGGTGGTGGGGATGGTTGGAGGGAAGGTGGTGGTGGGGATGGTTGGAGGGAAGGTGGTGGTGGGGATGGTTGGAGGGAAGGTGGTGGTGGTGGTGATGGTTGGAGGGAAGGTGGTGGTGGTGGTGGGGATGGTTGGAGGGAAGGTGGTGGTGGTGGTGGGGATGGTTGGAGGGAAGGTGGTGGTGGTGGGGATGGTAGGAGGGAAGGTGGTGGTGGTGGGGACGGTTGGAGGGAAGGTGGTGGTGGTGGTGGTGGGGATGGTTGGAGGGAAGGTGGTGGTGGTGGTGGGGATGGTTGGAGGGAAGGTGGTGGTGGTGGTGGTGGTGGATGGTTGGAGGGAAGGTGGTGGTGGTTGTGGGGATGGTTGGAGGGAAGATGATGGTGGTGGTGGGGATGGTTGGAAGGAAGGTGGTGGCGGTGGGGATGGTTGGAGGGGAGGTGGTGGTGGTGGTGGGGATGGTTGGAGGGAAGGTGGTGGTGATGGGGATGGTTGGAGGGAAGGTGGTGGTGGTGGGGATGGTTGGAGGGAAGGTGGTGGTGGTGGGGATGGTTGGAGGGAAGGTGGTGGTGGTGGGGATGGTTGGAGGGAAGGTGGTGGTGGTGGGGATGGTTGGAGGGAAGGTGGTGGGGATGGTGGGGGTCAGTCCGCAATGCGACGCCCAGCAACATTTTTTCAGCTTAAAAACCTCTCCTGGGTTGAGATTTATAGCGGTCACGTGACCCCTGCCAACATCGGTTACTAGCATCACCTCCTCTCCCCTCATCACAACCCCTGGTGCTAACCTCACAGCCGCCAGCATCACTACAGGTAAGACTAGATCCCACCAGCAGTAGAGTTCAACTCTCCCGGCGGTGTGAGTGTTAGGAAAGTAGTGTGAGGATATTAAGCGGGTAGAAGATCGTCATTCTAGCAGGGAGGGACGATCACAATATACCATGGCTGACTGTTTTGTTGTATTGGTCCTGTTGTTTATTGTGGACGCTGTGACCCACACCACCACCACCACCAGCCACACTCCATCACACACACACACACACACACACACACACACACACACACACACACACACAGGCAGTGTGACGTAGTGGAGGCAGGAACCATACATAGTTTTAAGACGAGGTTTGATAAAGTTCATGGAGCAGGGGGAGAGAGAGGACCTAGTAGCAACCAGTGAAGAGGCGGGGCCAGGAGCTAAGACTCGACCCCAGCAACCACTTATAGGTGAGCATGAGTATGCACTCATTCAGGCCAAATGTCTATCCACAAGTGCCTCTGATAAATGGTAACTCATCAAAGAGTACGCAGCGCCAACATGGAGCCATCACCTCACACTGTATAGGAACCTGTGATTGAAATTTTATGAACAAGAGTGATGAAAGAGTCAACAAGAGTGATGAAAGAGTTAACAAGAGTGATGAAAGAGTCAACAAGAGTGATGAAAGAGTCAACAAGAGTGATGAAAGAGTTAACAAGAGTGATGAAAGAGTTAACAAGAGTAATGAAAGAGTCAACAAAAGTGATGACAGAGTCAACAAGAGTGATGAAAGAGTCAACAAGAGTGATGAAAGAGTCAACAAGAGTGATGAAAGAGTTAACAAGAGTGATGAAAGAGTCAACAAGAGTGATGAAAGAGTTAACAAGAGTGATGAAAGAGTTAACAAGAGTGATGAAAGAGTCAACAAGAGTAATGAAAGAGTCAACAAGAGTGGTGAAAGAGTTAACAAGAGTGATGAAAGAGTCAACAAGAGTGATGAAAGAGTCAACAAGAGTGATGAAAGAGTCAACAAGAGTGATGAAAGAGTCAACAAGAGTGATGAAAGAGTCAACAAGAGTGATGAAAGAGTCAACAAGAGTGATGAAAGAGTCAACAAGAGTGATGAAAGAGTCAACAAGAGTGATGAAAGAGTCAACAAGAGTGATGAGTCAACAAGAGTAATGAAAGAGTCAACAAGAGTGATGAAAGAGTTAACAAGAGTGATGAAAGAGTCAACAAGAGTGATGAAAGAGTCAACAAGAGTGATGGAAGAGTCAACAAGAGTGATGAAAGAGTCAAAAAGAGTGATGAGTCAACAAGAGTAATGAAAGAGTCAACAAGAGTGATGAAAGAGTCAACAAGAGTGATGAGTCAACAAGAGTAATGAAAGAGTTAACAAGAGTGATGAAAGAGTCAACAAGAGTGATGAAAGAGTCAACAAGAGTGATGAGTCAACAAGAGTAATGAAAGAGTTAACAAGAGTGATGAAAGAGTTAACAAGAGTGATGAAAGAGTCAACAAGAGTGATGAAAGAGTCAACAAGAGTGATGAGTCAACAAGAGTAATGAAAGAGTCAACAAGAGTGATGAAAGAGTTAACAAGAGTGATGAAAGAGTCAACAAGAGTGATGAAAGAGTCAACAAGAGTGATGGAAGAGTCAACAAGAGTGATGAAAGAGTCAAAAAGAGTGATGAGTCAACAAGAGTAATGAAAGAGTCAACAAGAGTGATGAAAGAGTCAACAAGAGTGATGAGTCAACAAGAGTAATGAAAGAGTTAACAAGAGTGATGAACGAGTCAACAAGAGTGATGAAAGAGTTAACAAGAGTAATGAAAGAGTCAACAAGAGTGATGAAAGAGTCAACAAGAGTGATGAAAGAGTCAACAAGAGTGATGAAAGAGTCAACAAGAGTAATGAAAGAGTCAACAAGAGTGATGAAAGAGTTAACAAGAGTGATGAAAGAGTCAACAAGAGTGAGGAAAGAGTCAACAAGAGTGATGAAAGAGTCAACAAGAGTGATGAAAGAGTCAACAAGAGTGATGAAAGAGTCAACAAGAGTAATGAAAGAGTTAACAAGAGTAATGAAAGAGTCAACAAGAGTAATGAAAGAGTTAACAAGAGTAATGAAAGAGTCAACAAGAGTGATGAAAGAGTCAACAAGAGTGATGAAAGAGTTAACAAGAGTGATGAAAGAGTTAACAAGAGTGGTGAAAGAGTCAACAAGAGTGATGAAAGAGTCAACAAGAGTGATGAAAGAGTCAACAAGAGTGACGAAAGAGTCAACAAGAGTGATGAAAGAGTTAACAAGAGTAATGAAAGAGTCAACAAGAGTGACGAAAGAGTCAACAAGAGTGATGAAAGAGTTAACAAGAGTAATGAAAGAGTCAACAAGAGTAATGAAAGAGTCAACAGGAGTGATGAAAGAGTCAACAAGAGTAATGAAAGAGTTAACAAGAGTAATGAAAGAGTCAACAAGAGTGATGAAAGAGTCAACAAGAGTGATGAAAGAGTTAACAAGAGTGGTGAAAGAGTCAACAAGAGTGATGAAGGAGTTAACAAGAGTAATGAAAGAGTCAACAAGAGTGATGGAAGAGTCAACAAGAGTGATGAAAGAGTTAACAAGAGTGATGAAAGAGTCAACAAGAGTGATGAAAGAGTTAACAAGAGTGATGGAAGAGTCAACAAGAGTGATGAAAGAGTTAACAAGAGTGATGGAAGAGTCAACAAGAGTGATGAAAGAGTTAACAAGAGTGATGAAAGAGTCAACAAGAGTGATGGAAGAGTCAACAAGAGTGATGAAAGAGTCAAAAAGAGTGATGAGTCAACAAGAGTAATGAAAGAGTCAACAAGAGTGATGAAAGAGTCAACAAGAGTGATGAGTCAACAAGAGTAATGAAAGAGTTAACAAGAGTGATGAAAGAGTCAACAAGAGTGATGAAAGAGTTAACAAGAGTAATGAAAGAGTCAACAAGAGTGATGAAAGAGTCAACAAGAGTGATGAGTCAACAAGAGTGATGAAAGAGTCAACAAGAGTAATGAAAGAGTCAACAAGAGTGATGAAAGAGTCAACAAGAGTGATGAAAGAGTCAACAAGAGTAATGAAAGAGTCAACAAGAGTGATGAAAGAGTTAACAAGAGTGATGAAAGAGTTAACAAGAGTAATGAAAGAGTCAACAAGAGTGATGAGTCAACAAGAGTGATGAAAGAGTCAACAAGAGTAATGAAAGAGTCAACAAGAGTGATGAAAGAGTCAACAAGAGTGATGGAAGAGTCAACAAGAGTGATGAAAGAGTTAACAAGAGTGATGAAAGAGTTAACAAGAGTAATGAAAGAGTCAACAAGAGTGATGAGTCAACAAGAGTGATGAAAGAGTCAACAAGAGTAATGAAAGAGTCAACAAGAGTGATGAAAGAGTCAACAAGAGTGGTGAAAGAGTCAACAAGAGTGATGAAAGAGTCAACAAGAGTGGTGAAAGAGTCAACAAGAGTGATGAAAGAGTCAACAAGAGTGGTGAAAGAGTCAACAAGAGTGATGAAAGAGTCAACAAGAGTGGTGAAAGAGTCAACAAGAGTGATGAAAGAGTCAACAAGAGTGGTGAAAGAGTCAACAAGAGTGGTGAAAGAGTCAACAAGAGTAATGAAAGAGTCAACAAGAGTGGTGAAAGAGTCAACAAGAGTGATGAAAGAGTCAACAAGAGTGGTGAAAGAGTCAACAAGAGTAATGAAAGAGTCAACAAGAGTGATGAAAGAGTCAACAAGAGTGATGAAAGAGTCAACAAGAGTGATGAAAGAGTCAACAAGAGTGGTGAAAGAGTCAACAAGAGTAATGAAAGAGTCAACAAGAGTGGTGAAAGAGTCAACAAGAGTAATGAAAGAGTCAACAAGAGTGATGAAAGAGTCAACAAGAGTGATGAAAGAGTCAACAAGAGTGGTGAAAGAGTCAACAAGAGTGGTGAAAGAGTCAACAAGAGTGATGAAAGAGTCAACAAGAGTGGTGAAAGAGTCAACAAGAGTGGTGAAGGACTTGAGAGTACAAAATAAAGGGACTCAGAGTAACATCACTCATACGTACTCAATACTTAGCAAAAGTGAATATTTTGCAATTTTGGCCTAAATAGCAACGCTCTTCTTGCCGAATAAGTCAAGCGAAAATTTGTGTATGCAATAATTTCGTAAAAATCATTCTGAACGTAACCAAAAAAATATAGTAAGTTGGATTAGGCTAAATTAAATTGCGCTTGTTATATGTAATAAGTTTTCTATGGTTCTTTTGGCACAAAATTATTAATTTTTACATTAACATAAATGAAAAAAATATATATATATATTTAAACGTATTAGAGAAAATTTTAGGATGGACTTAATTTTAAACGAGTTCTTGATAATTGACCAGTTTTACCTATTCGGTATGACATATATATATATATATATATATATATATATATATATATATATATATATATATATATATATATATATATATATATATATATATATATTATGGAAAACAAGCACAGGGGAAGTAGAATGACAGTTCTAGGTCTTTCTTGTTACGATCAAGTCATCAAGAGAAGCTGACAATGCTGCAGAAAAGAGGAGGATGTCCAGTCATATACGACCTCAGAGGACGTCTTCACTGGAGTGAGGGAGGACAGTTCCTCCCTATTCCTGGGATCAAGAGCCCTCCACCAGCACCACCTCACCCTCGGTCCGGGGGTCAGTCCTCATCTTCCACAAAATTCCACCAATTTCGCAGATTTGGCCAAGAGTGAGGGGGTCCCCCTGGGGGGTGGGGACCCCCCTTAGGGAGGTAAGGACTCCCCCTGAAAGGGGTGGCCGCCCCCCAGGGGGGCACTTACACCCACTACTCGCTACAAAAATGCTTGCAAACGATACACTTAACCCGGGTGGGTCCCTGGGGTGGGTTGTGGGCAGGAGGGAGTTATACCACACCCAACCAACAAGGTTGGTCTTCCCATCTCCTCCGATACAATCCTCGCCCTTCAGAACTCCACAAGATAAAACTCTCTCGCTCACTTATTTCCATTTTAGCGATTACCAGGCTATTTTTTTTTTTTTTTTTACGATATCTTCGATTTACTCAAATTTTTCGTTTATATTTATGATTTGAAAAACTTGGTTCTTTCTGTTATAAAAATTTATATATTGTTGTATAACATGAAAGTGATTTACGAAGGGAATTAAATAATTTGTAATAAATAACGGAATAACGGAAGTGACTGTTAGAACGGGAGGAAGTGACTGTTAGAGCGGGAGGAAGTGACTGTTAGAGCCGAAGTGACTGTTAGAGCGGGAGGAAGTGACTGTTAGAGCCGAAGTGACTGTTAGAGCGGGAGGAAGTGACTGTTAGAGCGGGAGGAAGTGACTGTTAGAGCGGGAGGAAGTGACTGTTAGAGCCGAAGTGACTGTTAGAGCGGGAGGAAGTGACTGTTAGAGCCGAAGTGACTGTTAGAGCGGGAGGAAGTGACTGTTAGAGCGGGAAGTGACAGAGCAGGAGGAAGTGACTGTTAGAGCGGGAAGTGACAGAGCAGGAGGAAGTGACTGTTAGAGCGGGAGGAAGTGACTGTTAGAACGGGAAGTGACAGAGCAGTACGATGTGACTGTTAGAGCGGGAAGTGACAGAGCAGGAGGAAGTGACTGTTAGAGCGGGAAGTGACAGAGCAGGACGAAGTGCTGTTAGAGCTGGAAGTGACAGAGCAGGAGGAAGTGACTGTTAGAGCGGGAAGTGACAGAGCAGGACGAAGTGACTGTTAGAGCTGGAAGTGACAGAGCAGGAGGAAGTGACTGTTAGAGCGGGAAGTGACAGAGCAGGACGAAGTGACTGTTAGAGCGGGAAGTGACAGAGCAGGAGAAAGTGACTGTTAGAGCTGGAAGTGACAGAGCAGGAGAAAGTGACTGTTAGAGCTGGAAGTGACAGAGCAGTACGATGTGACTGTTAGAGCGGGAAGTGACAGAGCAGTACGATGTGACTGTTAGAGCGGGAAGTGACAGAGCAGGACGAAGTGACTGTTAGAGTGGGAAGTGACAGAGCAGGAGAAAGTGACTGTTAGAGCTGGAAGTGACAGAGCAGGAGAAAGTGACTGTTAGAGCTGGAAGTGACAGAGCAGGAGGAAGTGACTGTTAGAGCGGGAAGTGACAGAGCAGGACGAAGTGACTGTTAGAGCTGGAAGTGACAGAGCAGGAGAAAGTGACTGTTAGAGCTGGAAGTGACAGAGCAGGAGGAAGTGACTGTTAGAGCGGGAAGTGACAGAGCAGGAGGAAGTGAGTGTTAGAGCGGCGGGAAGGGTTCATCTGGAAGAGAGGGTAGAGGGGGCTGAGTTTAATTAGTGTAAAAAGAAGGGGAAATCATCTTATTTTGGTAGTTAGTGAATACCTCAGGGAAAAGTGAGAGGCATTACTGGAGATTAACATGGGAGCTGCTGTAGCCTGCCTCTGATGCTGCTGCTGCTGCTGTAGCCTGCCTCTGATGCTGCTGCTGCTGCTGTAGCCTGCCTCTCATGCTGCTGCTGCTGCTGGCTGCCGTGCTGTAGCCGCCTCTCATGCCTCGCTGCTGCTGCGCTGCTGCTGCCGCTGCCGCTGCTGGCGCCGTGCCGCTCTGCTGCTGCTGCCACCGCTGCTGCTGCCACGCCGCCCGCCACTGCGCTGCTGCCGCCGCGCTGCGCTGCTCGCTGCTGCTGCTACACCCGCTGCTGCCGCCTGCTGCTGCCTGCCTGCTGCTGCTACCTGCTGCCGCCGTGCTGCCCGCTGCTGGGGCCTGCTGCTACTACCGCCCTGCTGCGCTGCTGCTGCCGCCGCCGCCCTGCCGCATACCGCCGCTGCCGCGCTGCTGCTGCTGCCGCTGCTGCCCGCCGCCGCGCCGCTGCCACAGTGCGGCCGCCGGGGCGGCCACAGCGCGCGCTGCGCCGCGCGCGCGCTGCCACCACGCCCCGCCGCCGCCGCCGCGCTGCCCCAGCCGCGCACCAGCCGCCCCGCTGCTGCCCCGCCGCGGGGGCCCGCCCCGGCCCACCCGCCGCGCGGGGCGCCGCGCCGCGGCCCGCGCCGCCGCGCCGCCCCCCGCCCCCCGCCGCGCCGCGCCGCCGCCGCTGGCGCTTGCCCCCGCGCCACAGCCGCGGCCGCCCCGCACACCCGCCCGCCGCCGCCGTGGGGCGCCGCTGCCACACGCCGCCGCGCCGCCGCCGCGCCACCCCCGCCGTGCCCCAGCCGGCCGCCGCCGCCAGCCGCCCGGCCCGGGGCCGCGCCCCACCCGCCGTGCCCGCCGGGGGCGCGCCGCGGCGCCAAGCGCCGCGCCGCCGCCCGCCCCCAGCCGAAACCCCCCCGCGCTGCCGCGGTTGCCGCCGGGCCGGCCCGCCGCAACCCCCCCCCCCCCCCGCTGCCCCCGCCGCGCCGCGCCGTCCCCGCCGCGCCGCGCCGCGCCGCCGCGCGCACCCGCGTGCGCCGCGCCGGCCCCCACCGCCGCCGCCGCCGCCGCGGCGGGGCGCGCGCCGGCCGGGGACCAGCGCCCTACGCCGGCCGCCGCGCGCCGCCCCGCGCACCACCCCCAATGGCGCGCGCGCGCGCCGCGCGCCCGGGGCCGCCGGCAAACCCCCACCCCCGCCCGCCCCTGCGCGCCGCGCGGCCCCCGGCCGTGCCCCAGCCGCCGCCGCGGGCCGCTGCCCAACGGCCGCACACGCCGCCGCCGCCGCCGCTGCCGCCCCCAGCCGGCAAGCGCCCCCGCGCCGCCAGCCCCGCGCCCACCCCCCCCCCCCCCCCCCCCCCCCGCACCCCCGGCTGCCCCCCCGCCGCCGCCGGGCCGCCGCGGCCGCTGCCGCCCACCCCCGCCGGCTTACCCCGCGCCGCCGCCGGGCCCCCCCAGCCGCCGCGCCGCTGCCGCCGCCACCGCGCCGCACCGCCGCCCTGCCCCGCGGGCCCCACGGCGCTGCTGCCCCGCGCCCAGCCGCCGCCCCACCGCCGCGGGCCGCGCGCGCCGCGCGCCGCTGCGCCGCCGTGCCGCCCCCGCTGCCGCGCGCGCGCACTGCGCTGCGGCGCGCTGATAGCGCGCCACCCGCCGCGCTGCGGCCCCCGGTGCCCGCGCGCGCGCCGCCGCCGCCCCGCCGTGCCCCCCCGCCGCCGCCGCCGCCACCCCCCGCGCCACCCCCGCGCCGCCGCCCCTGCCCCGCCGCCGCCGCCGCCGGCCCCCCGCCGCCGCGCCGCGCGCTAACGCCCGCCGCGCTGCCACACCCCGCGCCAACCCGCGCTGCGTTGCTGCGCCGGGGGCCCGGCCGCCGTGCTTCCCCCCGCCGCCGCCGCCGCCGCGGCCCACCCCCGCGCGCCGGCGCCGCCCCCCGCCGCGCCCCGCCGCCCCCGCGCCGCGCCCGCCGCCGCCGCCGCCGCACCCCCCGCCCCGCCCCCGCCCCGCCGCCCCGCCGCGCCCACCCCCCCGCCGCCGCCGCTGCTGCCACACCCGCGCCCCACCCGGGGCT
>NC_091326.1:6810695-6818195 GCF_038502225.1 Cherax quadricarinatus | reverse complement strand
GCAACACAAACAACAGTAGCATCATCACAAACAACAGCAACACAAACAACAGTAGCATCATCACAAACAACAGCAACACAAACAACAGTAGCATCATCACAAACAACAGCAACACAAACAACAGCAACACAAACAACAGTAGCATCATCACAAACAACAGCAACACAAACAACAGTAGCATCATCACAAACAACAGCAACACAAACAACAGCAACACAAACAACAGTAGCATCATCACAAACAACAGCAACACAAACAACAGTAGCATCATCACAAACAACAGCAACACAAACAACAGTAGCATCATCACAAACAACAGCAACACAAACAACAGTAGCATCATCACAAACAACAGCAACACAAACAACAGTAGCATCATCACAAACAACAGCAACACAAACAACAGTAGCATCATCACAAACAACAGCAACACAAACAACAGTAGCATCATCACAAACAACAGCAACACAAACAACAGTAGCATCATCACAAACAACAGCAACACAAACAACAGTAGCATCATCACAAACAACAGTAGCATCATCACAAACAACAGCAACACAAACAACAGTAGCATCATCACAAACAACAGCAACACAAACAGTAGCATCATCACAAACAACAGCAACACAAACAACAGCAACACAAACAACAGTAGCATCATCACAAACAACAGCAACACAAACAACAGTAGCATCATCACAAACAACAGCAACACAAACAACAGTAGCATCATCACAAACAACAGCAACACAAACAACAGTAGCATCATCACAAACAACAGCAACACAAACAACAGTAGCATCATCACAAACAACAGCAACACAAACAACAGTAACATCATCACAAACAACAGCAACACAAACAACAGTAGCATCATCACAAACAACAGCAACACAAACAACAGTAGCATCATCACAAACAACAGCAACACAAACAACAGTAGCATCATCACAAACAACAGCAACACAAACAACAGCAACACAAACAACAGTAGCATCATCACAAACAACAGCAACACAAACAACAGTAACATCATCACAAACAACAGCAACACAAACAACAGTAGCATCATCACAAACAACAGCAACACAAACAACAGTAACAGCAACATAAACAACAGTAGCATCATCACAAACAACAGCAACACAAACAACAGTAACATCATCACAAACAACAGCAACACAAACAACAGCAACACAAACAACAGTAACACAAACAACAGTAACAGCAACATAAACAACAGTAGCATCGTCACAAACAACAGCAACACAAACAACAGCAACACAAACAACAGTAACAGCATCACAAACAACAGCAACACAAACAACAGCGGCAACACCAACACTAACGAAAACTATTTTCAAAATTCTCAAGGAAAAACAAAACAAGTGACAATTATAATCAATAAAAACCAGAATGATAAAAATCCACAAAATAAAAAGAATCGGTAATAAAACAGAAAACGGAATAAGAAAGGCGGGAGAGGGGAGACTTTAATTTATGGAGTGGAGTTGTTAGGAGCCACAGCCAACACGAGGGTAATGACGAAGGTGCAGAGGGCAGCCAAGATGGAGGGAGAGAATAACACAGTGATAAGGTGTATGGAGACAAGATAAGGAAGGGATAGGGTCATTCCTTTCCAGGAACGAGGTGAGCAAAGACAACACTGAGAGAGAGAGAGAGAGAGAGAGAGAGAGAGAGAGAGAGAGAGAGAGAGAGATAGAGAGAGAGAGATAGAGATAGAGAGAGAGAGAGAGAGAGAGAGAGAGAGAGAGAGAGAATTATTATATTCTTGGGGAGCGCTAAAACCCATAGGGATTAAACGGCGCCTATGAAAAGGGAGGGGATGGAAGGTATTAAGGCTCAATTCAGGGAACTGAAGCACAGATCCAATCCCCTAGATCAAAAGCCTCTCACCAGCATCAAGGAACCTCCCTTGAGGGGGGAGAGAAAGAGAGAGATTAGGAAACTAATATCAAGATACTTCCTGGTGAAAAGGGGACAAGAGGTAGAAGACTAACACCCAGGTGCCTAATTACTGCTGGGTGAACTGAGGGAAGCAGATGTAAGAAGACTAACACCCAGGTGCCTAATTACTGTTGGGTGAAAAGGGCCAACAGGAGTAAGAAGGCTTGCCCATACGTCTCACCTTACCCGGGTATCAAACTCGGATCATTTCCGATGTTTGCTGGCTCCTTTAAACACCAGAGAAAAACAACACTGATAGGATAGCACATTATTATTATTACGGAGAGCGCTAAACCCATAGGGATGATACAGCGCCTGTGGGTGGAGGGGATGGAAGGTATTCAGTCGCAACTGAGAGCACTGGAACACAGATACAGAAGAGCGGAGAGCGTGTCAAGTCGTGATAATAATGATATATAATATCGTCCAGCTAATAAATAGAACACAAGCGCGCCACTTGCCTAATATTATTATTGGAACGTTATCCACCACACAACTGGCTTCCTCTGTCGAATAAACACGTGACTACTGGCAGAACTACTGATACACTTGTGTTCCACTGAAGAAGCCTATTGTACAGGCGAAACGTTTCGGTGATAAAGATATCCGTAGCTCGATTGCTATAGCTCACACACACACTGAGGTCCGTGGTTCGATCCCCGGTATGGGTGCAAATATTAGGGCGTGTTTCCTTAAAGCACCTGCCGTCCATGTTCACCCATCAGTAAAATGGGTACCTGGGTGTTAGTCGACTGGTGTGGGTCGCATCCTGGGACAAAACTGACCTAATTTGCCCGAAATGCTCATCATAACAAACGGCTTTCTATATAGTAGTATGTCACTGATGTCAGCTAGACCTGTATACCTTGTACATGTACTTGTAGAAATAAAGATATTATTATTATTATTATTATTATTATTATTATTATTATTATTATTATTATTATTATTATTATTATTTACTAACTTGTAAAATGTTTGAGGCGTGTTTTGATCTCTCTATGTCTCTGTCTGTTTCTCTCTCTCTCTCTCTCTCTCTCTCTCTCTCTCTCTCTCTCTCTGTGACTGCCATCTGGCGGGTGAGAGATAAATCAGAAGATCTGGCGTTGGGACAAGTCAATCGCAAACAATAATAACAGTTACCGGGTTACGCGATTATCCTGACACCCGTTTTTGTCCAGCTGTTGGGTGACGGGGGAGGGAGGAATGGAGGGGAGGGAGGGAGGGAGGAATGGAGGGGAGGGAGGGAGGGAGGAATGGAGAGGAGGGAGGGAGTAATAGAGGGGAGGGAGGGGCCAGAGGAGGTAAGGAGGTATCCGTAGAGGAAGACAAAATACGTAACAAGGACCCACGTTGTACCCTGTCACTCCAAGACGCGCGCCTTGATGCAAGGAAACGAAGCTACCCCTTCCCTATCCTCGGATCAAACCTTATTACCACCTTTATTTCCGAAACGATTCGCCTACTCAATAGTCTTCAGTTGAACACAGAGGAGACTAAATATGTGGGCAACAGATTCAGCAGAAAGGTAACCTGATGTGATCAGTTCATCAGTCTTGGAATAGTTTTGAGGTGGTCAGTTTCTCAACTTATATATATATATATATATATATATATATATATATATATATATATATATATATATATATATATATATATATATATATATATATATATATATATTATATATATATATATATATATATATATATATATATATATATATATATATATATATATATATTATATATAAGTGAGAGAGTAATTGTGGTAGGGGACTTGAATGCTAAAGTAGGAGAAACTTTTAGAGAGGGTGTGGTAGGTAAGTTTGGGGTGCCAGGTGTAAATGATAATGGGAGCCCTTTGATTGAACTTTGTATAGAAAGGGGTTTAGTTATAGGTAATACATATTTTAAGAAAAAGAGGATAAATAAGTATACACGATATGATGTAGGGCGAAATGACAGTAGTTTGTTGGATTATGTATTGGTAGATAAAAGACTGTTGAGTAGACTTCAGGATGTACATGTTTATAGAGGGGCCACAGATATATCAGATCACTTTCTAGTTGTAGCTACACTGAGAGTAAAAGGTAGATGGGATACAAGGAGAATAGAAGCATCAGGGAAGAGAGAGGTGAAGGTTTATAAACTAAAAGAGGAGGCAGTTAGGGTAAGATATAAACAGCTATTGGAGGATAGATGGGCTAATGAGAGCATAGGCAATGGGGTCGAAGAGGTATGGGGTAGGTTTAAAAATGTAGTGTTAGAGTGTTCAGCAGAAGTTTGTGGTTACAGGAAAGTGGGTGCAGGAGGGAAGAGGAGCGATTGGTGGAATGATGATGTAAAGAGAGTAGTAAGGGAGAAAAAGTTAGCATATGAGAAGTTTTTACAAAGTAGAAGTGATGCAAGGAGGGAAGAGTATATGGAGAAAAAGAGAGAAGTTAAGAGAGTGGTGAAGCAATGTAAAAAGAGAGCAAATGAGAGAGTGGGTGAGATGTTATCAACAAATTTTGTTGAAAATAAGAAAAAGTTTTGGAGTGAGATTAACAAGTTAAGAAAGCCTAGAGAACAAATGGATTTGTCAGTTAAAAATAGGAGAGGAGAGTTATTAAATGGAGAGTTAGAGGTATTGGGAAGATGGAAGGAATATTTTGAGGAATTGTTAAATGTTGATGAAGATAGGGAAGCTGTGATTTCGTGTATAGGGCAAGGAGGAATAACATCTTGTAGGAGTGAGGAAGAGCCAGTTGTGAGTGTGGGGGAAGTTCGTGAGGCAGTAGGTAAAATGAAAGGGGGTAAGGCAGCCGGGGTTGATGGGATAAAGATAGAAATGTTAAAAGCAGGTGGGGATATAGTTTTGGAGTGGTTGGTGCAATTATTTAATAAATGTATGGAAGAGGGTAAGGTACCTAGGGATTGGCAGAGAGCATGCATAGTTCCTTTGTATAAAGGCAAAGGGGATAAAAGAGAGTGCAAAAATTATAGGGGGATAAGTCTGTTGAGTGTACCTGGTAAAGTGTATGGTAGAGTTATAATTGAAAGAATTAAGAGTAAGACGGAGAATAGGATAGCAGATGAACAAGGAGGCTTTAGGAAAGGTAGGGGGTGTGTGGACCAGGTGTTTACAGTGAAACATATAAGTGAACAGTATTTAGATAAGGCTAAAGATGTCTTTGTGGCATTTATGGATTTGGAAAAGGCGCATGACAGGGTGGATAGGGGGGCAATGTGGCAGATGTTGCAAGTGTATGGTGTAGGAGGTAGGTTACTGAAAGCAGTGAAGAGTTTTTACGAGGATAGTGAGGCTCAAGTTAGAGTATGTAGGAAAGAGGGAAATTTTTTCCCAGTAAAAGTAGGCCTTAGACAAGGATGTGTGATGTCACCGTGGTTGTTTAATATATTTATAGATGGGGTTGTAAGAGAAGTAAATGCGAGGGTCTTGGCAAGAGGCGTGGAGTTAAAAGATAAAGAATCACACACAAAGTGGGAGTTGTCACAGCTGCTCTTTGCTGATGACACTGTGCTCTTGGGAGATTCTGAAGAGAAGTTGCAGAGATTGGTGGATGAATTTGGTAGGGTGTGCAAAAGAAGAAAATTAAAGGTGAATACAGGAAAGAGTAAGGTTATGAGGATAACAAAAAGATTAGGTGATGAAAGATTGAATATCAGATTGGAGGGAGAGAGTATGGAGGAGGTGAACGTATTCAGATATTTGGGAGTGGACGTGTCAGCGGATGGGTCTATGAAAGATGAGGTGAATCATAGAATTGATGAGGGAAAAAGAGTGAGTGGTGCACTTAGGAGTCTGTGGAGACAAAGAACTTTGTCCTTGGAGGCAAAGAGGGGAATGTATGAGAGTATAGTTTTACCAACGCTCTTATATGGGTGTGAAGCGTGGGTGATGAATGTTGCAGCGAGGAGAAGGCTGGAGGCAGTGGAGATGTCATGTCTGAGGGCAATGTGTGGTGTGAATATAATGCAGAGAATTCGTAGTTTGGAAGTTAGGAGGAGGTGCGGGATTACCAAAACTGTTGTCCAGAGGGCTGAGGAAGGGTTGTTGAGGTGGTTCGGACATGTAGAGAGAATGGAGCGAAACAGAATGACTTCAAGAGTGTATCAGTCTGTAGTGGAAGGAAGGCGGGGTAGGGGTCGGCCTAGGAAGGGTTGGAGGGAGGGGGTAAAGGAGGTTTTGTGTGCGAGGGGCTTGGACTTCCAGCAGGCATGCGTGAGCGTGTTTGATAGGAGTGAATGGAGACAAATGGTTTTTAATACTTGACGTGCTGTTGGAGTGTGAGCAAAGTAACATTTATGAAGGGATTCAGGGAAACCGGCAGGCCGGACTTGAGTCCTGGAGATGGGAAGTACAGTGCCTGCACTCTGAAGGAGGGGTGTTAATGTTGCAGTTTAAAAACTGTAGTGTAAAGCACCCTTCTGGCAAGACAGTGATGGAGTGAATGATGGTGAAAGTTTTTCTTTTTCGGGCCACCCTGCCTTGGTGGGAATCGGCCGGTGTGATAATAAAAATATATATATATATATATATGTATTTAAATATATATGTATATATATGTATATATATATATATATATATATATATATATTATTTTTATTATCACACTGGCCGATTCCCACCAAGGCAGGGTGGCCCGAAAAAGAAAAACTTTCACCATCATTCACTCCATCACTGTCTTGCCAGAAGGGTGCTTTACACTACAGTTTTTAAACTGCAACATTAACACCCCTCCTTCAGAGTGCAGGCACTGTACTTCCCATCTCCAGGACTCAAGTCCGGCCTGCCGGTTTCCCTGAACCCCTTCATAAATGTTACTTTGCTCACACTCCAACAGCACGTCAAGTATTAAAAACCATTCGTCTCCATTCACTCCTATCAAACACGCTCACGCACGCCTGCTGGAAGTCCAAGCCCCTCGCACACAAAACCTCCTTTACCCCCTCCCTCCAACCTTTCCTAGGCCGACCCCTATCCCGCCTTCCTTCCACTACAGACTGATACACTCTTGAAGTCATTCTGTTTCGCTCCATTCTCTCTACATGTCCGAACCACCTCAACAACCCTTCCTCAGCCCTCTGGACAACAGTTTTGGTAATCCCGCACCTCATCCTAACTTCCAAACTACGAATTCTCTGCATTATATTCACACCACACATTGCCCTCAGACATGACATCTCCACTGCCTCCAGCCTTCTCCTCGCTGCAACATTCGTCACCCATGCTTCACACCCATATAAGAGTGTTGGTAAAACTATACTCTCATACATTCCCCTCTTTGCCTCCAAGGACAAAGTTCTTTGTCTCCACAGACTCCTAAGTGCACCACTCACCCTTTTCCCCTCATCAATTCTATGATTCACCTCATCCTTCATAGACCCATCCGCTGACACGTCCACTCCCAAATATCTGAATACATTCACCTCCTCCATACTCTCTCCCTCCAATCTGATATCCAATCTTTCATCACCTAATATTTTTGTTATCCTCATAACCTTACTCTTTCCTGTATTCACT
>NC_091326.1:6803195-6805695 GCF_038502225.1 Cherax quadricarinatus | reverse complement strand
ATAATCTCCCACTGTGGGTGCAATATACTTGATAATCTCCCACTGTGGGTGGAATATACTTGATAATCTCCCACTGTGGGTGAAATATACTTGATAAACTCCCATTGTGGGTGAAATATACTTGATAAAGTCCCACTGTGGGTGAAATATACTTGATAAACTCCCACTGTGGGTGAAATATACTTGATAAACTCCCACTGTGGGTGAAATATACTTGATAAAGTCTCACTGTGGGTGAAATATACTTGATAAACTCCCACTGTGGTGAAATACACTTGATAAACTCCCACTGTGGGTGAAATATACTTGATAAACTCCTACTGTGGGTGAAATATACTTGATGAAGTCTCACTGTGGGTGAAATATACTTCATAAAGTCCCACTGTGGGTGAAATATACTTGATAAAGTCTCACTGTGGGTGAAATATACTTGATAAAGTCTCACTGTGGGTGAAATATACTTGATAAACTCCCACTGTGGGTGAAATATACTTGATAAAGTCTCACTGTGGGTGAAATATACTTCATAAAGTCCCACTGAGGGTGAAATATACTTGATAAAGTCTCACTGTGGGTGAAATATACTTGATAAAGTCTCACTGTGGGTGAAATATACTTGATAAAGTCTCACTGTGGGTGAAATATACTTGATAAAGTCTCACTGTGGGTGAAATATACTTGATAAAGTCTCACTGTGGGTGAAATATACTTGATAAAGTCTCACTGTGGGTGAAATATACTTGATAAAGTCTCACTGTGGGTGAAATATACTTGATAAAACCCTAATAATTATAATTCAAGAATAATAATAATTATAATAATGTAGACTGTACAATACCGTGACAATAATGATTGTCATCATCATCCTCGTCATGATGATGTTAAGTGTGAGACAGCAGCAGGGATGAGAGGTCATGTGCACACAGTCGGAGCATATCCAGCAGTGCGAGTCAAACAGCAGTACGTCAGGGAGCGCTTATTATGCCACGCAGATCGGTGCTGGGCACCCATGCTGCCTTGATTGAAGAGTTGACTTAGTTAAGAACACATGAGACGGCAGCAGCAGGGAGATTATCCTCTCCCTTGTAATCGCTCTCATATAACTTAACCTTTGTCAGTGACCAAGGTTTGTTTAGTATGGGGGAGGACAGGGTGGGAGGGACGGAGAGAAACACACACACACACACACACACACACACACACACACACACACACACACACACACACACACACACACACACACACACACACACACACACACACACACACATACACATACACATACACACACATATACATACATATGTGGCTATTGGAATTCAACTTCAGCAAGATTATGAAGTAAGTAGATAGGAAGCTAAGAATAGACTCAGGGAATAGAGGCTGCAAACCTCACTTACGAAGGAAGACTTAGGGGTGAGCACAGCACCAGAGGCTCACATCAATTGAATAACCTTCGCAGTCAATTCTCGCCTAGCAAATCAGTCCAGCTTCCAGGAGTCTCGACGGAAGGTCATTCAGGACCTTTGAAACAACATATGTCAGGTTCATCTTGGAGTACGCAGCACCAGTATGGAACCCTCGCCCGAGGGAGCATATTAAGACACTGGAGAAAGTGCAGATGTTCTTGAGCTGAGGGGCATGAGCTATATAGAAAAGGTAATGGAATTTAATCTAACGACGTTGGAGGAGGGAAGAACTAAGGAACATATGATAACAACATACAAAATACTCATGGCAGACAGGGACAGGCTGTTTGAATGGTGAGAAACAGGTACTCAGGGATATAGCTGGAAATTTAAGACACAGAAGCCACAGGAATGTTAGGAAGTATTTCTTTAGTCTCAGAGCGGTCAGGAGGTGGAATGATCTCTGACCTCAATGAGGAAATGGTGGAAGTAGGCTTCATACATAGTTTTAAGAGCAGGTACGATAGGGTCGACGAGGTTACGAGGCAGTTAATTTGGCAAGTGACAAGTTGAGAGGCGGGGCCCAGGAGTTAGGACTTGATCCATGTATCCAAATTTGGGCGAGTTTATATTAAGACTAGGATTACCATTAACATTTTTATTTATTTCCAATTACTGCATTACAAAATATCCAATAATAAGAAAACACAAGTTGTACAACACTTCAGAACACACACACACACACACACACACACACACACACACACACACACACACACACACACACACACACACACACACGTATAATTAGCCAGATACAAATCAACTATGGTAACTGGCTCAAGTTTATATAGAGAGGGCGAGCGAGGCAGTGTGTGTGTTTATGTGTGTGAGTGTGTGTGATCTTCTCAATAAAGGGTCACAAGTGTGTAATTCAGAGCTCCGGTAACACTACCACCCCAAGTTTGATTTTCTTACGAGTGTTTAGACTGATTCTTTGTCAAGAAGAAATATCGCCTATTCATCTTTGACGCCACCCGCTGCTCTTTTGTTGCTCAAGTAGCGTTCTTGTCCGCACCCCTCCACTCAGT
>NC_091326.1:6775695-6793195 GCF_038502225.1 Cherax quadricarinatus | reverse complement strand
AGGAGCTAGTGCCTTTTCATCATCCTCTCCATGACCACTCTCACCACCAGTCTCTCTTTCCCCTAACCACAACACCCACTACACTCCTTCAACTACACTCCTCTCCCCCCTCCTTCACCCATTCTCCCCTTCCATCACCCACACTCCCTTCCCCCTACCCCCTCGTTCACCTGACAGGGACAAATCCCCAGGTGAAAATTCGTTCAAGCATTTTTTAACTGGTCAGTTCTCCACCCAATGAGAATGTGTGGAGGAGGAGGAGGAGGAGGAGGAGGAAGAAGAAGAGGAACAGAATGAGGAGAAGGCAAAGGAGGAGGAAGAGGACGATGAACAGGAAGGAGAGGAGGTGAAGAGAAAGAAGGAAGAAGACGAGAAGCAGGAGGAAGAGAAGGAAGAAGACGAGGAGAAGAGGAAGAGGAGGAAGAGAAGAAGAAAAGGAGGAGGAGGAGGAGAAGAAAAGGAGGAGGAGGAGAAGAAACTCCACAATGGGTACTGCCAAGTAACCTGGTATACTAACACCAGCAGCTGGAATCAAAGGGCTGTAGCAGTGTTTACCTCGCCTCCCACTCTTAAAACCACATTATCAAAATAGTCAGCACATGTACCTCATATCCACACGCCACAAAATTAGTTCTTGCGGCCAAATTATATCTCTATAATATATCTATATATATACAAGTTTACATAAAATATTATATGTAAAGTGGTGATAAATGTATATTGAAAGAACCAAGAATGACTTCGACAGCACCAGTGATGTGGCAGCTGACCTATAATGCACTGCTTTTAGGATTGTATGTTCACTCACAGCATGAGTGGTACTGTCCAATAGTTGGTTGGTTAATGGGGTTTCAAGCTTATCGACTCCACTAGTTTCATTAAGGCTGCACGATACCTACATATGAATGTACTAATCCCTAAAATAGGGATTAGAGTAATCTCACAGCCTATACACCCAGACAAAACATACATATCTGGGTGTATATATGGTGTGCTGCCCAATAAACTCACCCTTAGGGGTAACGCCCACACCTGCCACACGATGAGAAACCCAACCAGTGACGGACGTGAGAATCTGTCTCAGTGTTTACACTGAGACACTAGGAAACAAACGTGGTACGAATAAGAATTACCGTATTTTTCGGTATATAGGGCGCGCCTTTTTTCCCGGTCTTGGAAAATCATCCTGCGCCTTATATGCTCAAGGTCAGGGGGTCAAGGGTATCCTTTGGGTTACGCTTTAGCGTAAAGTAAGAAGGTAATTATAACCCTTTAACATAATTACAGTTATGATACTTCTGTCGTGCGCCTTATATGCCGGAAAATACGTATAATTGTTTCCATTCCAGTAATAACACGATTGTAAACAAACCACAGAACGGGTGGAGTTTAAACCTATGGCGAGTGAGTCGTGAGTTCGTGGTGGTGTATGCTAACCTCCCTATGGTGTACAAATACACCTAGTTGGTGAATGTTATTGTTGCCAGCTGGTTCAGTGGCTCACGCACTGACCAGGAGCTTTACGACTCACTCGCCATGGGTTGAACCCCCACCCGTTCCGTGGCAAGTTTGAGTATCGTAGATGCAGGTTATTGTGTGTATTGTCCCAGCCACAGTATTGTCACTTTTTATTCTTTATTTCTGTTATTGATAAATTAGACACATGTGCAACACTTGGGTATCTTTATCGAGGAAACGTTTCGCCACACAGTGGATTCATCAGTCCAATACAAAGAAGAATGGTGAAGATCAGAAGGAGTTTGAGGTAATCAGTCCCTCAGGCAGGAGCTTGGTCAAGCTGTAACGGCTTGAGCAAGCTCTTGGAGAGCGAAACGTTGCCACGATATAATGTCACATTAGTTGCACCAGTGTTGTTACCTAACATAGTGTAGGTAATTCTACCCACATTATTATAACTAGTCAATGGTCCAAGTCGGACTTAAACGTCGTTACAAAGTTTCTCTCGTCTATGTGCGAGTTATTTGTATCAAAAGAATGTTAACATGCAGGATCCTCGCAACACTCACTGCAACACTCACTGCAACACTCACTGCAGCACTCACTGCAACACTCACTGCAACACTCACTGCAGCACTCACTGCAACACTCACTGCAACACTCACTGCAACACTCACTGCAACACTCACTGCAACACTCACTGCAGCACTCACTGCAACACTCACTGCAACACTCACTGCAACACTCACTGCAACACTCACTGCAACACTCACTGCAACACTCACTGCAACACTCACTGCAACACTCACTGCAACACTCACTGCAACACTCACTGCAACACTCACTGCAACACTCACTGCAACACTCACTGCAACACTCACTGCAACACTCACTGCAGCACTCACTGCAACACTCACTGCAACACTCACTGCAGCACTCACTGCAACACTCACTGCATCACTCACTGCAACACTCACTGCAACACTCACTGCAACACTCACTGCAGCACTCACTGCAACACTCACTGCAACACTCACTGCATCACTCACTGCAACACTCACTGCAGCACTCACTGCAACACTCACTGCAACACTCACTGCAACACTCACTGCAGCACTCACTGCAACATTCACTGCAACACTCACTGCAGCACTCACTGCAGCACTCACCGCAGCACTCACTGCAACACTCACTGCAACACTCACTGCAACACTCACTGCAACACTCACTGCAACACTCACTGCAACACTCACTGCAACACTCACCGCAGCACTCACTGCAACACTCACTGCAGCACTCACTGCAACACTCACTGCAGCACTCACTGCAACACTCACTGCAACACTCACTGCAACACTCACTGCAGCACTCACTGCAACACTCACTGCAGCACTCACTGCAGCACTCACTGCAGCACTCACTGCAACACTCACTGCAGCACTCACTGCAACACTCACTGCAACACTCACTGCAGCACTCACTGCAACACTCACTGCAGCACTCACTGCAACACTCACTGCAGCACTCACTGCAGCACTCACTGCAACACTCACTGCAACACTCACTGCAGCACTCACTGCAACACTCACTGCAGCACTCACTGCAGCACTCACTGCAGCACTCACTGCAGCACTCACCGCAGCACTCACTGCAACACTCACTGCAACACTCACTGCAACACTCACTGCAACACTCACTGCAACACTTACTGCAACACTCACTGCAACACTCACCGCAGCACTCACTGCAACACTCACTGCAACACTCACTGCAACACTCACTGCAACACTCACTGCAACACTCACTGCAACACTCACTGCAACACTCACTGCAACACTCACTGCAACACTCACTGCAACACTCACTGCAACACTCACTGCAACACTCACTGCAACACTCACTGCAACACTCACTGCAACACTCACTGCAACACTCACTGCAACACTCACTGCAACACTCACTGCAACACTCACAGCAGCACTCACTGCAACACTCACTGCAACACTCACTGCAACACTCACCGCAGCACTCACTGCAACACTCACTGCAACACTCACTGCAACACTCACTGCAACACTCACTGCAACACTCACTGCAACACTCACTGCAACACTCACTGCAACACTCACTGCAACACTCACTGCAACACTCACTGCAACACTCACTGCAGCACTCACTGCAACACTCACTGCAGCACTCACTGCAACACTCACTGCAGCACTCACTGCAGCACTCACTGCAACACTCACTGCAACACTCACTGCAGCACTCACTGCAACACTCACTGCAGCACTCACTGCAGCACTCACTGCAGCACTCACTGCAGCACTCACCGCAGCACTCACTGCAACACTCACTGCAACACTCACTGCAACACTCACTGCAACACTCACTGCAACACTTACTGCAACACTCACTGCAACACTCACCGCAGCACTCACTGCAACACTCACTGCAGCACTCACTGCAACACTCACTGCAGCACTCACTGCAACACTCACTGCAACACTCACTGCAACACTCACTGCAGCACTCACTGCAACACTCACTGCAGCACTCACTGCAACACTCACCGCAGCACTCACTGCAACACTCACTGCAGCACTCACTGCAACACTCACTGCAGCACTCACTGCAACACTCACTGCAGCACTCACTGCAACACTCACTGCAACACTCACTGCAACACTTACTGCAACACTCACTGCAGCACTCACTGCAACACTCACTGCAACACTCACTGCAGCACTCACTGCAACACTCACTGCAGCACTCACTGCAACACTCACTGCAACACTCACTGCAACACTCACTGCAACACTCACTGCAACACTCACTAAGCACTCACTGCAACACTCACTGCAACACTCACTGCAACACTCACTGCAACACTCACTAAGCACTCACTGCAACACTCACTGCAGCACTCACTGCAACACTCACTGCAACACTCACTAAGCACTCACTGCAACACTCACTGCAACACTCACTGCAACACTCACTGCAACACTCACTGCAACACTCACTGCAACACTCACTGCAACACACTTCAACATTCCTGATTCTCATAACAGAAATTTGTCGTTGATAAATCTATGTCCGTTAGTCTGTTTTACTCCTTCTCTTTCTCTCTCCCTCTCTCCCTTCCTTCCCTCCCTCCACCCGTCCTCTCCTTCCCGGCTCCCTCAGTCTCCCTCCCCTGGGAGAATACCTCGAGTCAATATTATTGCGGGGGAAATCATAACAAAAGCAAGCCTACATGTTGGCGTCTTTACCGTGTGTGTGTGTGTGTGTTACAGTAGTGTGTGGCAGGTGTGGTGTAGGTGTGGTGTAGATGTGGAGTGTAAAGTGTAGAGGTGCGGAGTTTATAGGAGTCGTGGAGTGTGGAGGAACGGAGGTGTGGAGTACGGAGGTGTGGAGTGCGGAGGTGTGGAGTGCGGAGGTGTGGAGTGCGGAGAGGTGCTTCAAGAAACAGGGTAACGCTAGGTAGCTTCTTAGTATTGACACGGTCACTCAGGGGTACTGACATACCCATGAATATTTAATGCCCTCTCTCACCTCTCCGCTCACTTCCACCTGCCTCCCTCATTAACTACCAACTATCTTCACTCATGGCACTAACAGGAGTGCCCGTGAGAGTGCATCCATCTCTGCAGGCACACCATCATCGCATCTGTGCCTGCTCATCAAGAGACACTCAAGGATGCCTACCTCCCCTCGTCTTCTTTACGATCATCCCCAGACGAAAAGTTTTGAAACGCGTCCGTATCCCTGTCGAAGTTTTCCCCAGGGAAAATATTTAAGGAAGGATAGAATGTAAGACGGTGTTTGCACAGGATTGTAATGTATGCATGGCAGACAACTTAAGACTGGAGAATTGAGAAATGATTGGAACTCCATGAGCGAGCGAGTACTTGTTCTGGGGGAATTATCTGCTTACTCTGGCCTACTCACCTGGAGTTTAGGCGAGCAGGTAAACAAGAGAGGCAAAGCTACTTTGTGTTAGGTAATCCTTCCAGAGCTCATATGATAACTTCACCAAGTGCCACTAACAGTACCACCAACCACAACCTTCCAAACATCACACTATACATGGCAGAAGGCGAAGAAGATGAAAAAGAAGACGTTCTTCTAATTTTTAACCCACGAGGGTTAATAACCAATGATAAAACAAGAACTGTAGCTTATTTCTACGGGCGTCCATATGTGCCCTCAACTAGGATACCCACAACAGCCCGCTAACTCTTTTGTAATTATGTACTGCTAAATGAACATGGAGCGGCAGATTAAGAAGACCTGCCCAAACACCTCGTCTCACCTGGCGATTGAACTCGTGTTCCTTTGGCTGTGATTTCAACATTTTTTCCTCCTGTTGATGAAGCTAGAATCCCCGTGAAGTTAAAGGAAAATATATTAATTCCAACAGTTTATTATGTACCATATATATATGTATCATGTGACTCACGAAATCGTAATGGCACGATTGCAAACAAACCATACCACGGGCGGGATTTGAACCCGCGGCCAGAGAGTCTCAAAACTCCAGACCGTCGCGTTAGCCACTGGACCAGCTAGCCAACTAGGTATATTTCTACACCATAGGAAGGTTAGCATAGGCCACCACTGTGACCACAAATGCAAGTTTTTACAGACGAATCTCCAGCTAGCTAACGCTAACGGTCTGGAGTTTTGAGACTCTGACCGCTGGTTCAAATCCCGCCCGTGGTATGGTTCATATATCATGTGGATGGTAGTGGCTAATTTATTATGTACTCCATATCCGTCGTGCTGACAACAGCGACAACACCAAGACATGACACATCCAGGAGCTAGACCCTAAAAGATAAACAAAAACACAGTTAAATATTGAAGTTAAGATACTGATCGTGTTTTAAATAATATCGTCTGGTATTTGTTTTCTCCAGGAAGAATAACACACAGGCGCTCTTCATCAAGATAGGTCTAGTGGCTACATCAAGATAGGTCTAGTGGCTACATCAAGATAGGTCTAGTGGCTTCATCAAGATAGGTCTAGTGGCTTCATCAAGATAGGTCTAGTGGCTTCATCAAGATAGGTCTAGTGGCTTCATCAAGATAGATCTAGTAGCTACATCAAGATAGGTCTAGTGGCTTCATCAAGATAGGTCTAGTGGCTACATCAAGATAGGTCTAGTGGCTTCATCAAGATAGGTCTAGTGGCTACATCAAGATAGGTCTAGTGGCTACATCAAGATAGGTCTAGTGGCTTCATCAAGATAGGTCTAGTAGCTACATCAAGATAGGTCTAGTGGCTTCATCAAGATAGGTCTAGTGGCTACATCAAGATAGGTCTAGTGGCTACATCAAGATAGGTCTAGTGGCTTCATCAAGATAGGTCTAGTGGCTACATCAAGATAGGTCTAGTGGCTACATCAAGATAGGTCTAGTGGCTACATCAAGATAGGTCTAGTGGCTACATCAAGATAGGTCTAGTGGCTACATCAAGATAGGTCTAGTGGCTACATCAAGATAGGTCTAGTGGCTTCATCAAGATAGGTCTAGTAGCTACATCAAGATAGGTCTAGATAGGTCTAGTGGCTATCAAGATAGGTCTAGTGGCTACATCAAGATAGGTCTAGTGGCTACATCAAGATAGGTCTAGTGGCTAGATAGGTCTAGTGGCTACATCAAGATAGGTCTAGTGGCTTCATCAAGATAGGTCTAGTGGCTACATCAAGATAGGTCTAGTGGCTACATCAAGATAGGTCTAGTGGCTTCATCAAGATAGGTCTAGTGGCTACATCAAGATAGGTCTAGTGGCTACATCAAGATAGGTCTAGTGGCTACATCAAGATAGGTCTAGTGGCTACATCAAGATAGGTCTAGTGGCTACATCAAGATAGGTCTAGTGGCTACATCAAGATAGGTCTAGTGGCTACATCAAGATAGGTCTAATGGCTATCATCAAGATAGGTCTGGTGGCTACATCAAGATAGGTCTAGTGGCTACATCAAGATAGGTCTAGTGGCTACATCAAGATAGGTCTAGTGGCTACATCAAGATAGGTCTGGTGGCTACATCAAGATAGGTCTAGTGGCTACATCAAGATAGGTCTAGTGGCTACATCAAGATAGGTCTAGTGGCTACATCAAGATAGGTCTAGTGGCTACATCAAGATAGGTCTAGTGGCTATCAAGATAGGTCTATCAAGATAGGTCTAGTGGCTTCATCAAGATAGGTCTAGTGGCTACATCAAGTGGCTACATCAAGATAGGTCTAGTGGCTACATCAAGATAGGTCTAGTGGCTACATCAAGATAGGTCTAGTGGCTACATCAAGATAGGTCTAGTGGCTACATCAAGATAGGTCTAGTGGCTACATCAAGATAGGTCTAGTGGCTACATCAAGATAGGTCTAGTGGCTTCATCAAGATAGGTCTAGTGGCTTCATCAAGATAGGTCTAGTGGCTTCATCAAGATAGGTCTAGTGGCTTCATCAAGATAGGTCTAGTGGCTACATCAAGATAGGTCTAGTGGCTACATCAAGATAGGTCTAGTGGCTACATCAAGATAGGTCTAGTGGCTACATCAAGATAGGTCTAGTGGCTACATCAAGATAGGTCTAGTGGCTTCATCAAGATAGGTCTAGTGGCTACATCAAGATAGGTCTAGTGGCTACATCAAGATAGGTCTAGTGGCTTCATCAAGATAGGTCTAGTGGCTACATCAAGATAGGTCTAGTGGCTACATCAAGATAGGTCTAGTGGCTTCATCAAGATAGGTCTAGTGGCTACATCAAGATAGGTCTAGTGGCTACATCAAGATAGGTCTAGTGGCTACATCAAGATAGGTCTAGTGGCTACATCAAGATAGGTCTAGTGGCTACATCAAGATAGGTCTAGTGGCTACATCAAGATAGGTCTAGTGGCTACATCAAGATAGGTCTAGTGGCTTCATCAAGATAGGTCTAGTGGCTACATCAAGATAGGTCTAGTGGCTACATCAAGATAGGTCTAGTGGCTACATCAAGATAGGTCTAGTGGCTACATCAAGATAGGTCTAGTGGCTACATCAAGATAGGTCTAGTGGCTACATCAAGATAGGTCTAGTGGCTTCATCAAGATAGGTCTAGTGGCTACATCAAGATAGGTCTAGTGGCTACATCAAGATAGGTCTAGTGGCTACATCAAGATAGGTCTAGTGGCTACATCAAGATAGGTCTAGTGGCTACATCAAGATAGGTCTAGTGGCTACATCAAGATAGGTCTAGTGGCTACATCAAGATAGGTCTAGTGGCTACATCAAGATAGGTCTAGTGGCTACATCAAGATAGGTCTAGTGGCTACATCAAGATAGGTCTAGTGGCTACATCAAGATAGGTCTAGTGGCTACATCAAGATAGGTCTAGTGGCTACATCAAGATAGGTCTAGTGGCTACATCAAGATAGGTCTAGTGGCTACATCAAGATAGGTCTAGTGGCTACATCAAGATAGGTCTAGTGGCTACATCAAGATAGGTCTAGTGGCTACATCAAGATAGGTCTAGTGGCTACATCAAGATAGGTCTAGTGGCTACATCAAGGTTGGTCTAGTGGCTACATCAAGATAGGTCTAGTGGCTACATCAAGATAGGTCTAGTGGCTACATCAAGATAGGTCTAGTGGCTACATCAAGATAGGTCTAGTGGCTACATCAAGATAGGTCTAGTGGCTACATCAAGATAGGTCTAGTGGCTACATCAAGGTTGGTCTAGTGGCTACATCAAGGTTTGTATAGTGGCTACATCAAGGTTGGTCTAGTGGCTACATCAAGGTTGGTCTAGTGGATACATCAAGATAAGTCTAGTGGCTACATCAAGGTTGGTCTAGTGGCTACATCAAGATAGGTCTAGTGGCTACATCAAGGTTGGTCTAGTGGCTACATCAAGATAGGTCTAGTGGCTACATCAAGGTTGGTCTAGTGGCTACATCAAGATAGGTCTAGTGGCTACATCAGGGTTGGTCTAGTGGCTACATCAAGATAGGTCTAGTGGCTACATCAAGATAGGTCTAGTGGCTACATCAAGGTTGGTCTAGTGGCTACATCAAGGTTGGTCTAGTGGCTACATCAAGGTTGGTCTAGTGGCTACATCAAGATAGGTCTAGTGGCTACATCAAGATAGGTCTAGTGGCTACATCAAGGTTGGTCTAGTGGCTACATCAAGATAGGTCTAGTGGCTACATCAAGATAGGTCTAGTGGCTACATCAAGGTTGGTCTAGTGGCTACATCAAGGTTGGTCTAGTGGCTACATCAAGGTTGGTCTAGTGGCTACATCAAGGTTGGTCTAGTGGCTACATCAAGGTTGGTCTAGTGGCTACATCAAGGTTGGTCTAGTGGCTACATCAAGATAGGTCTAGTGGCTACATCAAGATAGGTCTAGTGGCTACATCAAGATAGGTCTAATGGCTACATCAAGATAGGTCTAGTGGCTACATCAAGATAGGTCTAATGGCTACATCAAGATAGGTCTAGTGGCTACATCAAGATAGGTCTAATGGCTACATCAAGATAGGTCTAGTGGCTACATCAAGATAGGTCTAATGGCTACATCAAGATAGGTCTAGTGGCTACATCAAGATAGGTCTAGTGGCTACATCAAGATAGGTCTAGTGGCTACATCAAGATAGGTCTAGTGGCTACATCAAGATAGGTCTAATGGCTACATCAAGATAGGTCTAGTGTCTACATCAAGATAGGTCTAGTGGCTACATCAAGATAGGTCTAGTGGCTACATCAAGATAGGTCTAGTGGCTACATCAAGATAGGTCTAGTGGCTACATCAAGATAGGTCTAGTGGCTACATCACGAAAAAGAAAGCAGTGAAGATCATGTATGAAAACAGTCAGATGAAGGGTTTTCAGAGCAAGTGGGAGATAATAACAGTTTGAACAGTCAAGATCATTTCATCCACCACTGAACGATGCTCATTACTGTGTGTGTGTGTGTGTGTGTGTGTGTGTGTGTGTGTGTGTGTGTGTGTGTGTGTGTGTGTGTGTGTGTGTGTGTGTTAGTGACCAGTTGTCAAAGGCACTTGTCTATAGACACTCGTCTATAGACACTCGTCTATAGACACTTGTCTATAGACACTTGTCTATAGACACAATTACGCACGTAATTGTGGTTGTAGAGGCTTATTAATAGCTCCTGGCCCCGCCTATTTGTCTGTCGCTACTAAGTCCACTCTCTCCGTGCTCCATGAGCTTTATCATACCTCTTCTTAAAGCTATGTACGAATCCTGCTTCCACTACATCACTCTCCAGATTGTTCCACGTCTTGACAACTCTGTGGCTGAAAATAGACTTCTTAACATCACTACAACGCATCTGTCTTCAACTTCCAGTTGTGACCTCTTGCTGCTGTGTCCCATCTCTGAAACATCCTGTCCCTATCCACCTGTCAATTCCTCTCAGTATTTTATATATCATTATCATGTCGTCCCCCTGTCCCTCCTGTCCTCCAGTGTCGTCAGGTCGATTTTACTTAACCTCTCCTCGTAGGACATTCCCCACAGCTCTGGAACTAGTCTTGTTGCAAACCTTTGCACTTTCTCTTAATTTCTTGACGTGCTTGACCAGGTGAGGGTTCCAAACTGGTGCTGCATACTCCAATATGGGCCTGACGTAAACGGTGTACAGGATCTTGAACGATTCCTTACTAAGGTGTCGAAACGCTATTCTTAGGTTTGCCAGGCGCCCATATGCGGCAGCAGTTATTTGGCTGACGTGCGCCACAGGAGATGCACTCGGTAATATACTCACTCCAAGATCCTTTTCCTTGAGTGAGGTTTGCAGTCTTTAACACCCTCCCCCCCCCCCCTAGCCTGTACTCTGCGGTCTTCTTTGACTTTCCCCCAATCTTCATAACTTTACACATGGTGGGGTTAAACTCCAGGAGCCAGTTTCTGGACCAGGTTTGCAGCCTGTCCAGATTTTTTTTGTAGCTCTACCTGATCCTCATCCAATCGAATTCTTCGCAGTAGCTTCACATCGTCTGAAAACAGGGACACCTCCGAATCTATCCCTTCCGTCATGTCATTCACAAATACCAGAAACAGCACCGGCCCCAGGACTGACCCCTGTGGAACCCCGCTCGTCATAGGCGCCCACACTGACACCTCGTCACGTACCACGATTCGTTGCCTTCCTGCCAGGTATTCTCTGATCCATTGCAGTGCCTTTCCTGTTATACCTGACTGATGCTCTAGCTTCTGCACTAATCTCTTGTTTGGATCTGTGTCGAAAACCTTCTTGTAGTCCAAGAAAATGCAATATACCCGGCGCTCTCTCTCGTACAACTACAGTAGGTTTGTAACACAAGATTTTCCTTCCCAGAAACCGTGCTGGTTGTCGTATATAAGCTCATTCCTTTCTAGGTGCTCCACCACTCTTCTTCTGATAATCTTCTCCATGTCTGCGTACTATACACGTCAGTGACACTGAGCTGTAGTTTAGTGCTGTCTGTCTGTCTCCTTTCTTAAAAACTTAGGACTACATTTGCTGTCTTCCACACCTCAGGTAGTTGCCTTGATTGGATAGATATGTTGAAGATTGTTGTTAGTGGCACACACAGTGCCTCTTCTCCCTCTCTCAGGACCCACGGAGAGATTTGTCCGGTCCACCGCCTTTGAGGTATCTGTGTGTGTGTGTTAGTTACCATTTTGTCCTAGACACATGTCGATTAGACACTAGGCCTGTTGTATATGACTGCATGTGTGCGTGTGTGCACTGCCCTCTCTAGGCCTGCCCAGGTCAGTGGGAAGCTGGGCCCACTCGCTCTCTCTTCACGGCCTACCCTCTCGGGTTCAACAGCTGTGTGTGTGTGTGTGTGTGTGTGTGTGTGTGTGTGTGTGTGTGTGTGTGTGTGTGTGTGTGTGTGTGTGTGTGACAATGAAACGGTTATTTAAGGAGCCAAGGAAAGATTTAATTGCGGAAGGAATCAGTGAAGGAACCAGTGAGGAAATCAATGAGGGAACCAGTGAAGGAATCATTGAAGACACCAGTGAAGGAATGAGTAAAGAAAGTAGTGAAGGAATCAGAGGTCAGGCAGTAAGCAGTGCAAAATAGAGCCTCAGTGGATGTACCTGAGCTAGCAGCTGCTGCTGCTGCTGCAGCAGCATCAATTAATCACTGGTGTGTGTGGTAGTGCGGGCGGGTGCAGCAGGACCAGGGCTGTGGTGTGTACTCTGCCCACAGCCATGTTTGAAGCCACGTCACCCACACCGACATCTCGACGCGCAGGGGAGAAGGGTAAATACACTCTCGGCGAAATCTCCAGTCTCAAGACTCCTGGTTACAACAAACGTCTTTCTTTCCGATGTGCAATTACCAGGAAGCCAGCGTGTCGTTATCAGAGCTGCCTTTGTCATCACCGACTTTCTAGCGGGGGGGGGGGGGGGGAGCCGGGGGGCCATGACACAGCTAACTGCTACCACCAGGGTACACACCTCTCTGGCGTTCGTCCTGCATCACCACACACACACACACACACACACACACACACACACACACACACACACACACACACACACACACACACACACACACACACAGGGGAGACATGATAACGACATACAAAATACTGCGAGGAATAGATAAGGTGGACAGAGACAGGATGTTCCAGAGATGGGATACAGAAACAAGGGGTCACAATTGGAAACTGAAGACTCAGATGAATCAAAGGGATTTTAGGAAGTATTTCTTTAGTCATAGAGTTGTCAGGAAGTGGAATAGCCTAGAAAGTGACGTAGTGGAGGCAGGGACCATACATAGCTTTAAGAAGAGGTATGATTAAGCTCATGGAGCAGGGTGAGAAAGGACCTAGTAGCGACCAGTGAAGAGGTGGGGCCAGGAGCAACCACAATTAGGTGAGCACACACACACACACAAATGTGTCACGTCATCAACAAACTCGGTAAAGTACTTGTCTGCCTCTGGATGGGTCAGTGTAAAAATTTATCTGGCAAAATGTCTGACAACACGTCTACAATACGTCTACAACACATTGACCAGCATCTGACATTAACAACGCTTGCAACCACGCGTGACAGCATAGCTTGTGGCAGACATATCTAAAACTACGACTAACTACCCACCTACCTGTCATACAAGAGCTCAACCCAAACCTGTTAGAAGATTTGCACTCTGGTAGATTCCCTGCTGTTTATCTCTCTCATTAATACGTAAGAGAGGTGAACCTTACGAAGTTTTACTTACGTTCAGCAAACACAGCGTATCTATACATTCCTGTGTTGTTCTTAGCAGCTGTTACGCTTGTTTCATTTCGTTGTATACTTCATGACTGGACTGAGTGGTTACAGCCACCATCACCTCACAGTCCAGTCCTCCTGAAGTCTACAAGGAAATACAAGACATGTAAGCGTTGTTAACTCATACAAGTGGTGTGCGGCATTGTAAATAATACATCACGGTGTATGACTGTGTGTATAATGTCTATCACTGGGGAAATAATGAATATCACCGTGTATATAACATCTGTCACCGTGTAATAATACACTATACCTTAAACCTGTAACTTTATGTAATAGTGTAAAAACTCACCTCCACTATCAGCCTCACCTTCATTACCAGCCTCACTTTCACTACCAGCCTCACTTTCACTACCAGCCTCACCTTCACTACCAGCCTCACTTTCACTACCAGCCTCACTTTCACTACCAGCCACACCTTCACTACAAGCCGCACTCTCACTACCAGCCTCACCTTCACTATCAGACTCACTTTCATTACCAGCCTCACCTTCAGTACCAGCCTCACCTTCACTACCAGCCTCACCTTCACCACCAGCCTCACCTTCGCCACCAGTCTCACAATGACCACCAGCCTCGCCTTCACTACCAGCCTCACGTTCAATACCAGCGTCACCTTCACTACCAGCCTCACCTTCACTACCAGCCTCACCTTCACTACCAGCCTCACCTTCACTACCAGCCTCACCTTCACTACCAGCCTCACCTTCACTACCAGCCTCACCTTCACTACCAGCCTCACCTTCACTACCAGCCTCACTTTCACTACCAGCCTCACCTTCACTACCAGCCTCACCTTCACTACCATCCTCACCTTCACTACCAGCCTCACCTTCACTACCAGCCTCACTTTCACTACCAGCCTCACTTTCACTACCAGCCTCACCTTCACTACCAGCCTCACCTTCACTACCAGCCTCACCTTCACTACCAGCCTCACCTTCACTACCAGCCTCACCTTCACTACCAGCCTCACCTTCACTACTAGCCTCACCTTCACTACCAGCCTCACCACTACCAGCCTCACCTTCGCTACCAGCCTCACCGTCGCTACCAGCTTCAATTCACTACCAGCCTCACCTTCACTACCAGCCCCTCATTTTCCCCAGCCCCCCCTTTTTCACCACTCAGCCTCTTTCCTTCTACTCCCAGCCCCCCCTTTTCACTACCAGCCCCCCCCCTTTCCAAACCATCCCCCCCTTCATTTCAAGCCCCCCCTTCACTATCAGCCCACTTTCCCCAACTAACCTCACCCCCTTACTACCAGCCCCACCCCATTGTGCCTCCCCTTTCACTATTTTAGCCCCCCCCCTTCATAAATAGCCTCACCACTCCCAGCCTCACCCTTCCCCCACTACCCCCTCTACTGCCCGGGGCCTTTTCTTTTTAAATTCCCTTCACCCCCACCCCTTCATTTATTTGGGCCCCATTTTTACAAAACCAGCCCCACTTTTTCCCCACCAGCCTCCCCTTTCCCACTCCCGGGCCCCATTTTCCCCAAATTTACCCCCCATTTCCCACTACCAGCCCCCCCCCCCCATTTCCCCGGGCCCCCCTTAAATTCCCACCCTTTATTTTTTCACCCCCAGCCTCTTTTTTCATTTTCCCCCTTCACAAACTTGGGCCCCCCTTTTCACAAAACCAGAATTACCTTCAATCACCCTTTCCCTTTTTAAACCAGTCCCCACCTTCACTAAAGGGGCCCCCACCTTCTACCACCCCCATTTTCCCAACTACCAGCCCCACTTTCACTACTAGCCCACCTTCACTACCATTTTTCCATTTCACTACCATCCCCCCATCACTACCAGCCCCCACCCCCACTACCATCCCCACCCTTCACTACCAGCCCCCCCTTTCCCCATTTCATCCCCACCCTCACCACCAGTCCCATCTTTTCTACCCCCAGCCCCACCTTCACTACTAGCCTACAACACCAAAGCCCCACTTCACTCACCAGTCTCCCCCTTCCCCACCAGCCTCCCACCTTCACTCACCACCCTTTACATCTACCACCACCCCCACCTTCACTACCAGCCCTAATTTACTCCCCTAGCCCTGCCTTCACTACCAGCCCACGTTCAATACCAGGGTCACCTTCCCCACCAGCCCCCCCTTTCCCCCAGCCCCCCCCTTTCCCACCAAAGCCCCTTCCCACCAGCCCCCCTTTCACTCCCAGCCCCACCTTCCCTACCATCCTCACCTTCACTCCCAGCCTCCCCTTTCACTACCAGCCCCACTTTTACAAACCCAGCCCCACTTTCACTACCAGCCCCACTTTCCTCCCAAAAGCCCCACCTTAATTACCCCCCCACCTTCACTACTAGCCTCCCCTTTCCCCACTACTCAGCCCTTCCCCATCCCCAGCCCCCCCTTGCTCCCGGGCCCCCCCTGTCGCCCCCGGGGCCTTTAAATTCCACCAGCCCCACCTTCACCACCACCCCACTTTTTACCAAAGCCCCATTTTGACCAAGGCCCCCACCTTCACTACTAGCCTCACCTTCACTAAAAGCCCCACTTCTACCCCACCCTTCCCCCCTTTCAACCACCAGCCCACCTTCACCAAAGCCCCACTCTCTCACTACCACCCTCCCCCCCCCCACTCCCAAAACCTCACCCCCACCCATCCTCCCCTTTCCCACACAAGCCCCCCCTTTCACTATCAGCCCCACTTCACCACCAACCCCCCCTTCCCCTACCAGCCCCCCCTTTAATTCCCAGCCCCACCTTCACTACTAGCCCCCCCCTTTCCACTACCAGCCCCCCCAATCCGCCTCCCCTTCCGGGGCTACCGGGGCCCCCCCTGTCGCTACCACCCCCCCACCTTCACTACCAGCCCCCCCCCTTCACTACCAGCCCCATTTTTCCCACCAGCCCCACTTTGACCACCAGCCCCCCCCTTCACTCCCAGCCTCACCTTCACTACCAGCCTCACTTTCACTCCCAGCCCCACCTTACTACTAGCCCCCCCCCTTCAATACCAGCCCCATCTTCACTACCCCCCCCACCTCTTACTATTTACCCCTAATTTCCCTACCACCTCCCAATTTTCACCCCAAAGAATCCCCTTTCCCCACTATCAGCCCCACTTTCCCCACCAGCCCCACCTTCCCCACAAAGCCCACCCCACCAGCCCCCCACTTTCATCCCCAGCCTCACTTCACTCACCAGCCTCCCCCTTCACCACCAGTTTCAATTCACCACCATCCCCCCATCATTTACCAGCCTCACCTTTCCCCACCATCCCCCCCTTTCACTACCAGCCCCACCCCCCACTACTTTCCCCACCTCACTCCAGTCCCCCATCTTCACCCCCAGCCCCACCCCCCCACCACCCCCAAATACCCCAAAAGCCCCCATTTTCACTCCCAGTCTCCCCCTTTCACTACCAGCCCCCCCTTTTCACTACCACCCTTACATCCCCCCTTTAAACCCACCCCTCACCTTCCCCACCAGTCCCACTTTCACTCCCCCAGCCCCATTTTCCTCACCCCCCACCCCTTCCCTTCATATTTCACCCCCCAAACCCCACTAACTTTGGGCCCCCCCTTTCACTACCAGCCCCACCCCCCACTCCCCAGCCCCCCCCTTTCACCACTGGGTTTCCATTTCACTACCATCCCCCCCTTTAAATACCAGCCCCCCCCACTACCAGCCTCACCTTCACTATCAGCCCCTTTCTCCAAAGGCCTAAATTTCCCACTACCACCCCCACCTCCCCCCAGCCCCCCCTTCACTATTTATCCCCCCCTTTTTTC
>NC_091326.1:6745695-6760695 GCF_038502225.1 Cherax quadricarinatus | reverse complement strand
CTTGTACACTCTGGTAGTGTCACTCTTGTACACTCTGGTAGTGTCACTCTTGTACACTCTGGTAGTGCCACTCTTGTACACTCTGGTAGTGCCACTCTTGTACACTCTGGTAGTGTCACTCTTGTACACTCTGGTAGTGTCACTCTTGTACACTTTGTTAGTGTCACTCTTGTACACTCTGGTAGTGCCACTCTTGTACACTCTGGTAGTGCCACTCTTGTACACTCTGGTAGTGCCACTCTTGTACACTCTGGTAGTGTCACTCTTGTACACTCTGGTAGTGCCACTCTTGTACACTCTGGTAGTGTCACTCTTGTACACTCTGGTAGTGCCACTCTTGTACACTCTGGTAGTGTCACTCTTGTACACTCTGGTAGTGTCACTCTTGTACACTCTGGTAGTGCCACTCTTGTACACTGGTAGTGCCACTCTTGTACACTCTGGTAGTGTCACTCTTGTACACTCTGGTAGTGCCACTCTTGTACACTGGTAGTGCCACTCTTGTACACTCTGGTAGTGTCACTCTTGTACACTCTGGTAGTGCCACTCTTGTACACTGGTAGTGCCACTCTTGTACACTCTGGTAGTGTCACTCTTGTACACTCTGGTAGTGCCACTCTTGTACACTCTGGTAGTGTCACTCTTGTACACTCTGGTAGTGCCACTCTTGTACACTCTGGTAGTGTCACTCTTGTACACTCTGGTAGTGTCACTCTTGTACACTCTGGTAGTGCCACTCTTGTACACTCTGGTAGTGTCACTCTTGTACACTCTGGTAGTGTCACTCTTGTACACTCTGGTAGTGCCACTCTTGTACACTCTGGTAGTGCCACTCTTGTACACTCTGGTAGTGCCACTCTTGTACACTCTGGTAGTGTCACTCTTGTACACTCTGGTAGTGTCACTCTTGTACACTCTGGTAGTGTCACTCTTGTACACTCTGGTAGTGTCACTCTTGTACACTCTGGTAGTGCCACTCTTGTACACTCTGGTAGTGTCACTCTTGTACACTCTGGTAGTGTCACTCTTCTACACTGGTAGTGTCACTCTTGTACACTCTGGTAGTGCCACTCTTGTACACTCTGGTAGTGCCACTCTTGTACACTCTGGTAGTGTCACTCTTGTACACTCTGGTAGTGTCACTCTTGTACACTCTGGTAGTGCCATTCTTGTACACTTTGTTAGTGCCACTCTTGTACACTCTGGTAGTGCCACTCTTGTACACTCTGGTAGTGCCACTCTTGTACACTCTGGTAGTGTCACTCTTGTACACTGGTAGTGCCACTCTTGTACACTCTGGTAGTGTCACTCTTGTACACTCTGGTAGTGTCACTCTTGTACACTGGTAGTGCCACTCTTGTACACTGGTAGTGCCACTCTTGTACACTGGTAGTGCCACTCTTGTACACTGGTAGTGCCACTCTTGTACACTCTGGTAGTGTCACTCTTCTACACTGGTAGTGCCACTCTTGTACACTGGTAGTGCCACTCTTGTAAACTGGTAGTGCCACTCTTGTACACTGGTAGTGCCACTCTTGTACACTCTGGTAGTGCCACTCTTGTACACTCTGGTAGTGTCACTCTTGTACACTCTGGTAGTGTCACTCTTGTACACTCTGGTAGTGCCACTCTTGTACACTCTGGTAGTGTCACTCTTGTACACTCTGGTAGTGTCACTCTTGTACACTCTGGTAGTGTCACTCTTGTACACTCTGGTAGTGCCACTCTTGTACACTCTGGTAGTGTCACTCTTGTACACTCTGGTAGTGCCACTCTTGTACACTCTGGTAGTGCCGCTCTTGTACACTCTGGTAGTGCCACTCTTGTACCTCTTGTACACTCTGGTAGTGCCACTCTTGTACACTCTGGTAATGCCACTCTTGTACACTCTGGTAGTGTCACTCTTGTACACTCTGGTAGTGCCACTCTTGTACACTCTGGTAGTGCCACTCTTGTACACTCTGGTAGTGCCACTCTTGTACACTCTGGTAGTGCCACTCTTGTACACTCTGGTAGTGCCACTCTTGTACACTGGTAGTGCCACTCTTGTACACTCTAGTAGTGTCACTCTTGTACACTCTGGTAGTGTCACTCTTGTACACTCTGGTAGTGTCACTCTTGTACACTCTGGTAGTGCCACTCTTGTACACTCTGGTAGTGCCACTCTTGTACACTCTGGTAGTGCCACTCTTGTACACTCTGGTAGTGCCACTCTTGTACACTCTGGTAGTGCCACTCTTGTACACTCTGGTAGTGCCACTCTTGTACACTCTGGTAGTGCCACTCTTGTACACTCTGGTAGTGCCACTCTTGTACACTCTGGTAGTGCCACTCTTGTACACTCTGGTAGTGCCACTCTTGTACACTGGTAGTGCCACTCTTGGACACTGGTAGTGCCATTCTTGTACACTGGTAGTGCCACTCTTGTACACTCTGGTAGTGCCACTCTTGCACACTGGTAGTGCCACTCTTGTACACTGGTAGTGCCACTCTTGTACACTCTGGTAGTGCCACTCTTGTACGCTCTGGTAGTGCCACTCTTGTACACTCTGGTAGTGCCACTCTTGTACACTCTGGTAGTGCCACTCTTGTACACTGGTAGTGCCACTCTTGGACACTGGTAGTACCACTCTTGTACACTCTGGTAGTGCCACTCTTGTACACTCTGATAGTGCAGCTCTTGTACACTCTGGTAGTGCCACTCTTGTACACTCTGGTAGTGCAGCTCTTGTACACTCTGGTACTGCCACTCTTGTACACTCTGGCAGTGCCACTCTTGTACACTCTGGTAGTGCGTCACTCTTGTAATCTCACTTGCACACTATTAGTGCCACTATTGTAATCTCTCTTGGACACTGGTAGTGCCACTCTTGTAATCTCTCTTGGACACTGGTAGTGCCACTCTTGTAATCTCTCTTGGACACTGGTAGTGCCACTCTTGTAATCTCTCTTGGACACTGGTAGTGCCACTCTTGTAATCTCTCTTGGATACTGGTAGTGCCACTCTTGTAATCTCTCTTGGACACTGGTAGTGCCACTCTTGTAATCTCTCTTGGACACTGGTAGTGCCACTCTTGTAATCTCTCTTGGACACTGGTAGTGCCACTCTTATAATCTCTCTTGGGCACTGGTAGTGCCACTCTTGTAATCTCTCTTGGACACTGGTAGTGCCACTCTTGTAATCTCTCTTGGGCACTGGTAGTGCCACTCTTGCAATCTCTCTTGGATACTGGTAGTGCCACTCTTGTAATCTCTCTTGGGCACTGGTAGTGCCACTCTTGTAGTCTCTCTTGGACACTGGTAGTGCCACTCTTGTAGTCTCTCTTGGACACTGGTAGTGCCACTCTTATAATCTATCTTAGACACTGGTTGTGCCACTCTTGTAATCTCTCTTGGGAGTGCCACTCTTGTAATCTCTCTTGGGAGTGCCAGGGCCACAATTTACATTCCTTGCTTGGAAATATCACAAGATTTTCCACTTTTTCTTCGTGGCTAGTGCAAAAACTCAGCCATGAGAGAAAGAGAGAGACGGAGAGAGAGAGAGAGAGAGAGAGAGAGAGAGAGAGAGAGAGAGAGAGAGAGAGAGAGAGAGAGAGAGAGAGAGAGAGAGAGAGAGAGAGAGAGAGAGAGGGAGAGAGAGAGAGAGAGAGAAGAGAGAGAGAAGTGCTCTTTGTGTTCTCGCAGCATGAAAACTTTCCCAAATTGATGGTAATAATAAAGCAGAGTGAAGAGTGGGAGGGAGAAGGGATGGAGGGAGGGAGATGGAGGGAGGGGGAGAGACGGAAGAATTGAGAGACAGAGGGAGGGAGGAAGGAGAGTGAGGGAGTGAGGAAAAGAGGGAGGAAAGGAGAGTGTGGAAGTGAGGGAAGGAGTGAGAAAGTGAGGTAGTGATGGAGGGAAAGAGGTAGTGATGGAGGGAAGGAAGGAGTGATGGAGGGAAGAAGAGACATACCGTGGAGACGACCTAATACCAGCAGTCTAGGAGTCATTCTTCACCTTGAGGGAAGATGCCGGCGACCTGCCACTAACTCTCAAACTCCCATTCTTCTACCGTCAAAAGTTGGACCTCCTGGGAGGGTCTCTTGGTCACTCTGCCATCGCCAAAGTCAAAAAAAAGGGAGAGCAGAGATGGTTGACGATGCAGCCAGCATGCGGATCCCTGCAATTCACCGCTCACGAATGGATACACGAACGTCAAGAAAACACACAAGCGCCATCAAGCGCACGAAAGTAATCAAATTAAAAGATAGCAATTGCTTCTTTCGCCAACTCAGAGACGTTTCATAATTTTCGAGAAGAAATGCGATGAAACTTCGAAGGCGAAATCTTTAATTGTATTAGAGAAAGACTTTCAAAGCCAAGGCTAATGGACCAATCACCATACTGACCCAATGGAGATGAAAGCCGTAATGTGATTGGTGGAGGCTCCTTTACTGGCTGGGTAATGGACCAATCATGGCGCTGATGCAGGCCGGGACGTGAACACATTGCTAATGGCGGGATTAAAAGTTACCACCGCTCCAGATTACACGGATAAATACCGGCCATTTATCACGCGGCGAAACCTACAACACATTTACCTTGATTAATGACATATTTCCCCGAGATCAGTATTCACATTACCTAAGTATTTAGGCTAAAGGAAGGCTGGTAATGGGCGGGTGTTTTGCGGGAATCATCGTGCCTCCGCCGCCTCAATCACCGGGAGTAGGGGAGCGCGGGAAGTCCCTCTTTGTTTTTTGGCGGGAGTCTCCAGGAGGATCAATTAATCCAATTACAGCGATTGTTCTGCCTCGGACGTCGACTGTTGCTGATTGCCGGCTCTATACAGCCTGTTTATCGTCCCACGCAGTGGTGGTCATCATGCACTCGCGCACCAACAACAAAATTACCGGACCCAAATGGCGTGATGCCGGCAATAGCAAGGCGCACACGTTGTAAACTATATTAATAATAATAATAATAATATCTTTATTTCTACAAGTACATATACAAGGTATACAGACTATAGCTGACATCAGTGACATACTACTATATAGAAAGCCCCTTCTCATGCAGATCATGTCGGCAAATTAAGTTAATTTTGTTCCCAGGATGCGATCCACACCAGTCGACTAACACCCAGATACCTATTTACTGCTAGGGGAACAGGTACAGCAGGTGTCTTTAGGGAAAAAAACCCTAAGGTTTCTACCCATACCGGGGATCGAACCGGTACGGTTTAGATGGCTGTGGGAGATGACTTGAAGTTGTAAAAGAGAGCTAAACGTTGGCTCTGTTGGGAGCGCACTCAATTCAGACACTGAGGTCCATGGTTCGATCCCCGGTACGGGTGAAAACATTGAGGCGTGTTTCCTTAAGACACCTGCTGTCTCTGTTCACCTAACAGAAAATAGGTATCTGGGTATTAGTCGACTGGTGTGGGTCGCATCCTGGGGATAAAATTAACCTAAGTTGCCTGAAATAATCTGCATAACAAGCGGATTTCTATATAGTAGTATGTCATTGATGACAGTTGGGTCTGTATAAGTTGTATCATGCACCATCAGAAATTATTATTATTATTATTATTATTATTATTTCCTATATCTTTAGTTCACAATAAAAGTACTCGCTTGACTCTCACCTTCGTCGCCTCTCCCACTATTATCGTTACGTGAACTTCCGCCTACTTGGGAATTTTGAGAATAATTCTTAATATTTAAAATGAATAGATTAGTTAATGCTCCTTTAAAGTCAATATATTATTCTTAAGAGAAGAAGCTAATTTAGAAATATTTGTGCCATTAGGCTAACACGGCAGGCATTTACATTAAGGTAAAACTCAAACTTAATGGTTAACAGCGCCATTATACAGTGTTTACAAACAACTAATTTGCCCCTGGGGTCTTACTCTGTCCCTGGTGCCCCTCCCCTGTCCCTGGGGTCGTCTTCTAACGCCGTCCCTGCACCTGGTGTCATCTCTTGAAGCCGTGTCTGTTTCTAGCTTCGTCCATTGCAGCCGCTCCTGCCCCTTGGATCGCCTCTTGATGCCGTTCCTGCCCCTGGAGCCATTCCTCTACGGATTTAGCGCTTCCCAATAAAGGCAACAATAACAATGAGGACCATTCTCCAAGTATCTTTCGCCTGCTTGACGTTTCATTATGCACGCGAGGCCCAGCGAGGAGCCTAATAGGCCATTAGCCTCTCAAGTGGTCTTCATGGGCCCGTACAGAGGTCGTGAGGTAATTAGCTAGCCCCCGGAACGACCAGGGTAACGAGTGTTACGGACCATTTGAAGACGCGCAAGATAGTTACCAGGAATAGTTTTCACAGCACGGGGGGAGGGGGGCGCCCAGCCCTCTACCGTGAAATGGGGAGGGGAGGAGGAGGGGAGGGAAGGAAAAGTAAAGAGGGGGTGAGACATAGTGAAGGACGGGAGAGAGGGTGGCTGGAAACATAAGTGTGAAAAAATATACAGGTCTTATTTTACACCACACACATACAAATACATACATACACACACGCACACCAGGAGCTGTGATTCGACCCCTGCAACCACAACTAGGTGAGCACACACACACACACAGTGTCTCAGGAGTTACTTCTCATATGTCTTGTGTAATGTTCCAGTAGTATAAACATCAGTGAGTAAGATGAACGTGCCGTTCTGGAAACGTTAGCTGCTGACACATTTATGACAGCAGTAGCTCTCAACCAGCCGCTGTGACTGACAGCTATTTAGGCAAAACCTGTGGAGCTAAAACATCCCTTTGAGAAACAACCTGTCACCACCTCAGGAAATTAGGATACAAAATGAGAAATAATAAAAACTGATTTTTCAGCGTCCACAATGAGAAAACTGATACGAGATTCCTCATTCCCCCCCCCTCAAAAAATGAGAGAAATTTAATTGTGGGAGCGAGAGATAAGTTTTAAAGTGTATTTAAAGATTGTGGTGGTGGCGAGGCTGCCTTGATTGTGCCGCTGTTTTCTAACTCAGTGTTCAACTCCTACACCAGTGTTAATTGGAGTCAACACCTTGTTCGGTTCCTTCACCTCTGTCTTCGTCTCACATTGTCTTCTCACTTCCTTCTCTTTCCTCCCTTTCTTGGCTTCTCAATCATTTTTCGCTTTCCAGGGGCGTGTCAGTCTCCCAGGAAGAATGATGAGTGGGATGGTAAGCAAGGAGAATGGTTAACGAGGAGACGGGTGGAGAAAAGAGAGTTAGGACGGGGTGGTTAATCATTCTAAACCCTCCACTTTGTACACTCACAACTGACCTCCAATGAAACGACAACACGAATTCAAATTATATTAAGCTCGTTAGCGCCAATTTCCCTTCTCTCGTTAAGTCTGCAGCGATGGTGGTGGTGATGGTGGTGGTGGTGGTGATAGTGGTGGTGGTGATAGTGGTGGTGGTGGTGGTGGTGATAGTGGTGGTGGTGATAGTGGTGGTGGTGGTGATAGTGGTGGTGGTGGTGGTGGTGATAGTGGTGGTGGTGGTGATAGTGGTGGTGGTGATAGTGGTGGTGGTGGTGGTGGTGGTGGTGGTGGTGATAGTGGTGGTGGTGGTGATAGTGGTGGTGGTGGTGGTGGTGGTGGTGGTGGTGATGGTGGTGGTGGTGGTGGTGGTGGTGGTGATAGTGGTGGTGGTGGTGATAGTGGTGGTGGTGGTGGTGGTGGTGGTGGTGGTGGTGATGGTGGTGGTGGTGGTGGTGGTGGTGGTGGTGGTGATCGTGGTGGTGGTGGTGGTGGTGGCGGCGGCGGTGGTGGTGGTGGTGATAGTGATATTGGTGGTGGTGGTGGTGGTTGTGGTGGTGGTGGTGGTGGTGGTGGTGGTGATAGTGGTGGTGGTGGTGATAGTGGTGGTGGTGGTGGTGGTGGTGATGGTGGTGATGGTGGAGGTGGTGGTGGTGGTGGCGGCGGTGGTGGTGGTGGTGGTGGTGGTGGTGGTGGTGGTGGTGTTGGTGGTGAGGTGGGGGTGATGATGGTGTTGGTGTGAGGGTGGTGGTGGTGGGCTGGGGATGGTGGGGTGGTGGTGGTGGAGTGGGGATGGTGGGGTTGGTGGTGGTGGGGTGGGGGTGTTGGTGGTGGGGTGGTGGTGTTGGTGGTAGTAGTGGTGGTGGTGTTGGTGGTGGTGTTGGTGGTGGTGTTGGTGGTGGTGTTGGTGGTGGTCATGGTGATTTTGGTGATGGTGGTGATGGCAATGGTGCTGGTGATGAAGGAGTTATTGTTGTTGGTGGTGATGGTGATATTGGTGGTGGTGGTGCTGCTGCCTTGATCACCCTAACCACCTTGCCTTGATCATCCTACTCACATTGCTTTAATCATCCTACTCACCTTGCCTTGATGATCCTAACCACCTTGCCTTGATCATCCTATATACCTTGCCTTGATCACCCTATCCACCTTGCCTTGATCATCCTAGCTACCTTGCCTTGATCACCCTATCCACCTTGCCTTGATCATCCTGACCACCTTGCCCTGAAAACATCCCAGGATAGCAAGGGCTAGGCTGCTCGTCAGCGTTAAGGTTCACTCTCCCAGCGGGTTTATTGATGTTAATCGCATTTAAAGACCATTATGATTTAGCACTATCTGAGATATTTTTTTTATGTACCTGTCTCTGGGGTACAATGAAATTTTAATCTGTGTGTCCGTAGAGTTTTCGCTCTCTCTGGCACACTGGGGTCAACAAGCTGGAACACTGACGTCCAGGAGCCTGGAACACTGACGTCCAGGAGTCTCGAACACTGGAGTCCAGGAGCTTGGAACGCTGGGGTCCAGGAGCCTGGAAGACTGACATCCAGGAGTCTGGAACACTGACGCCCAGGAGTCTGGAACACCGGATTCCAGGAGCCTGATACACTGGGGTCCAAGAGCCTGGAACACTGGGGTCCAGGAGCCTGGAACACTGGGGTCCAGGAGCCTGGAACACTGGAGTCCAGGAGCCTGGAACACTGACGTCCAAGAGTCTGGAACACTGACGTCCAAGAGTCTGGAACACTGACGTCCAGGAGTCTGGAACACTGGGGTCCAGGAATATGGAACACTGGGGTCCAGGAGCCTGGAACACTGGCGTCCAGGAGCCTGGAACACTGGCGTCCAGGAGTCTAGAACACTGACGTCCAAGAGTCTGGTACACTGACTTTCTGGAGTCTGGAACGCTGGAGTCCAGGAACCTGGAACACTGGAGTCCAGGAGCCTGGAGCACTGGAGTCTAGGAGTCTGGAATGCTGGGGTTCAAGAGTCTGGAACACTGTAGTCCAAGAGTCTGGAACACTGAAGTCCAGGATCCTGGAACACTGGGGCCCAGGAGCCTGGAACACTGGAGTCCAGGAGCCTGGAACACTGGATTCCAGGAGTCTGGAACACTGGAATCCAGGAGCCTGGAACACTGGGGTACAGGAGCCCGGAACACTGGGGTCCAGGAGCCTGGAACACTGGCGTTCAGGAGCCTGGAACACTGACGTCCAGGAGTCTAGAAAACTGACGTCCAAGAGTCTGGAACACTGACTTCCAGGAGTCTGGAACACTGGAGTCCAGGAACCTGGAACACTGGAGTCCAGGAGCCTGAAGCACTGGAGTCCAGGAGTCTGGAATGCTGGGGTCCAGGAGTCTGGAACACTGTAGTCCAGGAGTCTGCAACACTGGATTCCAGGAGCCTGGAACACTGTAGTCCAAGAGTCTGGAACACTGAAGTCCAGGATCCTGGAGAACTGGGGCCCAGGAGCCTGGAACACTGGAGTTCAGGAGCCTGGAACACTGGATTCCAGGAGTCTGGAACACTGGAATCCAGGAGCCTGGAACACTGGGGTACAGGAGCCCGGAACACTGGGGTCCAGGAGCCTGGAACACTGGCGTTCAGGAGCCTGGAACACTGACGTCCAGGAGTCTAGAACACTGACGTCCAAGAGTCTGGAACACTGACTTCCAGGAGTCTGGAACACTGGAGTCCAGGAACCTGGAACACTGGAGTCCAGGAGCCTGGAGCACTGGAGTCCAGGAGTCTGGAATACTGGAGTCCAGGAGTCTGGAACACTGTAGTCGAGGAGTCTGCAACACTGAATTCCAGGAGCCTGGAACACTGTAGTCCAAGAGTCTGGAACACTGGAGTCCAGGATCCTGGAACACTGGGGCCCAGGAGCCTGGAACACTGGAGTCCAGAAGCCGGGAACACTGGATTCCAGGAGTCTGAAACACTGGAACCCAGGAGCCTGGAACACTGGGGTACAGGAGCCTGGAACACTGGGGTCCAGGAGCCTGGAACACTGGGGTCCAGGAGCCTGAAACACTGGGGGTCCAGGAGCCTGGAACACTAGAGTCCAGGAACCTGGAACACTGGGGGTCCAGGAGCCTGCAACACGGTTTAACAGACCCGACTGCACCTTTTAAAGAACAGAAAGGCACAATACCGTGACTGGAACAACACACAAATAAACCGCACATAGGAGAGAAACTCACACTAGTGTGACTTGGAAATGGTCCAAGTCGGACCGAAACGTCTTCGTAACCTCCTCTCTCCTATGTTATTTGTGCGCAGTTTAAGGGGCCTGAGTGCACAAACATTCCTGAGAGCACGTTTTAGCAACCAGTGCACGGTTTAACAAGCCTGAGTGCACGGTTTAGCAGCCTGAGTGCACGACTTAACAACCTTAGTGAATGGATTAGTGTAATCCCGGCCTTGAAAACCTTCAATCTGACAGCCTGTCGATATCAGGGTGAGTGTTGATACGGCAGAGAGCGGAAAGTGTGAGAGGGCGTGCACTCTAGCGGGTGCGGCGCTGCTAAGAGCGTGTGTAGGGTCGTGGGCGCCATGTGTCAAGTGTCAACAGAGCCAAAGCAGCGCCACGTGGCACCCCTCACAACCCCTGGGTGGGGGCCAGGGTGAAGGGGGAAGGAGGAGAATACACACACGTTAGAGTGAGAGGGAGAAGATGGAAGGAGACGAACCAGAAAGGAGCCAGAGCGAGAGGGGGGACAGAAAGGTTATCACGAGGTTGAGTTATTATGAGGCAGTGTTATCACGAGGTAGTGTTATTATGAGGCAGTGCTATCATGAGGTAGTGTTATTATGAGGCAGTGTTATCACGAGGTAGTGTTATTATGAGGCAGTGCTATCATGAGGTAGTGTTATTATGAGGCAGTGTTATCACGAGGTAGTGTTATTATGAGGCAGTGCTATCATAAGGTAGTGTTATTATGAGGCAGTGTTATCACGAGGTAGTGTTATTATGAGGTAGTGTTATTATGTGGCAATGTTATCACGAGGTAGTGTTATTATGAGGCAGTGCTATCATAAGGTAGTGTTATTATGAGGCAGTGTTATCACGAGGTAGTGTTATCATGAGGTAGTGTTATTATGTGGCAATGTTATCATGACGTAGTGTTATTATGTGGCAGTGTTATCATGAGGTAGTGTTATTATGTGGCAGTGTTATCATGAGGTAGTGTTATTATGTGGCAATGTTATCATGACGTAGTGTTATTATGTGGCAGTGTTATCATGAGGTAGTGTTATTATGTGGCAGTGTTATCATGAGGTAGTGTTATTATGTGGCAATGTTATCACGAGGTAGTGTTATTATGAGGTAGTGTTATCATGAGGTAGTGTTATTATGTGGCAGTGTTATCATGACGTAGTGTTATTATGTGGCAGTGTTATCATGACGTAGTGTTATTATGTGGCAGTGTTATCATGAGGTAGTGTTATTATGAGGTAGTGTTATTATGTGGCAATGTTATCACGAGGTAGTGTTATTATGAGGCAGTGTTATCATGAGGTAGTGTTATTATGTGGCAGTGTTATCATGAGGTAGTGTTATTATGAGGCAGTGTTATCATGAGGTAGTGTTATCATGAGGTAGTGTTATCATGAGGTAGTGTTATTATGTGGCAGTGTTATCATGAGGTAGTGTTATCATGAGGTAGTGTTATTATGTGGCAGTGTTATCATGAGGTAGTGTTATTATGTGGCAGTGTTATCATGAGGTAGTGTTATCATGAGGTAGTGTTATTATGTGGCAGTGTTATCATGAGGTAGTGTTATTATGTGGCAGTGTTATCATGAGGTAGTGTTATTATGTGGCAGTGTTATCATGAGGTAGTGTTATTATGTGGCAGTGTTATCATGAGGTAGTGTTATTATGTGGCAGTGTTATCATGAGGTAGTGTTATTATGAGGCAGTGTTATCATGAGGTAGTGTTATTATGAGGCAGTGTTATCATGAGGTAGTGTTATTATGAGGCAGTGTTATCATGAGGTAGTGTTATTATGAGGCAGTGTTATCATGAGGTAGTGTTATTATGAGGCAGTGTTATCATGAGGTAGTGTTATTATGAGGCAGTGTTATCATGAGGTAGTGTTATTATGAGGCAGTGTTATCATGAGGTAGTGTTATCATGAGGTAGTGCAATTATGAGGCAGTGTTATCACGAGGTAGTGCTATTATGTGGCAGTACTATCATGAGGTAGTGTTATGTTTCAGTGTTGTCATGCGGCAGTGTTATTATGAGGTAGTGTTAATATGAGGCAGTGTTATTATGAGGTAGTGCAATTATGAGGCAGTGTTATCATGAGGTAGTGTTATTATGTGGCAGTGTTGTCATGTGGCAGTGTTATTATGAGGTAGTGTTAATATGAGGGAGTGTTATTATGAGGTAGTCTTAATACGACCACCCTCACAATCACCACCACCCCACAACAACCACCACAACAATCACCCCTACAATAACAACCAACAACACCACAAGTCACCAACACCACTACCACAACAACCACCCCACAACCAAAACCACGACAACCACCGCAACAACCACAACTACCACCACAAAAGCTACAACCACCATCACAACAACCACTACCAAAACAACCACCACCACCACAACCACCACCTCCACAACAACGCCCACTACCACATCAACCACCACCATAACCACCACAACAACCACCACCACTACCACAACAAACACCACCACTACCACAACAACCACCACCACAACCACAACAACCGCCACCACAACAACCACCACCACAATAACCACCACCACTACAACAACCACAACCACCACAATAACTACCACCACAACCACAACAACCACCACTACTACTACCACAATAACTACCACCACAACAACCACCACGCGGTCACCACACAATCACAGTCATTCTGGCACCAATAAATCAATTACCTATTCATTACAGTGGTTAGGATTAGTCGCCAGGCTGATGCTTCATTTATCCAGGGAGGGGGAGATGGCAGGGGGTGGCGGGAGGGGGAGATGGCAGGGGGTGGAGGGAGAGGGAGATGGCTGGGGGTGACGGGAGTAGTGAAGGAGGGGGTCGCGGGAGGGGATAAAGGTGTTTGAGGATGGGGTGTGTGACCGAACGTGATGAGAGGGGGAGCCCAGGGAAAGGGTAGGAGGGGAGGGGAAGGGGGGACTGAGGGAGGTGGATAGATAAGGGGATGGGATGAGTGAGGAAGTAAACAGAGTGGGATAGAGAGAGGGAGAGAGAAAGAGAGGTGTGAGAGTCGAGGAGTAAAAAAAATGAGAGAGAGAGAGAGAGAGAGAGAGAGAGAGAGAGAGAGAGAGAGAGAGAGAGAGAGAGAGGAAAGGAAGAGACAGTGGGAAGGAAGAGGGGGAGAGAGAGGGAGGTCAGAGGATGAGAGGAGACAGGGGGAGAAGAAGAGGGGAGAAACTGAAGGGAGAGAGAGAGAGGGGGAAGGGGAGCTAAGAGGGGTAACTGGATGACTGAGATCATATGTAAATACCCTCACACATAGGGACACAATTAATGATCTGATAAATGATGGGCGCCATCTGGGACCTCCACGCTAAGTGGAGGGGGTGGGGGAGGGGGAGGGAGGGGGGAGGACAGCATGTTGGGAAAGGGAAGTATGTTAGAGGGGGAGGGGGAAGCGCCAGATTGGGGAAGAAGGGCAATAAGAAATAAGAGAGAGAGAGAGAGAGAGAGAGAGAGTTAAGACAGACAGGTATGGATATTATCTGCTGAGAAGGATGAGGTATATACTCTAACAACCTCTAAATCTATCTGGGGAAGTCGAGTGTGACTGCTTCTGTTAGAACTACTACTACTACTACCACCACCATCACCATGACTACTACTACTACTACTACTACTACCCTCTACTATCGTGTGTCGAGTCTTTCACTGGCAGCTCCAGCGCTCCGCTGCAACAGTCAGCCCCTGCACTGTGTCGACTGTAATCTTATATTTTTAAAGTGGTTCACAGGCTGGTTCTTCAATGCCTGTCTTGGCCAGCTGGTTCATAAATGACTGTCTTGGTCAGCTGGTTCATAAATGACTGTCTTGGCCAGCTGGTTCATAAATGACTGTCTTGGCCAGCTGGTTCCTAAATGACTGTCCTGGCCAGCTGGTTCATAGCCCCTTACCAGCATCAAGACAAAATAATGCAATAACGTTAAATAATACTATGCCATTTCAAGATTGAAAATGGCAAATGGCCTCTACACAGGCCATTTAATATAGTAACCTTCTTCTAAGTAGGACACCCGACTACTTACTAGACGTTTCGCCACTGGATAGCGAAACGTCTACCAAAAAGATTGACTGCGACACTGAAGTACACTATCACACGTGGCATATTGAAATTTATGCAGCTCAAAACACAGAAAAGCCATTCATTCTCCAGTAATAGATCTAATTCCAACGATTTCATTTTTTTTTATAGTTATTTCAATAAAACTCTAAGTTTCGCCTCCTCGGAGTGAACTTAAAGGTTCTCATCCTTATTATAGAGTTCATTGTCAAAAACATTTTGAAATCAATCATTAATAAGCGTTCTGTAATTATTGAAAAAAATAATATCGGTATTTATTCAATAAAATTTGCAAATTGAGCCTTACGCAAGCCAGTAGCAGCATGAACCTTGTGTTCAGGAAAATCTGAAGCCGATCAGATGAATCATTCTCAAGTTAAGACATGGATTCCAAGGTGTTGTCACTATTTTAACTTGACAAATTTACCAGCACTCA